>NC_042621.1:87251038-87551038 GCF_901001135.1 Rhinatrema bivittatum | reverse complement strand
ATACAGAATGGAGATCCCTAGCAATTAATCAGAGATTAGCCTTGGAAATAATTGGATATTTGTGTATATGGAGAGTGTGGTCCATAGCTTCAATCCTCAGGAGCAGAAAGAAGGAGACGACCTCCCCTAGCAAAGGAGCCACAACCTCTGGCCAGATAAATCGGAGTAAGGTAGAGCCTGCTGTCCCCTCTGGGCAGCGAAGTCCCGGGGAGTCTTCGCCATCTGACTCCATACAAGGCCGATGTGGGGCACATGTTGAGCTGCTCGCTGGAATTAGCTGCACTTTTAATAAAACCTGATTTCTGAGGAAATGCCAGCTCCCTTAGATTGTTCTGTAGCTAGTGTTTACCCGGTTATTAACTCTAATGGATGACATGGCCCTTTCAGCGTATTTCAGTCCTTAAGGTGATTATAACCCAGCCCTCCTCAAACGGAGAAAATCGTCTTGCTTTTGTGGAGATAAAAGCGTTAAGTGCTGAAAAATCACCCTACAAATTGACTTCTAGATTGCTAGCGCAGGGCTGGTCCATGACTTTAGAATAAGTTTGCCATTTTCCTTATTAATTCCATACTCCTTCCTCTTTTATACAAATGGTTATTTCAAAATAAGGCAGGACTGAAACGGTGCTCGTGTGATTGGTCACCTGTTAATATCTGGGCTTTGTCTCCCATCCCCTGACTTTTCTTTCCTGAGCCACAGGTCATTGTAACTGCAAACAGTTTGAGCTTGATGAATCTATCACTCTGGGGACATTTTTTTTTTTTTGACATGTCATATTTTAAGTGAATATAGAGACTGTGGCCAATGACACATGGCCGTGTGTGTGTGTGTGTGTGTGTGTATGTGTGTGCATGTGTGCGTGTATGTATGTGTGTGTATGTGTGTGTATGTGTGTGCATGTGTGTGTGTGTGTGCATGTGTGTGTGTGTGTGTGTGTGTGTGTGTGTGTGTGTGTGTGTAAGTCCAGTGATAGTCTCTCCCCTCCCTCTGCTGCCATTGCAGGGGCTATCCCAAAAGCCTTGGGGTAATTCATCTTTCCTGCCCATTTAATCCACCGTTTCTCTCCTCTGGGGGTTGAAATAATGTTCTAGGTTTGATCCGTCTGGAGGTGCTTGGTTTGTGGAATTTGGCTTCCTTAAGCATTGCTTAACGTGTAACACTGTATTCCGTTTTGAGCACCTTTCCGAGAAGATGAATACAAATGAAATAAATCCATTAAGCTGTCTGCTCGTGGCAGTGCATCAGTGAAGAGGGGGGAGAGATTGGGGGTCACCAGCTTTCTGTGATCATCAGAGTTGGGAAGCGGCTTCTCCTTTCCCACTGGCCATGGAGGCTCTGCCACGGCCGCAGCCCCGACCTCACCAGGTCCGAGGTTTCCTCCCGTACCCGGAGGGTGGAAAGATCCTGGGTTGCTAAGTTGTTTATATCCCGGTATCGGCCCAAGCCTAGCCTGGGTCAAGATTTGAGTTTGCAATGTGTAACCACCAGCAAGCAGTTTCTTTGTTCCGGGGAGGGAGAAGAATCTCCAATGATTTTTCACTTCCAGCGCCGATCTATAAACCCAATGAAAAAAAATTGGAGAAACTTGTCAAAAGGAAGACTTGGGGGGGTTTCTGCCTTCAATGCGCCAGGGCTCAGGAGGGGCTTGCTAGAAAGGCTCCCCGCCGCTCGCACGGACCTTTTAATAGCCCTGCTGCTGATCAATAGCTGGCGGGAGCTCTCCAGAAAGCGATGATTAATTTCAGAGCAGCGCCGGCCTCTCACATGCAGGGGATTCAAAAAAAGACTGCGAGAAAAGGCTCTTTAAAAAAGGAGAGATGGCAGCTCATTACGGGGACAAAGCAATCACGGCAGCCACGTTTCAGACAAGGATTGCTGCTTAATGAGCCCCTGTTGCCAGAAGGCACGGACAGCACCGTCCTGGAATCCGAGGGGCATTTATGCACTGGTCAAGCAGGCAGACGAGACCCTGGCAGAAGGCGAGAGGTCAATGAGTGATACCCGGGCTAAAATAAACACAGAGAGCTTCCCGCACCCGGAGCCCTCGGGCCTGTCTCCTGGCTCGCGCCCCCCTGCCCGGGACCTGCAGGACGAGAGAAGCCATGCGGGGGGGGGGGGGGGGGGGGACGCATCTCCGCCGACCTTGCGCCCCTGCTGACCTTAAACTCCCCCTTACTCAGCTGGCTGAAGGGTTTCCCTGCTGGGTCCCGCAGCCTGTTCGCCCCACGCTGGGAAAAAATGTGAATTCTTGTAACGTGCCGGGGCGGAGGAGAGCCAGGGGGATCCTCTGTTTCACATACACGGGCAGGCACAGGTACACATTTTGGAAATAGGCGCTTAATAAAGAAGGCCTTTGTGGACGTTTCGTGTCGTCCCCCCCCCCCCCCCCCCCCCCCCCCATGGAGCGCAGCAGCTTTCCTACCCCAGCAGTGAGCGCCGGGTCCTCCCCTCCCTCCCTTACAGCTTTTGCGAGGGTTTCAGGGGGACTGATAGGGGACGAGCTTTCTCATGGGGGCTTTCAAATATTGCAATCTAGGTCAAATATACAGAACCTAGAGGCCACAAATGTAATCGACTCCCCCTCGAAACGAGGAATGCAGGCGCTGAACAGGCTGGGAGCCGCAGGAGAATGCAGGGGCTAAACAAAAATACTGGCGGGTCCTGGAAAATTGCTTTGCAGCTGAGAAATATTCTCGACTCCTTCTTAAGCCTCCACTCTGAGCGCCGGAGCTGCAGCTCCCCCGCGGGGGCTGAAAACGTCCTTGTATTCTTCCTTCTTCGCGGCGGCTTATTCAGGGAAGGGATGGGCTTTGTGCGCCGACCGCCGCTGAAAGGGCAATGAGCCGACGGCTCCTCGGCGGGCCGCAGAGCTGAGGGCTCGGCCCTTCAGCACCCGAGCGGCTGGACAGCGCTCTCAGCTGCGAGCGGGCAGCCTTTGTCCGAGCCTCGGCCAAAAGAACTGCGTCTCCTCTTCAGCCCTCTCGAAAAACATTTAAAAAATTGTAGCCCTGCTTTCACTAAGAGATTTGCAGCGTCTAATTTTTCCCACTTAATAATGAAAAGAGGGCTTCTGTACAATTAAATCCACTGCTTTGCCTGCTCGCGGGTGAAGCTTTGCCCCTTTGTTTCGGTTCTGGTTCGTAATTAAGGTTCTTGCCTTGAGGGCAGCTGATGCTCGTGGTCCTGGGAGGGCTCTGCTCCCAGGTCAGGAGTAATTACAGTGTTTTCTCGTTTTCAATAGCGATCACAGCCCAACCGACATCTTTCCTGTCTATTTCTGAGTGCGGTGGAGCTACCTTACAGGTTCATTTTCTCAGACTTATTTTGTTTATTGATTTATATTCGCTTTATAAGGCACTTGGGGCTTCTCCTGGAACATTCGCTACTGTGAGTATCTCCGCTCTACAGCCCACTACTGTACCATCTCTAGTGTTGAACCCTCATCAGTGTACCCTGCGCTGCGGACCACTACCATACCCATCTCTAGTGCGTAACTCTCAATGGTGTACCCTGCGCTGTGGACCACTACCATATCCATCTCTACTGAGGAGCCTCATCAGTGTACCCCGCGCTGCGGACCACTACCATACCCATCTCTAAGTGAGGAACCCTCATCAGTGTACCCCACGCTGGGGACCACTACCATACCCATCTCTAGTGCATAACTCTCAATGGTGTACCCTGCGCTGCGGACCACTACCATATCATCTCTAAGTGAGGAACCCTCATCAGTGTACCCCACGCTGGGGACCACTACCATTCCCATCTCTAGTGCGTAACTCTCAATGGTGTACCCTGCGCTGCGGACCACTACCATATCCATCTCTACTGAGGAGCCTCATCAGTGTACCCCGCGCTGCGGACCATTACCATACCCATCTCTAAGTGAGGAACCCTCATCAGTGTACCCCACGCTGGGGACCACTACCATACCCATCTCTAGTGCGTAACTCTCAATGGTGTACCCTGCGCTGCGGACCACTACCATATCATCTCTAAGTGAGGAACCCTCATCAGTGTATCCCGCTCTGTGGACCATTGCCGTATCTTCACTACAGAGGTATTCCCCTGGCATATACTCTGTGACTTTCTCCTGCACTTCCTGCTTCACGGGCAGTGCCTTTCTATCTCTCTGATAAAGACTCTATTCCACAGCTGTGTCTGATGTCCGCTGAGACTTCGCCTCCCGACGGTGAGGCTCACAGGGCTCCTCCCTGTGGGCGGTACCATCTCTCACCTCGGCCCAAGGTCCACATTCCTACAAATCCTAACAGTGGAAGAGAGGAAGTACACCAGAACCCCTGAATTCCTACAGCAATTCTTTGGCAAATTTGCATAAATTTTACATACCATATTTGCCTATAACAATTATTTTTTAAATTTATAAATCTAGTCATTTCTTTGCCCTGTTAATTTATTTGGTTTATTAGAGCAGTGGTTCTCAACCGGTGTGTCGCGACACACGAGTGTGTCGCCAAGCTCCGGCAGGTGTGTCACGGCTCCCGGTGTTCCACTGCCCCGCTTGTGCTTCCCTTCTCCCTAGGGGCAGGGCCGAAGAACGAAGAGACGCTGCGCGCCAACGCCAGTGGGGCCGAAGAACGAAAAGACCTGCGCACCGACGTCAGCGGGGCTGAAGAACGAAGAGACGCTGCGCGCCAACACCAGCGGGGCCGAAGAATGAAGAGACGCTGCGCGCCAACGCCAGCGGGGCCGAAGAACGAAAAGACCTGCGCACCGACGTCAGCGGGGCCGAAGAACGAAGAGACGCTGCGCGCCAACGCCAGCGGGGCCAAAGAACGAAAAGACCTGCGCACCGACGCCAGCGGGGCCGAAGAATGAAGAGACGCTGCGCGCCAATGCCAGCGGGGCCGAAGAACGAAAAGACCTGCGCACCGACGTCAGCGGGGCCGAAGAACAAAGAGACGCTGCGCGCCAACACCAGCGGGGCCGAAGAATGAAGAGACGCTGCGTGCCAACGCCAGCGGGGCCAAAGAATGAAGAGACGCTGCGTGCCAACGCCAGCAGGGCCAAAGAATGAAGAGACGCTGCGCGCCGACGTCAGCGGGGCCGAAGAACGAAGAGACGCTGCGCGCCAACGCCAGCGGGGCTGAAGAATGAAGAGACGCTGCGCGCCAACGCTAGCGGGGCCGAAGAACGAAAAGACCTGCGCGCCGACGTCAGCGGGGCTGAAGAACGAAGAGACGCTGCGCGCCAACGCCAGCGGGGCCAAAGAACGAAAAGACCTGCGCGCCAAAGCCAGCGGGGCCGAAGAACGAAGAGACGCTGCGCGCCAATGCCAGCGGGGCTGAAGAACGAAGAGACCTGCGCGCCGACGTCAGCGGGGCCGAAGAATGAAGAGACGCTGCGTGCCGACGTCAGCTGAAGAGCAGAGAGACCTGTGCGTCACCAGCGGTGGGGCCGAAGAACAAAGAGACGCTGTGCGCCGCTGCCGGCGGCTGAAGAGCGGAGAGACCCTGCACACTGCGGGAGGCGGCTGGAGAGACGTTGCGTACCACGGGAGGTCAGGCCAGAGGTGGCTGAGAAGTGGAGGCCAAACAATGAGAAGAGGCTCCATGTGAGCTTGTGTGCTTGTGGTAGAATGGGTGCCTGGGTGCATGAGTGAGAGCTTGTGTGCGTGTGTGTGTGTGGTAGAATGGGTGCCTGGGTGCATGAGTGACAGCTTGTGTGCCTGTTGTAGAATGGGTGCCTGGGTGCATGAGTGAGAGCTTGTGTGTGTGTTAGAATGGGTGCCTGGGTGCATGAGTGAGAGCTTGTGTGCCTGTGGTAGAATGGGTGCCTGGGTGCGTGAGTGAGAGCTTGTGTGTGAGTGTGGTAGAATGGGTGCATGAGTGAGAGCTTGTGTGTGTGGGTGCCTGGGTGCATGAGTAAGAGCTTGTGTGTGTGTGTGGTAGAATGGGTGCCTGGGTGCATGAGTAACAGCTTGTGTGCCTGTTGTAGAATGGGTGCATGAGTGAGAGCTTGTGTGTGTGTGGTAGAATGGGTGCCTGGGTGCGTGAGTGAGAGCTTGTGTGTGTGTGGTAGAATGGGTGCCTGGGTGCATGAGTGGAAGCTTTGTGTGTGTGTGTTAGAATGCATGCCTGGGTGCGTGAGTGGCAGCTTTATGTATGTGTGTGTGTTGGAATGCATGCCTGGGTGCGTGAGTGGCAGCTTTGTGTGTGTGTGTGTGTGTTGGAATGCATGCCTGGGTGCGTGAGTGGCAGCTGTGTGTGTTAGAATGCATGCCTGATTGCATGAGTGAGAGCTTGTGTGCCTGTGGTAGAATGGGTGCCTGGGTGGTGAGTGGCAGCTTTGTGTGTGTGTGTGTGTGTGTGTGTGTGTGTGTGTTGGAATGCATGCCTGGGTGCGTGAGTGGCAGCTGTGTGTGTGTGTGTTAGAATGCATGCCTGATTGCATGAGTGAGAGCTTGTGTGCCTGTGGTAGAATGGGTGCCTGGGTGGTGAGTGGCAGCTTTGTGTGTGTGTGTGTGTGTGTGTTGGAATGCATGCCTGGGTGCTTGAGTGGCAGCTTTGTGTGTGTGTGTGTGTGTGTTAGAATGCATGCCTGGTTACATGAGTGGTAGTGTGTGTGTGTGTGTGGTAGAATGGGTGCCTGGGTGCATGAGTGAGAGCTTTTGTGTGTGCGGTACAATGGGTGCATGAGTGGCAGTGTGTGTGTGTGTGGTAGAATGGGTGCTTGGGTGCATGAGTGAGAGCTTGTGTGTGTGGTACAATGGGTGCATAAGTGGGAGTGTGTGTGATTGTAAGTGACAGAGCATGTGTGTGTGATTGAGAGAGACTGGTCAGGGAGGTGACTGGTGTGTATGTGTGAGAGACAGAGACTGGTCAGGGAGGTGACTGGTGTGTGTGTGAGAAAGAGATACTAGTTAGGGAAGTTACTGGTCTGTGTGAGACAGAGACTGGTTGTGGGCCCTAAGGAAGAGGACTGTGAGGACAGAGCTTCAGCAGCCACTGCTGCTTCTGGTGAGTGCTATTGGTCTGCAAGGGAAAGGAGTAGGAGAGTTGCTGGAGAGGGTAAGTAAAGGCAGCTTTTAAGTTTATTTTTCTTGATTGATTGCCATTTTAATTATTGGGTGTTATGTGATGTGTCTGCTGTTTTGAAATATTTTGATATTTAGACAATTTTTAATAATTTTTATGAGTTTTTAATTGTTGGATGTTATTCTGTTCATCAGCTGTTTTGTAACATTTATTAGTATAGTTTTACAATTATTTCTAAGTGGGTATCTATAGCAGCTTGGCTTGCTCTGTTTTCCCAATAGGAGGTGTATTAGTGTTTAGGGCCTGGTTAATTACTGTCTTTTCATAAGGAGGGGTATTGTGCTTGCCAGTAAAGAGAGTTTGCTTTGCTTTTACTCAGATGTCATCAGATCCAGAATATCTTTTTTTTGTATGGTGAGCTGTATGGGTATTGCCCTAGTTCTGCTCTGCACCCATTTTTGGGGGTCGACATGGTTCCTGAGGATGCAGAATGTATATTTACATTTTGTCCCTTGATGGTCACATGTTCAGTGTGTCACGCATGTGAGAACCATCTGTCAGGTGTGTCCCGGCCGAAAAAAGGTTGAGAACCACTGTATTAGAGGAAAGTGCCCTTTGTGATTGGGGAGGAAGGGAAGGGATATGGATATGGGGAGAGAGGATCTCAGAAGGAGGGCAACAAAGAAGGAATCTGAGGCAGGAGGAGTGGAGGAATAAGGAAAGGAGGTACAGAGGGAGAATGGAGAAGCAGGGAGGATAAGGAAAGGGAATGAGAGATGAAATCAAGAAGGATCAGGAATGGAGAAGGAGAGGAACCAGGCTGCTGGCACTAATCTTTGTAAAGGAGATAGTGCAGCTTTTAAACTAGATGAGGGGGGAAAGCAGACAGTCGCTCAGAAGCGCATGGTTTGGAATGATGCATCTTTGAAAGATACTAAAAGAAGAGGGAAACTAGAGCATCCCAGTAAAGAGGTTGCAATAAATGCCAAAGGGGATCAGGTGCCTTTAAGTAAAGTGCAGAAAGATGGCAAATTTCCCCTGTCAAGTGATGAGCAGGCTGTTAATACAAACAAGAAACATACTTTGAAATGTCTGCATACCAATGCTAGAAGTGTAAAAAATAAGATGGGAGAGTTAGAGTGTATAACATGGGATGAAGAGGGAGATATAACTGGAGTCTCAGAGATCTGGTGGAAGGAGGATGACCAATGGGTCACTGTGATACCAGGGTACAAATTATTTTGAAAAGATAGGATGGATCAAACTGGTGGGGGGTGGCACTATATGTTAAAGAGAGCATTGAGTCACACAGGATAAAAGTTCTGCAGGAAACAAAATGCAATGTTGAATCTTAATGGATAGAAATTCCAGGTGAAAAAGGGAATAAAATAGTAATGGGGGTATAATACCATCCACTTGACCAGAATAAACTAACGGACAATGAAATACTAAAAGAAATTAGGGAAGCTAACACAATCAGCAGCACAATAATAATGGGTGATTTCAATTTCCCTAGTAATGACTTGGTGAATGTTACATCAGGACATGCTAGAGAGGTAAAGTTCGTAGATGAAATAAATGACTGCTTCATGGAGCAGCTGATACAAGAATTAACAAGAAGGGAAATTATTTTAGACCTAGTCCTTAGTGGAACACAGGATTTCGTGTGAGAGGTAATAGTGATGGAGACACTTGGCAATAGTGATCACAACATTATCCATTGGACTTAATAACTAGAGGGCATGCAAAAAAGAAATATACTATGACAGCATTAAACTTTCAAAAAGGAAACTATGATAAAATGAGGAAAATGATTAGGAAAAAGTGAAAGGAGCAACCAGAAAGGTTGCATGGATGTTGTTTAAAAACACCATCTTGCAAGCCCAGAACAGTTGTATTCCATCATGAGAAAAGGGGGAAAGAAGGCTGAAAGATGAGATGAGATGAGGTGAGAGTGGCTATAATATCTAAAAGAATATCTTTCAAGAAATGGAAAAGGGAACTGAATGAAGAAAACAGGAAACAGCATAAACAGTGGCAAGTCAGATGCAAAGCATTGATAAGGAAGACAAAGAGAGAATTTGAAAAGAAGCTTCCTTTGGAAGCAAAAACTCACAATAAAAACTTTTTCAGGTACATTCAAGGTAAAAAGCCTGAGAGGGAGTCAGGTGGACCATTAGATGATGAAGGGGTAAGAGACACTTAGGGATGACAAAGCCAAAGCAGAGAGACTAAATTAATTCTTTGCTTTAGTATTCACTGAGGAAGATGTAAGAGATATACCCATGCCAGAAATGATATTCAAAGGTGATGATTCAGAAGAACTGAAACAAATCTCAATGAACCTGGAAGACTAAACTAAACTGACAAACTAAAGAGTAGCAATTCACCTGGCTCAGATGGTGTACATCCCAGAGTGCTGAAAGAACTGGGAAATAAGATTGCAGACTTGTTATTGGAAATTTGTAAACTATCAGTAACATCATCTATGGTACCTGAAGACTGCAGGGTTGCCAAAGTAACACCAATTTTTAAAAAGGGATCAAGGGGTGATCCAGGAAACCTCAGAGCAGTGAGTCTGATGTCTGTGCCAGGCAAAATGGTAGAAACTATCATAAAGAACAAAATTGCTGAACATATAGATAAGCATAGTTTAATGGGACAAAGCCAACATGGATTTAACCAAGGGAAGTCTTACCTCACCAATCTGCTACATGTTTTTGAGGACGTAAATAAATGTGGATAAAGGTGAGCCAGCTGCTATAGTGTATCTGGATTTGCAGAAAGCATTTGACAAAGTCCCTCATGAGAGACTTCTTAGGAAATTAGAAAGTCATGGGATAGGGGGCAGTGTCCTATTGTGGATTGCCAACTGGTTAAAGGATAAAAAACAAAGGGGTAGATTTTAAAAGGTGTGCACGGTTCCTGGCACGTGCACATGGATGTGTGGATTTTATAACATGCGTGCACATTATAAAATCCACGGGTCGTGATGTGTGTGGGCAACGCGTGCGGGGGGGGGGGGGGGGGAGATTTTACCAAATTACACACGGTGATGCAATCAGGCCTCCCCCAGTTTCCTACCCCTCTGCTTAAACTTCCTACCCTTTCCCCTCTCCACCCCGACCCCTACCCCCTACCTAAGTAAAAGACTTTAATTTATTTACTTACTGCTCCATTGGAGCAGAAGCAACTTGCGTACGCCGGCTTACTGCCGGTGCACACTTCCCCAGGACAGCGGCTAATGGCCACTGTCCCGGTCAGCCTCCATCCTGCCCCGCCCCTCCCTGCCTAGACCCGCCCCTTTTTCAGTGCATATATCCGCACTTACGCATGTGGCCAGGACCTTTTGAAAATGTGTGTGGTGCACACAGGGCCTGGCCACGTGTGTAGGTGCCGATATTTGCGCACATGGCCATTTTAAAATTTGACCGCAAGGAGTAGGTAAATTTTCCCAATGGAAAAAAGTGAATAGTGGGAGTGCCCCAGGGATCTGTTCTGGGACCGATGCTTTTTAATATATTTATAAATGACCTGGAAATGGGAACAATAAGTGAGCTGATCAAATTTGCCAATGACACAAAATTATTCAAAGTTGTCAAATCACAAGAGGATTGTGAGAAATTGCAAGAGGACATTTATTTTTATTTATAGGGTTTATATACCGGAGGTTCCTGTATAAAATACATATCACCCCGGTTTACAAGAAACAAGAACTATCGCTTCATTTAGCGGTTTACATTGAACATTGAACATATTAATTAACATTGAACATTGAACATAAACATTGAACATTGAACATATTAATTAAATTAACGAATTAGTATATATTGCTGACAGTTAATAAATAACAAACGAGTTAATAAATAAATAGCGTGGTTAAAAGGTTCTAAACATGATTGAATATAATATATATGATTATATAGGGATAAAATAAATAAATGAATAAATGAATAAATTGCAAAACTGGGAGCCTGGGCATGCAAAAGGGAAATGAAATTTTATGTAGACAACTGCAAAGTGATGCACTTAGGGAAAAGTAACCCAAATTACAGCTACAAAATGCAGGGTTCCACATTAGAAGTCACCACTCAGGAAAAGGATCTAGGTGTCATCGTTGAAAATACATTGAAATCTTCTGCTCAGTGAGCAGCAGCAGTCAAGAAAGCAAATAGAATGCTGGGGATTATTAGGAAAGGAATGGAGAATAAAACAGAGAATATCATAATGCATCTGTATCGCTCCATGGTGCGACCTCATCTTGAGTATTGTGTGCAGTTCTGGTCACCACATCTCAAGAAAGATATAGCAGAGTTAGAAAAGGTACAAAGAAGGGCGACCAAGATGATAAAGGGGATGGAACAAATGCCCTATGAAGAAAGGCTAAAGAGGTTAGGACTCTTCAGTTTGGAGAAGAGATGGCTGAGGGGGGGATATGATAGAAGTCTATAAAATAATTAGTGGAATGGAACAAGTAAACATTAATCAGTCATTTACTCTTTCAAAAAGTACAAAGACAATGAAGTTACTGGGTAATACATTTAAAACTAATAAGAGAAAATGCTTTTTTCTCTCAATGCATAATTAAGCTCTGGAATTCATTGAACATAAGAACATAAGAAAATGCCATACTGGGTCAGACCAAGGGTCCATCAAGCCCAGCATCCTGTTTCCAACAGTGGCCAATCCAGGCCATAAGAACCTGGCAAGTACCCAAAAACTAAGTCTATTCCATGTAACGTCCATGTAACGTCATCTAGTCTATTCCATGTAACCATTGCTAATGGCAGTGGCTATTCTCTAAGTGAACTTAATAGCAGGTAATAGACTTCTCCTCCAAGAACTTATCCAATCCTTTTTTAAACACAGCTATACTAACTGCACGAACCACATTCTCTGGCAACAAATTCCAGAGTTTAATTGTGCGTTGAGTAAAAAAGAACTTTCTCCGATTAGTTTTAAATGTGCCCCATGCTAACTTCATGGAGTGCCCCCTAGTCTTTCTATTATCCGAAAGAGTAAATAACCGATTCACATCTACCCGTTCTAGACCTCTCATGATTTTAAACACCTCTATCATATCCCCCTCCTGCCAGAGGATGTGGTGAAAGCTGTTAGTATAGTTGCATTTAAAAAAGGTTTTCTTAGAGGAAAAGTTCATTTGTAGAAATCCACTGCTTATGCTTGGGATAAGCAGCTTGGAGTCTACCTACCACTTGGGATTCTGCCAGGTACTTGTGTCCTGGCTTGGTCACTGTAGGAAACAGGATACTGGGCTTGATGGATCCTTTGTCTGACCCAGTATGGCAAGACTCACCTCATTCCCTTATCCCCACTCTAGCCTCTCCCTTCACAAACCCCATCCCCTTTTTTCTTTACCCCCTCCAGCCTCTCCCTGTTTCACTCACCCCATCATAAATTGTTATAAAAAAAAAGTTTATGCATGTATGCTATTGTTAGCCTCACTGAACAATTTTATTGGAAGCGGCAGCCTATAAAGATTTTTTTTAAATTAAGAAATACCACCTTTATTCCTTATCCCATATCCACCAGCCTCACTAATATCTCCTTCCTTCCTCCCCACCCCATCACTGTTCACTGCATATCAATAGGACATCAAAGCGCCTCCTCTGCTGACTGCACCTAACTCCTGCTTTCAACTGTGGGGATGTATTACAGTGGTGTCTTGTAAGTGACAGCAGCCGTCGGGCCTGGTCAGCAGAAGAGGGGGGAGGACATTATCCAACATGCTGGGCTTGATGGATCCTTGGGCTGACCCAGTATGGTGCATCTTAAGTTAACCCTAAGTTTGATGTAAACCGGCCTGATATGAAGCTTGTCATGAAGTTCGGTATAGAAAAATGTTAAATAAATAAATAAATAAAATAAATCTTGTGTTCTTATGCTCCCACTCTCCTCCACCTGCCATGTGATGAAGAAAGGAAGACACACATGCACACACGCGTACGCGTGCACACACGCATGCGGGAGAAGGGGGCGTGGGAGTGGATCATGAAGTGGTTTGGTGACTGAATGAGAAGGGGGCGAGGTTGCAGCATCCCGTCTGACCAGACAATGCTGGACCTGACTCCGGGATCTTCTGTGGTGGGGGGTGGGGAGGGGAAGGGAGGAATTGGAAGATTTTGTGGCCCTTCCTGCACTTGCAGAATCACGGGAGGCCAGGGGCCCTTGAGTATACCTTAAATCGGATAATGTGCTTCCAGACACCCCTCGGACCCGTGGTAGAAATGTTCAGGAGTGTCTGAGAGCTTGACAAAAATCAGTGCTAAAGGAAAGAAGAGATTCTGTCGTGTTTTCGTGCTTTGAACGAATCTACTGGAACTCAGAAAAAAAGAAAGACTTTTGATGATTGGCATGAGGTCCATGCTAAGTACAGTTATACATTAGTAACGGTACCGGCTCACTGATTGCTGTATTTGCTGCAGACTGGAGCTTCACAGTGAGCGCTGAGTGACTGTTTTCACGGTTTCCCTTTGTAGCATTTTCTTGGCGTTGCTAGAGACATTTTGTGGAACAACAATAAAACGATAATAGTAAAATTATGCCTTGGTGAATAGTCCCTGGGATCCTGTTGTTCCTTCAGGAAATCAACTGCACAAAAAAAAAACAAAAACGTCATCTAGTCTAGAGCTGCACTTTAGATCAGGAGCATGGGAGGGACCAAGAGTGAAGATGAAAGGTCCCTTCAATGAAGTGTAGGGCCCAAGAGCTGGGACTTGGGAAAGGGACGGTAACCGGTGATGTCACTTCAGGAACGACCTCCTCTATTAAAAACGGACCATGTCTTTTAGATAAAGGAAGACTGCAATCAATACACTGAACCGATGTGACGATAAAACCCGAGGAAGCCTCCCCTTCTCTTCCTCCCCCTCCCCCCATGCACTGCAATCAAATTATCATTTAATCAGTGAAATGAATCCATGCTGATGTGCACATTAAGGAATCTTCAAATCCTTAACTACAATCCCAGTATGAAGGAGTCCACAGCACAACCCCCGAAGTCAATCAAACACTCAGGAGGGCGTCAATCCTCCAAACAAGGGCAGGAATCTTAATCCAGTGATTGAGAGCATCAGGACTTCAGCAACCCAACCCCCCTTTAAAATAAATTACCTGTTTGCTGTCTCCAGGCAAAGCTTTTCTTCTCTCTCATTTTGATGCCTGCTCTGATCAAGAAGCCGACCTGCCCAGCCCCTGTACTGCTTCCCATTACCAAGAAGGAAATCATTCATAACCTCCAGTAATGACTGCCACTGCTTTCTTCCCCACCCCCTCCCAAACCAAGTTCTGCAGTGCCCTCCAGTGACTGAGAGAAGGGAGGCATCTTCCTCCAGAGCTGCTTCCAGTGCTAGCTTGTGACTGGTCAACTGGTGCCGCCACGAAAGTGGTACCTGATCCCCTTCTTCCCCCGATACCGGTCCAACCCTCTCCTGGAGGCACACCGAGCCAGTGCGGATTTCAGGACATCCATAATGAATATGCATGAGAGACTCAGGGTGTGCAAATCTAGCTCCTGCATGTTCATTGTGGCAGATACTGAACTGCTGTTTACACTTTTCCTCAGGAACATGGATAAGTTGTTTTACAACAAAAAAAAGAGGAGGGCTTTTCTGGACATAGTGAAGGAGACTCAGAAAAGAAGACAATCTTTTTTGTTATATAGACCCAAGGGATTACAGACAGGGGGGATCCTTTTATTTTGTTATGCCCATCGGTCACAGATGGCTGCAACCGCGTGTACTTACTTCCTGCACTGCTCTCCTGCCTTCCCCGGGGCGGCTCGAGGCTCGGGTCTGCTTTCACCGCTTCGTTCCCTGGGACTCCTCATGGCGGCCTGGATGCCGCCGCCATCTTCCTCCATCGCCACCGGGCCCTCC
Organism: Rhinatrema bivittatum; assembly: GCF_901001135.1. Lineage (NCBI taxonomy): Eukaryota > Metazoa > Chordata > Amphibia > Gymnophiona > Rhinatrematidae > Rhinatrema > Rhinatrema bivittatum. The sequence continues at coordinate 87,536,141 of NC_042621.1, read as the reverse complement.
TATGAAGCCTCCTCGGCCGGAACCTCGGGGGCGTCTCCGGTTGATGACATCATCAGACCGGTGTACTTAAACTCCACCTTCGCCCTCAGCTAGCCGACTTGGCAACAAGTTCCGTACGTCTTTGACTATGTGTTCCTGAGACTCGGAGACCTTGGACCTGGACTCTGTCTGGTACCCGCTCCTCGGGGGCCAATGCACGCACTCTCCTCGCCTACCCCACTCCTCGGGCTGGCTCTGTGTCTCTTGGGCTCTAACCTACATGACCTTCCTCTGGGACATCTCACCTTCCTATGAGTTCTAAGGAGGGACTTCCCAGCTCCTCGGGGTTGCGCCCACGACCTGAACAAGACTGCTTGCGTCTTCCGCTCCTCGGGACCGCGTTCACGTTCTACAGCAACTGCCAGGGTTTCTCACTCCTCGGGATAGCGCTCTCCAGCTTCTTGGGACATTGCACGCTTCTCCGCTCCTCGGGGGTCGCGCCAACCTACTATAGCGAGACTGCCAACACCCCCCCCCCCCCGCTCTTCAGGGTGGTGCTCCGTCATCACCAGAGGATCAGCTCGGGCTTTCCTGTCCTGGGGGTTGGCCTACGGCATTGCATCATCATCCGCTCCTCTGCAGCTCCTCCCCTCGGGGTTGCCCTCCGGAGTCCCTCCTGCTTGGTCAAGTCTCACACTCCCCGCTCTGTGGCCTGATTGGCACTCCTTCCCTCTGGGTCCCTGCCCAGGTATTACCTCCAGTCTCCCACTCTCAGGGGGTTCTCTCCTGGTTCTGCGGGACCTCTCCATTGCCTCACCCAGAGCTCTCCGCTGTCTCTGACCTCGCCTCCCGGCGGTGCAGACCTGTGGGAGTCCTTCGCACAGGCAGTAACAACTTGCACCTCGGGTGAAGGGCCCACGTACCCACAAATCATAACATATTTGAAGTATCCTGGCAAATGTATAATCAGTTACCAAGGTGCTAGGTAGATCTTTTATGAACCCTCTCAGCTTTCTCTTTTCCTCTGTGATAGAGCCAGTCCTGATAGCCCTCAAGCTCCTGCTTAGCTTAAGATATGCTCAGTTAATAACCTTCTACTTCACTCGTGTTAATTAGAAATTTTCTTTCTAAAATGTTTTCCCTTCCTTTTGTGGATTATGGTGCATTGGGTCTCCCTCTGTTTTGTGTTTTAGCTCTTTTTTCTTTCCCTTAATGTTTTCCTTTTGTTGTTTAGATGATATTATCTCTCTGATTGTGTTTTGATAAGTAATTCTTGTATTTTGTTCTAAAATTTTATAAATATTATTAAAATAAAAAAGAATCTGCATGTGTATGTTAGTTGCTCCTAGGGTATGTGTGTGTGTGTGTCTTGCAGTTAGTTCTGGGAAAGAGGGGTTGAGTTGGGTGTGGGTGAGGAGAGATAAGGAGGTGGGTTGGGTGCAGGGGTGGATTGCAGGAAAATGTTATCCTGGGCAATTTTTTCAAAACTGGTCCATGGGATATCCGATGCGCTCATGCACTTTCCCTGCAGCACATGTGTCAGCAGCTCCCAAAAGCACGCCAAGTCAACCCTGGAACCCAGCAGAATTGAGCCAAAATAAATGTCATCCTGCCTAAATAACTAAGAAGCTGAGCACATTCTAGACCAGGGGCAAACAGAGCTGCAGCTCCCATTCCATTCCTGCAAATTGGTTGGGCCCCCTCCACATCTGCTTATATCTCTTATAGAGATAGATCCTGGATTCCCAGTCTGGCTCTTGAACCAGTGGCAAGTAATGGCACTGCCAGCCAGTGTCAGACACACACGCATGCTTAGTCACAAACACATTTTTAGATTGCAGAAAATGTATTGGCACATACACACTGACACACACAAATATACACCCACACACCGAGTGTGTGTGTCTATGTCAGAGAGAAAGATACCCCCACACGCACACACTCTCTCTCACAGACAGAGTGTGTATGGGTGTGTGACTCTCACTCTCTCTGACACAGACACACAAACACTCTCTCTGAGATGCTACTGCTTATGTGCTCACACAGTGAGCGCCCCCAGTCCAGCCCTTCTGCATCATGGTGTAAAGTTCTTGCTTGCTGCCAGCCCTTCCCCATTCTGCAGCAGCCTCCTCCCTTTCCCAATCTCATTCTCTAGGAGTCTCGCTGGTTCCACAGCCACCTGCTTCTCTCAGAGCTCAGTGCAGTCACCTCAGACAGAAGCCTCCCCAATACTGCATAGGCGCGTCCTCCTGGCTTTCCCTCTTCCTTCCTGTGCCTGTAGCTTGCCTCCACCTCTCCAGAACCCTTCCACCACTCTAGTGCCGTCCCACTGACTGCAGGCTACACAGTCTGCTGCTTTTATGGTTCCCTAGACTCTGCTCACTGACTCCAGGGAAGGAGGGACCAGATGTGACCCATACTATTCCTTGGGCTTATAAAAACAGAAAATTAAGCCCTGGCCGAGACGGGGAAGAGCCACTAACCCAGAGTAGCACAGCTCCAGATGGAATCCTGATTTCTCTTGTGGAGCCAGTACAGGAATGGCTGGTGCAAGGTGGCCCATGCATGCGTGACTAGGTAATTCCTGAATCAAGTTGGCGGTCGGCAGTACCCACGCTGTCCCAGGAATGCCATGTTGGTCGGCGGTGGCCGCCACTCTTCCAAGAAAAGACAAGGCAGCAAAGAAAGAGGTGAGCATTAGTGGTCGCAGATGGCTGTACACGTCATGGCGGGAACCTCGGGGCATCCCCTCCGGATGACGTCATCTACCTGCTGTACTTAAGCTGGCTGGCCCTACACTTTGACAAGTAAGCAAGGAGTTCCCTCGTTGCTGAATTCTGCTCCATTCTTGGACTTCCGGTTCCAGACTCTACACGGCGTGAGACGCTCCAGGTACCCTCTCCTCGGGGGCCCTTCCTCGTCTCTGGCTATCCGCTCCTCGGAGGGCCTTCTGCCTTGGATTTCTATCTATCCCATTCCCTGGGATCTCTCCTGGAACTATCTACTGTGAGTGCCTTACTGCTATGAACTTCAACTATACCAAACCTCCTTGTGGGATCCTCTTCGGTGTACCCCGTGCCTCGGGCCACTACCACATGATCCCCAGTAGGAGCCACTCCAGTATACCCTGCACTGCAGGACATTACCGCACCATCACTACAGGATCCTCTTCAGGGTTCCTGCACCTCAGACTATCATCTCATTACTACTTCTGAGACACTTCTTCGCCGTACCCCGCTCTACGGGCCACTACTGGATCTGCACGTCTGAGGTACAGCTACACTACTGAGAGATTTCCCGGCATACCCCACTCTGCGGGCCACTACCGGATCTTCACATCGGAGGTATCATCCCTGGGGTACTCCCCTCTGCTCTGAACTGTACTTACTGCACCCGCTCCACGGGCTGTGCTTTTCTTCTTTCTTAATAAAGACTATTCCACAGCTGTGTCTGACAGCACTGAGACCACGCCTACTGACGGTGAGGCTCACAGGGCTCCTCCCTGTGGGCGGAGACACCTCTCACCTCGGCCCAGGGTTCACACTCATACAAGTTATAACAATAACATGTGTGTTATTTATATGCACTGCTATGGTACCAACCAGAAAACTCTGAAAAAAAACAAAAACCAAAGACACCTGCAGCCATGTTATTGGAACTATTGTAAAGCATGTCAGCCCTCAGAAAGCTTTATGTAAACTAAATTACAATATAGTAAACCTCCCATACAAAAACAGCACTAACTGCCAGATTCAAACAGTAACAACCCTACCTATGAAAGGCAACACTGCAAATATTATACCAGGCCCTAATCCACCAATACACCTGATATTAGTAAAACAAAACAAGCCAAGCTTAAGATCACTACACAGAAACTACATGCTAGCAAAATACTTCACATCAGTAACACATGCAGAACACAGTTAAAGAAACAATAAAGTATAACTAGAATCATGCAGACAAAAACTGAATTGGAAACTAACAAAACAGAATCTGTATGCAGAGCAACAATGGAAAAACAGAAAAATCACCATTCCTCATTAAACAAACAATAAAATCAAGATATATAAACCACAAATCATAATAGTAAACCATACTCATAAAAAGAATAAATATTTCAAAGCAGCTGATGAATCCAATGATTAAACATATATTTATTTATTTATTTAAAAATGTTTATATACCGCCTTTACAATTCAAAGGAATTAATCAAAACGGTTTACAACCAAACATACATAATGGATAAATTATTTTAAAATAAAAATAAAAACGGTTTTCAACCGAACATACATAATAAACAAAATAAGAACAGAATAAAAACTAACATTAAAAATAATAATACAATGAACATTTGTGCCCTACATCATTAAACAGTGAATTGGGTTGAGTCTATAGTATTATTTCTTGTGGATATAACTGTTTGGAAGAAGTAGTGTCGATATATAACATTGTTTTGTAAAATTTTCCAAACATCAATAAAATATTTCAAAACAGACACATCAAATAACACCCAATAATTTGAACTAAGGCTAAAAAAAATCCCATTCTCCATACCTGGGAACTTCAGACTCCAGTCACACTGAGATTGTCATGGATTAGTCAGGGATAGAAGGGGTGCATAAACGTTTTCCTCTCTCTCATACATACATGTTCATTCTTACACATGATGACTGGCTCACCAACTCTGGCTCACACACGAGCCTGACTGTAATATGCAGCGCAACAATGGAAAAGCAGAAACATCATCATTCCTCATAAAACATTAAACAATAAAGTCAAGAAATATAAAACATCATTCATAACATTAAAACCATACTAATAAAAAGAATAAAGATGTCAAGCAGGCAACAGCAAACAAATATCCAGTAATTAAAATGACTCATTTTTTCTAATATTTCCCAAACACCAAATATTTCAAATAGCAGACATAAAATAACACCCCAAAAATTTAAAATAATAGGATTAAAAATCTCCAGCTTTCCATACCTGGGATCTTTTGATTTCCAGTCACCCACAAATTGTACTGGATTAGGGGAGGGGGGGCCTCACAATCTCCCCCCCCCCTCACATTCACAGGCTCTCTTGCTTTCAGCCACCCATGCAGTCTCTCACATAAACACAGACTCTCACAAACACATACGCAGTCTCTTACACATATGCAGGCTCTCTCGCTCTTACACACATGCAGTCTCTCACATACACACATGCAGGCACTCTCTCATACACACAGACACACAGACACACACACAAAAGCATACACACCTACAACTTTCAGACCTTCCCCTTTCTTCTGGGACTGCTGTTGGATGGCAGCGCTGCTCCTTACTGCCAGGAGGCCACATTTATTGTGCTGCTCCTGCATGGGGGGGAGGAAGGTCGCACAGCCTCACAAGCTTGTCTCCCGGCTAGGGCAGAATGGGATCTGCCATGGCCTCGCAGGCCTCTCTCCTGGCTGTGGCAGGATGGGCTCTGCCGTGGCCTCGTAGGCCTCTCTCCCAGCCACAGCAGGATGGGCTCTGCCACAGCCCTGCATGGCTGTCTTCAGACCGCAGCAGTGGCCTCGCAGGCTTCTCTGCCACAGACTCACATGGCTCTTCTGGCCACAGCAGTCTTGCAGACCTCTCTGCCGCAGCTCTGCAGCTTCCTCTTCAGGTGTTAGCAGCCCCTTTTCTTTGGCTGGGAACTGGAAGCTAAAAAATAAGCCATGGGATGGGAGCAAGGCCTTTAATAGGCCAGGGCCTGTAAAGTCATCAGTAGGCACGGTGGGAGATTTCCCGCCATGGGTTCTTTAAATCGGGAGCCATCAGGTGCATGAACGCCTAGGGGAGGCCAGTAAGAATGTCGGCGGTGCCCTGCCACACGTCATGTCGGGAACATCAGGGTCCAGTGGAACATGGTGGCCTGCCATGCGGCTGCATGGAGATTTCTCGGCAGCACTGGGGGCCAGTGACAGCAGCTCGGGCAATAGATGTCAGCGTCACAAATAAATGCACGGAAGCGCAGGTGGAAAACCAAAAACCTAAGTGCTTCTACATTATCAAATGTGCTATAATTCCCCCATTGCTTTCTTATGGGAAGCAGATGGAGCCTGTGCAACGTTTGCTACAGCTCCATTCCAAAAGCCTCCCATCCCATTCCAGCAGCTTAGTCCAGAGTGAGACATGGAGACAGAGGCAAAGAGGAGGGAGAAATCTGAAGCGGCCCTCTCACAACACACACACACACCTAGCACACAAATCCCCCAGCACACATACAGAGACACAGACATGCACACACAGCCATTTGAGATTTTGTCACTGTTCATGCGTCTCTGTGAGTCACCGTGTCTATGTGTTCACGTAACGCAAACACGGACACAAACACACACAAAGGTGTCTCCCAAGCTGCTGTCCTCCACCTCCCATCACTGACCCTTCACATGTTTGCAACAAGTAGAAATTCCATAGAGAAGCATCACATGTATGCACATGTAATGAAAAAAACCCGTCAACCCCCTTCTACCAATCCATGCGGGAAAGCTTTCCTGAAGTCATGCCTTCTGCATATTTTCCCCATTTGTGTTGTTGAGGAGCTGGCTAATCTCAATGTGACAAGCAGGAGAAGAATTAAAAATAGAAATATACTGGCTAATGAGGAAAGGATATTTATAATTGTGCTAGAAAATACAGTAACCACAGAACTATCTGCTGCCCCCTCTCTGCTAGTTAGAAGCTTCCGGTGTCTACTGTGTTCTGTGTTCATGTCTAGGTGTCATTACGGATTTAATATACAGAGATCTCATTGTTAGTTTATAATTGGTTTGGAAAGACTTATGTTCTTGTCAGCTCCACAAAGCAGACTGCATGGACATAAATATATAAAGCAGAGTGAAATTAATAGTGGGAGAAAGAGAACAGACCATCAGTAAGGCAGGGGCAGGGGGGGGGGAATTGACAAGGACAGCACCAAGGCAGAAACATTGCACTTCCCACTTGACTGTGCAAAATACAAAGATGTCAGAGATGCCAGTGCTGACTGAGAAAATAAGAGACGCCCCGCAAAAAAAAATTGGCAAAAACTCTGTATAATCCCAGAGGAAATAGGAGAAACAGCAGCAATATATTTTGTAGCTGCCAGCAGGCCAGAAAAGGAATCCGAGCAAAGATAATACAGACCAGCAGCAGCAGCAGAACCCAGAAATTCTCCTTGCTATTGGCTTTTTATGTACTTAGCAATTTTATTTTTAACTCTTCATGCATTTTGTCTGCTTTTATTTAAGCACTGTAGGTACTTTTTTGGCAACACATGTGCAAATGGTCATGCCACCGAAGTTTTCTGAATGTGAGAAACAGGACAGAATGTAAGTTTGTGAAATACAGCAAAGACCCAAAACACGTGCTGTGTTATCCATAAATGGTGAGCGACCCTGCGTTCAGATTATTTTTATTGAATTCCTTTGATAAAATATGCCTAGGAGCTTGCTGAAAGCTCTTCCTATCCCCCACTATTAATATAAAGCAAGCACCTAACCCTACTGCCCCATTCTGCTACAGCTACAGGGAAATGCCTAGGGCCAATCGGATTGCTAGGTTCATTATCCTGCACCCGCCCTGCTTTTGGACTGTTCCACGCCACAAGGCAGAGGGAACATAGTTTCCCCATCTGTTTTCAAATTTTACAATTGGGTAAGAAACCTACGAAAGAGAAACCTCCTAAATGAATCTGTCTTGCGAAAGATACTGTATTTCTTCCTGAAAATGCCTTTTTTCAAACTGGAAATTGGAATCGAACAATAACCCGCAAGGAACCCTGACCTTAAAGGACTGGGAAACTGATAAGTGTGGGAGCTTGCTGGGCAGACTGGATGGGACATTTGGTCTTTTTCTGCCGTCCTTTCTATGTTTCACTTATCTCCCAGTGCTCTATTTCTTTAAAAAGAAATATTACGTTTCTGAAGCAAATGCGTATGCAGGTCCGCATTTGTGAGGGAAAGGCCAGGAATGCAGTTGGGGCAAGGCCTAAGAGGCAGCACAGCAGGGGTGTTCTTCTCAAGCCCCGCCCCTCCAAGCAGCCTGCACGGAAGAGGAGAAGAGGAGGTGAGCCTGGAGCACACGGAGAAGAAAACAGCCACTCTGCTCTCTAATCTAGTCGTCCCCCCCCCTCCCTTGTTCTCCCTCCCCTCCACCTCTCCTCCTGTATTACAGGGAACAGAAGGGGAAGGGAGCGATACTGAAGCAGGAACTGCAGAGCCAAGAACAGACACAAAACAGGTTTGAAATAGCACCAGCTTGAACCTTGTGAGCAGCACTGCCAGGGCTTCAACCCTGGCCTTGATGAACGGCACCACTGCTGACAACTTTCAAACTTGTGACAATTCAACCCCTTTTCGTGTCCATTACCGAGGGGCTCAGCTTCTGGCAGAACAGCGCTCTGCCACCTTCTTTCAGGGACCCGAGAAAGCGGAACAGCGCCGGCAGTGTCTATCAGTTCTGGCTCCTCTGGGGAAACAGGGCAGAGCCAATAATTGCATGGATTATGTATGCACCCTCCCCCCCCCCCCCCCCCATTAAAGCTGCTACCCTGAGACAAGGCAGCCCCATAGCTTTGATATTTGTAGAATTTCTTAGCACAATTTAGGAGGCCAAAGTAAAAAAAAAGACATGGGGTGAATGCCAGTCAGCGTCACTGTTTTTGCCACTCCTGGGTGTGTTGGCTTCCTGCTTCTCCTGCCATCATTCCAGGCCCTGGTGACCACACGTGGATAAACATTATCCACGTTGTTCTGCCTTATCCATGATGCAACTCTTCTAATTTCCCTCTCCATGTCCTATCCTCCCTTCCTCCTCCCCCCCTCTTCCTCTCCCCCCCCTTCTCCTCCCCTCTCCCCCTTTCCCTATAATCTATATTCTATCGTTTAATCTACCTAGTCATTCCCTGTTAATTATTATATACTAGTTCAAAATTATTATAAACTTGTTATATGTACTACGTTTCTATTTTCATAGTTATTTTATATTAGTTCATAATTATTACTACCATGTTCTATGTACAAGGCTTTGACATTTTGTTTTGCTTTCACTGCAAACCGACGCGATATCCTTGGATGAACGCCGGTATAGAAAACCCATTAAATAAATAAATAAATACCAATGCTCATCGAGCATGTCAAGAGTGTGGCGAGAGAGAGCGCGTGTGTGTGTGTGTGAGAGAGAGAGAGAAAGTACACTCACTCCTATGCACAGGTCACATCTGCCCCTGACCCGGTCCCTATCACCCCCCCCCCCCACACACACACACACACACACACACACACACACACAGTTCCACTTCTTTTTTGATCTCCAACTTAAGCCCTGTACACTGGTCCTTTGATATAAAACAGCAGTGCCGAATAAACAGAGGCAGAATAATCCCCGAGATCTCGGTATGAGGTAATATTTGTGCTCTTTATTTAAAAAATAAAAGATAAGAAATGTAATAATTTTTTAAAAAACACAAAATGGACGGAGGCATGAAACAGAGAGAAAAAGCCCAAAGTCTGTTTAAGCAGAGATTTTGATGGCTGCATAGGCGTCACTATGGGGTGCTAAGGGTGGCAAATGCCAACCTAAATAGGAGGCTTGCCACCCCAGTTTCAGACATTGGATTGGGCCTGGAGTATCCTAAATAGGGGTGGAAGGGGGATAACCTCAAGAGGGAGCGGGTGAGAAGAAGTTCAGAGGGAGGGGGTGAGAATGGGAGAAAAGCAGAGGGAGGGAGAGGGTGAGAAAAGCAGGATAAGCCTCTACAGGAAGGAAGATGGTGAGAATGGGGAAAGCCCCTAGGAGGAGGGGGTAAGAGCTAAAGGAGGGATGGAAGGGAGAGAAGGGGAAGACTCACTAGTAGGTAGGAGAGAAGAGGGTGAGAGTCTCTGGGGAATGGGGGTGAGAAGGGTATAAAAGAGGGAATGAGGAGTAAAACTTTTGAAGAGAGGGAGAAAATAAGGAGAAGAGAGCATCTGGATGACAAGAAGGAAATAGTGAAGTGGAGGGAGAGAGGAAGGGAGGGACAGAGATGGTGGAGATAAGGAGGGGCTGGGAAGGGGTTGAGAGGTGGTGCATAGAAGCAGGACTGGGGATGGGACTGGGGAAGGGGTGAAAGAGGAGGAATGGGAAGCAGGGTAAGGGTAAAGAGAAGGAAGATGCCAATAGGGCATGAGTGAGAGTAAAGGAGATGGAGCTGGTGAGGAAAGTAAATGACAGGAGGGGAAGTAAAGAGGGTGAAAATGGGGGACTAGAGAGGGGGGAATAGGCTAGGGAATGAGAGACTGGGGAGTTGGAGATGGAAAGAGGGAGACTTATGGACTGGAGGCTGAGATAAGGGAGGAATGTTAGGATTCGTGTCCTGCGGGTGATCCCCTGTGCTGCCCAGTCTCAGCAAGGCAGGAATACCGTCTGATCCAGCCTCCCACGCTGCCATGCTGCTGTGACCTGGCCTCTCCTTAGGGGCGCATACATGCACAGTACCTAGTGCCCCCCCCCCCCCCATGGCACTCTCTGATGACATCAGCCAGCCCTTCCTATGTAAGCGTTCCTTGGATGGCTCACCTTTGCCTCAGCAATAGGTCTCCTGCTTTGCAGGGTGTGTTGCCAGCGTTCCCGAATTCCTGCATCTTCAGCTTGTCTTCTGCCTTGCCTCTTCCAGCCTCGTCCTTATCTTGTTCTGTTCTTCTTGTCTTCTCCTGCTTCCTTCATCCAGCCCACCTCATCCAGCTTTGTCTTGTTCATCTCGTCCAATGTCTTCAGTGTGTCTTCATCCTCCCTTGTCCTGACTTTCTGGATCTTGACCTTCTGCCTGGACATGACCATGTTTGCCTGCTAAGAACATAAGAAAATGCCATACTGGGTCAGACCAAGGGTCCATCAAGCCCAGCATCCTGTTTCCAACAGTGGCCAATCCAGGCCATAAGAACCTGGCAAGTACCCCAAAACTAAGTCTAGTCCATGTTACCATTGCTAATGGCAGTGGCTATTCTCTAAGTGAACTTAATAGCTACATGTCTATTTACAACTTGCCCTGACCTTGGCCTGCCTTCGAAGCCGTCTGCCCACTGCCTGTTCTGACCCCAGTGTGCTACTGTACTCTTGCTCATCTCCACCTCTGCCTAGACACATTAACAGAGCTATGGTACCCTGGCTATGCAAACTGGTATTATACATAAGAAACAAATCACTCTCTATGTCCTGCCCAAGGCAGTTAATGCCATAGTGGGATTCCATGGTTTACCCTTCATCAGCCCCAGTTTGATTGGATCGCATTACACTTAGCCCAGTGGGGTCCTTGTTGTCAAGAGCAATATCTCATCAAGATCTAGCCTATGGTATCCTTGGTCCAAACAACTATCTCAGAGCTTCCAGGTCTGCCTCCACAATATTTTGACTTTGCAGATGTTCAGCAACCAGCAGCAGAGGTCCTGCCCTATATCGCTCCTACAACTGCATCATAGATTTGCTCTCTGGCAAGGTTCCACCCAGACATAGAGTATACCCATTCTCTGCTCCTAAAACTGAGGCTATGTCTAAATATATTAAGGAGAATTTGGACAGATGGTTCATTCGTCCCTCTTCATCATTACTTGCCGGGGTTGGATTCTTTTTCATAGGGAAGGAGGACAGATCCTTTAGTCTCTACATTGACTACCGTGGTCATAACTCCATTCCAAAAATAATTGCTAACCTCTTTCCTTAATCTCAGAGCTCTTTAATCACCTTTGAGGTGCTCAGATATTTACCTTTGGTGGGGGGGGGGGGGGGGGGGGAGCGTACAACCTAATCAGAATATGGAAAGGTAACGAATGGAAGACCGTCTTTATCACCTGTGACAGACATTATAAATATCTAGTAATGCCCTTTGGGTTGAGCAATGTTCTCGCAGTCTTCCAATTTATGGTCAAAGAGATCTTCAGGGACCTTCTCTACTCTCACAATCTAGGCTACCTAGATGATAACCTAGTCTTTTTCTAAGTCTTTAGCGGAGCATCAACACCATGTAAAACAGGTCCTTCAGAGGCTCCACGAGCACCATCTCTATGCCAAGATAGAGAAGTGCACTTTTAAGCAAGAAGAACTTCCCTTCTTGGGATATATCATCTCTCATCAAGGCCTAAAGATGGATTCTGATAAATTAAAGGTCATATTAGAATAGCCCCACCCCGTAGGTCTGAAGGCCCTGCAATGCTTCTTGGGCTTCGCAAATTATTGAATACTCCTCCTTGGCGGCGCCACTCACAGCTTTGACTAAGAAGGATTCTGGAACCAAAAACTACACCAAGGACACTATTCAAGCTTTCGTGCACCTCAAAGAGGAGTTTACTCTTGATCCATGCTTGCACCATCCAGATCTGTCCAAGCCATTCATTTTGGAGATAGATGCATCTATCCTCAGGGTGGGAGCTGTTCTCCTGCAACATAACCATAATGGTATACTTGTGATGAGCTCTTACTTTTCAAAAATGTTCTCCCCAGCACAGAATTACACCAGAGGAGATCACAAGCTGTTAGTATTCAAGTTGGCCTTGGAAGAACGGCAACACCTGCTGGAAGGAGCCATGCACCCAGTAACCATCTATATGGATCACAAAAACCTTGGAACATCTGGCGTAAGTATAGAGATTAAATCTCAAGCAAGCCCACTGGTCATTGTTTTTTTAATCAATTTGACTTTGAGTTACGGTAGCGACCTGCTGAGAAGAACCGCCAAGCCAATGCTCTCTCCTGTTCTTTCAATACTGAGGGAACCCTGGAAGCTCCACAGCATACCATTGACCCAGCTAAAACTGTGGTTGCGGCCACATTCACAGAAAGTGGTGCACCGGCGCTTATGGCAGAAAGTTCTGCAATGGGCTCATGACTCCCGACTGTCTGGTCATCCTGGCATCACTCGGACATTGGAATTAATCGTGCGACACTACTGGTGGCCTCAGATGAAGACCGATGTTAAGCATTATGTAGAGTCCTGCCCTACGTGTTCCATGAATAAAAGTGCGAAAGCACAACCTTGGGGGTTGTTACAGCCTCTGCCAGCCCCCAAAGAGCCCTAGACCCATTTGACCACTGATTCTGTCACTGTCCTTTCCCTCTCAGGTGGCACCACCACCACCATATGGGTGGCAGAGGACAGATTCTTGAAGATGGCGCATTTCACATCCCTTCCTGGTCTCCCATCCACGCCTGACTTGGCTAAACTCTTTGTTCAACACATTTCCGCCTGCACGGGCTGCCACTTTACACCTTCTCATATTATATTATATTATATTATATATTATATTAGAGGGGCTACCTTCATCCTGTTTTGGTTTGAGCCACGGGGGGGGGGCGGCGAGGCAAAAAGAGGGGGCAAGGAAAGTCGGGATGGCAAAATTAGCGGTGTGGGGGGGGGGTGAGACGAAGGGGGGGTGGTGACAGGGGTGAAAGAAAAAAGGGGGGGAACAGGGGAAGCAGAAGGCGGACGAGCGGGGAAAGGAGAAGGCGCCTAGGGCGAAACATCAGGCGAGGGAGGGGAACGCAGCCGTGAAAGCTAGAGTTGCCGGAGAGGAGGGGCGTGAAGAAAATATGTGGGGGGGGGGGAGTAGGGGCAGCGGGGGATGGATAGCTGGCAGTAGGGAACTGGGGGGGGGGTGTCTGGGAAGGCAGATAAAACTACAAAAGCAACTGAAAAAATGGCGGAATAGCGAGAGGAAAAGGGGGGGGGGGCCAGCACGACGCGAGACCCGCAGACAGGAAAAGCTAACAGGGGAAAATAAAAACTGCAAGGGGGGGCGGGAGGGGAGTAAAATAGCCTGGGAAGAATAGCCGGGGGGGGGGGGGGGGGGGGGAAGCACGAGGAAACAAAGCTTTATTGAAATGGGTGCGGGAGGGGGGAATGAATGAATGGAGACTCCCCTGAGAGCAAGGAGAGGCTCCTGGGATAGCGCAACGGGCAGGTCCAGGGGAAAAACTGCAAATCCAGCGGCTGAATCTTCCGACCTGCTGCCTCTTCTTCCCAGGAGCGCTGGAAGCTGCACGTGGAGGTCCCTGTCCCACCCCCCTATTGTTCCTGAGCCCTTCCACCCCTTCCTTTCTCATAGGCTCCTGGCTTGAATTTGGAATCGGCCAGGGTGCCCCATTGCCCACCAGTCCCCCCCCCCCCCCCCCGGCCTGCCCAGTTATGACGCCCCTTGCCTGGAACGGCTGGGCCTCCTTTATTTTCGGCACCAATCTTGCTGCAGAACCCTCCGGAGAGGTGGGGAAGAGGTGACTTTCCGGCTTCTGGACTATCCAGAATAGAAATTCAATTCAAATTCAAAAGGCCTTTTCCCACTGTTGCTCTGTCTGCAACCCGTGGGGAAAAAAAAAAAAACATTAAAAAAAAATCCATTTTGCTGTAGTTGAAAACTGGGGCTATAAGTGGCAACATTTTCAGAGCATGGAGCAATCCGTATTATCTGCAATTTAGCAGCCCACGGTGGTTACTCAGAGTAACTGTGAGGGTGACACCTCTTCGATTTCCCGGTGCTGCAAGTGAGAAGCAGTTAGATGTGGGAAGAGCTGAAGCGCCCTTCTATTTCAAGATTTCAAACAAAAGGCACATGCATAAGATACTCATTTCACCACAGCCACATGAAATGATATCAGAGGCCCTGGTTTTGCACTGCATGGAGAAATGGCGCGCTTTCCTGGCCTTTATTGACTAATTGCTGTGCTGTTTTGTTGTTTCAGCTCCAGCTCCAGCAGTCCTTATCTGCATATTAATGGCACACGTTTCCAATGTGTGTGTGTGTGTGTGTGTGCACGTGGTGGAGGGAAGAGGAAGCCTTTCTTCCTTTGCTATGACCTAGGCTGCAGGTATAATGATAATAGCTGCAACAACTAGCTCTTGCTTTTTACAGCTTCTCTCCTTACTGGAATGTTTTCAGAGGCAGGAAAAGGCACAGCTGTACTGGTGGCAGTTTGCTGTAGTCACAATCCATCCTGGCCCTATGTCAACAGTGTCGCAATCAGGGTGGTTGTTTGTTGTTTTTTTTTCAGGAGATTCACAATGAATTTGCAAATATATTTCATGCATATTCATTGTGGATCTCCTGAAAACCAGACCTATTTGCAGCACACAAGGACCAGAGTTGCCTACTCCTGGCCTTTATTTCTCTACGCCCACCCCCACCCCATTTGTGCCTGCCAACCTCAGCTATCCTGCCAGAGGCGCCATTAATCTCAGTGAACCTGTCCATGGGCTAGCAATGTCATAAGAACATAAGAACATGCTATGCTGTTCTTATGTTCTTATGCTGGGCTTGATGGACTTGATGGACCAAGGGTCCATCAAGCCCAGCATCCTGTCTCCAACAGTGGCCAATCCAGGCCATAAGAACCTGGCAAGTACCCAAAAACTAAGTCTATCCCATGTTACTGTTGCTAGTAATAGCAGTGGCTATTTTCTATGTCAACTTAATTAATAGCAGGTAATGGACTTCTCCTCCAAGAACTTATCCAATCCTTTTTTAAACACAGCTACACTAACTGCACTAACCACATCCTCTGGCAACAAATTCCAGAGTTTAATTGTGCGTTGAGTAAAAAAGAACTTTCTCCGATTAGTTTTAAATGTGCCCCATGCTAACTTCATGGAGTGCCCCCTAGTCTTTCTACTATCCGAAAGAGTAAATAACCGATTCACATCTACCCGTTTTAGACCTCTCATGATTTTAAACATCTCTAAACCAAGTCCAAGGTTGAAGCCATGGAGCTCAGGACCTGAAGATGATGCCACACTGTGGGATTGTTCCTTTGAAGAAGGGAATGTATTTTTCCTGCAACTTCCCTATTTGGTCCGCCGCTAGAAACACTTTGCCCAGCAAGTTATCGAATTGTGCTCCGAGATAAATCAACTTCTGAGTGGGTTCCAAGTGACTCTTCTGCACATTGATTACCCAACCTAGGGATCGCAATGTGAACATCACCATGTGCACTGATCTCTTGCAGTCCTCCCGAGACTTTGCGCGAATCAACCAGTCATCCAGGTACGGGTGGACCAAGATTCCCTCCTGACGAAGGAAGGCTGCCACCACCACCATCACCTTGGTGAACATGCGAGGAGCTGCTGCAAGACCAAATGGGAGGGCTCGAAATTGAAAGTGTCATCCCAAGATCTTGAACCGCAGAAACCTCTGGTGATTCAGCCGGATCGGAATGTGTAAATACGTCTCCATGAGGTCCAGAGAAGCGAGAAACTTCCCTTTTCGAAACGCGGCCATCACTGTCCTCAGGATTTCCATACGAAAGCGAGGAACCCGAAGGCAACGGTTCACCTTCTGCAGATTGAGGATGGGCAGAAATGTGCCCTCCTTATTGGGGACCACAAAGTACACGGAGTACCAACCTTGTCCCTGTTGAGCCTCCGGAACTGTGACAATAGCTTTGAGCCCGAGAAGTCAAGATTGAGAGAGGGGGACAGCCATTCCCCAACAAATGCACACACACCTTTAGTTACTCCCTGACATACCCCAGTCATTCACACTCACCCCATAACACCTACACACAAGCAACCTCCCCACATAGCTGGGAGGAAGAGAGGGGTGGAAGGACAAAGTCAAATGTGTGAGGGGAAGAATACACACACACACATGTACACAGACTCACCAGCTCCTTCCCAGAAATGCAGACACCCAACTCATCCCTAATACCACTCACAGCACATGCACATAGGGGGAGTCCATCCCCCAACACACACGCACTCACCTTTCCACCACCCCCGCCCACCCCCATGTGCCCATCAGGGAGGAGGAAATGGGGAGAAAATGCACGCAGAAATATAGTCAACACCCAATTATCAGAATACCTGGAAAACCACAACATTCTCCATTCATCGCAATATGGATTTCGCAAAGCTCTAAGCACCGAATCCCTCCTCATCTCCCTCACAGACCATCTCATCATGGGTATGGACTCCGGGCACTCCTTCCTGCTAATACTCCTCGACATCTCGGCAGCATTCGACACGGTGAATCATTCCACTCTCCTTAAACGACTTTCGGACATCGGGATAACAGGTACGGCTTTCAAATGGTTCGACTCCTTTCTCACGAAGAGAGGCTACAAAGTAAAGATCAACAACAAGGAATCTCTGCTCATCAACACTACAAGAGGTGTTCCTCAGGACTCCTCTCTGTCTCCTACACTATTCATCCTATACCTTCTCCCCCTTTGCCAGCTGCTTACGAATCTTAAACTCAAACACTATCTTTACGCCGACGATGTCCAAATCTTGATCCCTATAACCGAATCCCTTACAAAAACACAGAAATTCTGGGACAACTGCCTCCAAGTAATCAACGACCTCCTTACTACCTTAAACCTTGTGCTCAACACGTCCAAGACAGAAATGCTCCTTATATCTCTCAACCACAAAGATAGCCTACACACAAGTCACACCAACACCCTGGTCAACCAAGCAAGAGACCTCAGAGTTATAATTGATAACCAGCTAAACCTAAAAAAGTTCATCACCAACACAACCAAAGACTGCTTCTTCAAACTTCAGGTACTAAAAAGACTCAAACCGCTACTGTATTTTCAAGACTTCAGATCGGTATTCCAGGCCATTATATTCTCCAAATTAGATTACTGCAGTTCCATTCTGCTAGGCCTTCCCGCTTCCTCCACCAAACCGCTTCAGATGCTACAAAATTCGGCTGCCAGAATTTTAACAAACTCCAATAGAAGAGACCACATCACACCTATCCTGAAAAACCTACATTGGCTCCCAGTAAACTTCAGAATTCTACACAAGTGTCTCACCATCATCCATAAAGCTATCTACAACAGAACACGCATCGATTTACACAACCCACTCACGCTACACTTCTCTTCCAGACCCATCAGAGAAGCATACAAAGGTACGCTACACACCCCCCCCAGCCAAATTCACACACCTCTCATCCACTAAAGATCGAGCCTTCTCGACAGCAGCGCCAACCATCTGGAATAACATGCCCCCAGATCTTAGACAAGAACCTTGCACGCAGACATTCAGAAAGAAACTCAAGACTTGGCTATTTCTACAAGCCTTCCCTGATCTATGACCTCCCCAACTGCTACAACTCACCTTGGTCCGCCAGTCGACATTCCCCATCCCTGACATGGCTTCAGACGTTATATTAATCAGTCCTGAGTTTTATGAACTAATACTATTTAGTCAGGAACATTTGATATTCCACAGCCCTAAGTATAGGATATCATGTATATATTTGATAATAGTCAGCCTGAGTACAAGTGACTATTATAGTCCTAAATATATGTCTAGATATTATTTATTTCTGAGACTAAATATTATTTATTTCTATGTTAGCCATGACTCTGGCTTTTCCTCCTCCCAGTTCAAGTGCCCCTGTTTTATTGTAACTTTCATTCACTTTTTCTCTCTTCGCCTATTGTTCACGTTGATGTTA
Organism: Rhinatrema bivittatum; assembly: GCF_901001135.1. Taxonomy (NCBI): domain Eukaryota; kingdom Metazoa; phylum Chordata; class Amphibia; order Gymnophiona; family Rhinatrematidae; genus Rhinatrema; species Rhinatrema bivittatum. The sequence goes on along the minus strand of NC_042621.1, from coordinate 87,517,723 downwards.
ATGTTATTGCACCGCTGTTTATTGTAAACCGATACGATATGATTGGTATCATGAGTGTCGGTATAAAAAAGCCCTAAATAAATAAAATAAATAAATACTTGTACTGGGAAGGGGGAGGAGAGGGAGGGAGGATTGGTGGAAAATGAGGCCGGGTCCCCCCTCCCCAAAACTCCACTCACCTTCCAAAATCACTTACTCCTCCACCACTCACAAGCACAGCACATGCACACCAGTTTTACCCAGGTGGGGAGGAGAGGGGTAGAGGGACAATGTGGACCCACACCAACCCAACAACACACACCACCTACATCACTACATCTCCCCCATCACCGTATACCCCATTCTCACTGCCACTGCAACCCCCACCTTCACACCCCCTGCACCACTACATCCATGCATCTCTCCCATCACCGTATACCCCATCCTCACTGCCACTGCAACCCCCACCTTCACACCCCCTGCACCACTACATCCATGCATCTCTCCCATCACCATATACCCCATCCTCACTGACATTGTGTTACTGTTTTGGGTGGACCCTTGGATACTGTGACAGATGACCACGTCCACGGGGGCAAGTCCCGTGAGGGGCCACAGGTCAGGCTCAGCTTTGGGACACACAACACAGAGTTATATCTTATTAGACAGAGTTGAGAAGCCACCAGAGGTGGCAGTAGTGAGCAGAAATGAAGCCTGGCTGGGTTTAGGGTTCCTCAGGATACTGGAGCAGCGATTCCCTCTATGGCTGTGCTGTAGTGGAGAGAAACTGAGATAGTGAGTACAGTGGAGCATACACAGAGTTCTGGTATCGAGCCTCGTTGGTAAAGTTACTCACACAGCGGTTTCTCCCGGAAGGTGACACAGAAGCTGGAATAGAGGCAGGCCCTCGAGGAGCGAGTACCTGGTTCTAGGGAACAGCTCTGAGGAAATAAAGTTGGTAACTCACTGATGATGTAGGCAGCGCTTTCTTCCAAGCAGAAGCGATAAGTTCAGGCAGGGAGTCAGGGAACATGGGCCCTCGAGGAGCGAGTACCAGTTCCTGATAGTGACCTGAAAGAAATGAGAGAGGCCCTCGAAGAGCGGGTACCCCGTTAGGATAAAGTCCAAAAGTTGGAGAGGCAGAGTAGCTAGGTACGGAGAGCGAATCCTATCAGTAAGGATTCCCTTGCTAACTCGATTAGCTAGCAAAAAGTGTAGGCTTTTGTATCCAGGATGCGTGATGTCATCACAGGGGAAGCCTCTGAGGTTCACGCCAAAGAAGGAATAAGAAGCAGGGCCGTGCGACGCGCGCGCCCTATGGTACCTGGACAACATGGCGGGATGCAGCGCCCAAGCCGGACTGGGGATGCCGGAGAGGACGGCAGGCAGACGCCGCGGCAGCCAGATGTCCATCAACCGCGGGAGGAGTTACAAAAAAGGTAAGGTGGGCGGAGTGGAGACGTCGAGCAGCGACAGTCGTAACACACTGCAACCCCCAGCTTCACATCCTCTGCAAGCCTTTGGCCCAACATCATTCCCCCCCCCCCCCCCCCCCCAACCACACACACAGACGCCTCCACCCCCAACAAAGCAAGTACAAGACACCGGAAATGTACACATCCAGCTGATGGAGTCATAAAACTCACTTTTTGACATTGCCCCCCAGTTAACACTTTCTCTTTTAGGAGGTTCCCTTAACATCCAGGCAGTCGAGGGGGAAAAACAGGAGGGGCGGGGTGGCGAAGTCTATAGCTCTCTCCCTGCGCTTCCTATCCTTAGAGCCTCTTGCCTCACCCAGCTTGCATTTTCCACCTAGGCCGGAGCACGGGAGCCAGAGCTGAGAGCCCACTGGCAGGGCCGGCGAACGAAGCAAGCAGCGGCGCAGTCTCTAGGAAATAAAGAAATAATAATAATTATTTTAAATAGTCACGCCTTGAGCTTCTGCCAGGGGGCATGAATGTAATGAGCAGCGAGAACCAGAAATGAGTCACTGAATAGCTCAGGATACTGAGATCCTAATTTGCCTGGAAGGGCAGCAAACCTAACAACTGCAAGACTCAATAAGGGATTTCCTGGTGCAGCGATGCTTGTGATGGGCAGTGCCCGGCACATCGCCAAGGGGCCAGCAACCGAAAGCAACACCAGACACAGGAAGGCGGGTCTTTCTGGATCCCATCACTACTGGGAAGGACACACGGAGCACCTCGGCTTCTTGTCATTTCTTTCATGTCGTTCCATCCTCTGCACTTATGTTACTTCGTGCGACTGTGACCGAAGAAAAATCAGAACTGGTTTGTATTAATATGGTCAAGCACAAGCCACGTCCTGCCAGTCCAGAGGAGTGAGCATGGCCCTAAACCAGAGAAGGAGCAACTCCAGCCTGCCAGGCAAATTACAGTCAGTCGGCAACTTTTAAACCGGAGCACATGTGCGCGCGTTCATCGGCCCGCGGCCATTTTATAACACGCGTGCGTATATGTGTGCATGTTATAAAATAGCCTGACCGCACGCACATGTATGCAAATGCCGCTTCTACCGCACAAGTGGGATTTTAGAAGACACTGCTCCGGGAAGGCGTTAATGTTTTAGGGTAAAAATGTGCGTGTCGGGGAGGGAAATAGCTAGTAGCCTCATCAACGTGAATTTTACATGTGATGAGCGCTATTAGCTTTGCCGGGGGTTGCACACGCGTTTTGGACGTGCTAATCCCCTTATTGCATAAGGGGCTGTGACCACGCGTCCAACCACGGATTGACCAGTGCTCTTGGCTGAGCGCACTGTATTGCATTGGCCTGATAAAGAGGGATTAGAGCTGTGGCAAAGGCCAGGAACTCAAATCCGTTTGCCTTGGGACCTGGTCCTGTCCATTAAGCAATAGGCCATCTCATTTACCTGAATCCAGACGAGCATGACCAGATTGACTTTGCTTGATGCAGTTTAGGCTTTAGTTTTTATGCAAAACTGGAAAGTTATTTAGCAGTTAGTTTAGCATAGGAAATGTTGCTCACAGCTTTGGCTCTTGGGTTAAGATGGTGCTATTTTTATGTTGCTATTCCAGGAAAATTGTGATTGCAGCTGACATCAGAGAACTTTGTTTTATTAGTTATTTTCCGACCTTCCTAGTTTTGATTTGCTAAATATATCCTTTTGGTAGCTAACACCATCCAGGTTTAAGCTATTTGCTCACTTTGTTTTGGTTTCTTATTATTTGGTCAGTCTTAAATTTGGAAGAATTGACTTTCTCCTTTGGTAGCTTAATTTTGTTTGTCTATGGCAGTCCTCTAGCCAGTCGGGGTTTCGGAAATCCCACAGTGAATATGCATGAGATAGATTTGCATACAGTGGAGACAATGCATATTTGTTGTAGACATCCTGAAAACCCCGACTGGCTGGGTGTGCCCTGAGGACTGGGCTGAGAAGCCCTGGTCTAGGGAATACAGCATGACAACATGTACCTGAGAGTGGCTACCCTGAACTAAAACCAAGGCAGCAGCGTCAGAGAACATAAAGGAAGATTTCCTCCATCTCCTGCTGAGGGATTTTGAAAGGGCAAAATGCATCAGAGCTAATGGAACAAGCCCAGGATAGCTCAACTACCTACAGAGTTTATTTAACTTCTTTGTAAAACCAGAGGCTCACTGTTAAAACTCCCTGCATGGCCAATGGATCCTCTTATCCCTGAGAGGTACATACGTCAGGACCGGCTCTAGGATAACCGGTGCCCTGTGCTAAAACTTTAAATTGGCACCCTCCCCCCAACTAAAAATACCAGCGTCACTTAAGTCAACACCTGCAGCCTTGCTCTTCCCTGTCATGCCTGCCTCCTGCCTGTAACTTCTCTCCCTGACCTCCTCCTTCCACCCTTGACACCCCTCACGCGCACACCACCTTCCACCCTTCCCTCCTGACTCTTACCTTTCATTCCTGCCTTGGCCTGGCCCCATTGACGAGAGCTGTGCCAGGGGCCTGCTTTCTGCCAGTGATGCTTCTCCTTTTTCCTGTGCAATGTACTGTGAGGAAGAGAGAGGTGCCAGTGGCAGGAATGGGTCTATATACAGAGCACCCGATAGACTATGACTGGGACTCGGGGAGATCGTGGGTCTCCCTGAGTGCTGGCACAGGGCGCCAAGCACCAGGGAGTGGCAGCGTCCCACTCAATGCTATTGCTGTGCCAAAGAACATAAGAACATAAGAACATAAGAAATTGCCATGCTGGGTCAGACCAAGGGTCCATCAAGCCCAGCATCCTGTTTCCAACAGAGGCCAAACCAGGCCACAAGAACCTGGCAATTACTCAAACACTAAGAAGATCCCATGCTACTGATGCAATTAATAGCAGTGGCTATTCCCTAAGTAAACTTGATTAATAGCAGTTAATGGACTTCTCCTCCAAGAACTTATCCAAACCTTTTTGGAACCCAGCTACACTAACTGCACTAACCACATCCTCTGGCAACAAATTCCAGAGCTTTATTGTGCATTGAGTGAAAAAGAATTTTCTCCGATTAGTTTTAAATGTGCTACTTGCTAACTTCGTGGAATGCCCCCTAGTCCTTCTATTATTCGAAAGCGTAAATAACCGAGTCACATCTACTCGTTCAAGACCTCTCATTATCTTAAAGACCTCTATCATATCCCCACCGCAGCCCCTCTTCCCGCAGGCCTGTGGGAACAAAGAAGGAACTGTTGTTGTCTCCTGCCGCCTGCTCCCCTGCCTGTAGGTGAGGAAGGGTCGATGCCCAGGGCTGGTCCTTCCTCCATGCCCCACAGGCTTCAGCCTTCCATGCCAACAGGAGAGTGCTGCTAGGAGTTCAGCATCTCTAAATGCCACTTGAATATTTCTGGGATGAGTCAAGCAATAGGCTCAGCTCAGAGTGACTGAGGTTATTTGACTTTGCCTTATACCTGCAACTCACTTGGCTCCTGGGGCTCTGATTGTTTAGAAGATAACTTGGTAATTGATGCCTCAGGCTCAGGATGCTTTCCCAGTTAAAGGAGTTATAAATTAAACAAACACATAAATAACATGGAGAGTAATGTTTCTGTCGCAGAGGACATGAGCAAGGAGACCTCATGTGCACAGGATAAAATTACTTTTTTTTACTGAGAAAACGAAAATGAACGTAAACAGGACAGGCTATGCCACGTCAGCACCCCAACACTTCCCCAGCACCCCAGGCACCTTTCAGTATTCAGAATGACACGGGCCTTATTAGTCCCTCGTATTTGCTGGTCGTGAGTTCAGTTAGGGAACATTTCCTTCCTTGGGTTGGCCATTACATTTGCGATAATTTAATATCGATGATCCCTGGATGAATGGAAGAGGAGGAGGGCCAGAGAGGCATGGAAACCATGACAGGTTCTCCCCAGGATGCTCAGAGTGTCAAGGCCAGCCACTCGCTTTCATCAATAACTCCCTCAGGCTCTCCTTCACACTCTAATATTCATCTTCTCAGTGTCACAAAGAGTTATGTCTGTTTATGACAAGCTAGGAAAGGTCTGCTCCTCTTCTCAGGGAGGGGAATGAGTAGAGAGAAGCTATTCGAGAGCCCAGGACAGCACACTGGTGTAGGAGGAGTCCCATCTCTTCTCCCGTGCACAGTAAATCAGGAGGTGGAGTCCATAACTTGCTCCGTTGATTGAGAATCGGACAATTTCTCTCCCTCCTGCACAGTCTGTGCCTCTCCCTCCGTACCACAAAGCGGTGCCGGCCTCAGAGCAGGCTGCTCTGAGGCCGGCAAGAGATACCTGGGGTGGCAGGAGTGACGGGGGATAGCCTCCTGCCCTTTTGGGATTTCAGTGGCCCCTATGGAGGGGGTCAGTGGGGCAGGTCCAGCCCGGGGTACCTTTGATTTTGTACATTTTGGTGGCGGGGGAGGGAGGGTTGCTGATGAAAATGAAACGCAATGAAGTTACAACAAGAAATAAAATGCAACATGGAATTTCATGGTTTCATTTCAAATGAAAGCACAGCCCTTATGTGCACAGAGTAACTCACGCCTCCTCGGATGGCATAACTTATGCTGGGTAACCCATGCACAGATATTTAATAATCAAGAGGAATGCACACAAATCCCAACTCTGCCTCTGCCCTGTTCTTGTAAAAAAACGAGTTCTGCCCGTGCACTGAACCCTGGAGGGGGTTTTCCATGCATCAAACATAGGGAGTCACTTACTAAGCATTTTCCCCATAGACACAGAATGGGAGGAAACCTCCCAGAAATAGGCTTGGAAAATTCAGTCCATTCTACACAGGAATACCCCCACCGCACTGAACTCCTTCAACCGGACCATAGGGAAACTGTGCTGTCATGCACGGAATAGGTTTAGTCATCCTGCACTTTGTTAACTATGCCATGCGTATGTTGGAATTCGTTATGGTCGCCTGGCAGTGGCTGTGGGTTTATAAGCCATGCATTAAGTTCAGTGAGCATTTCCACTAACGCTACATAAAGAGAGCAGCACGTAATTACATGCTTTGACAATTAAGTGGCTTTAAATGGATGCTACTGACTACGGTTGAGTGGCTTTATTGCACACAACTAAATTAAACAGAATAAAACAGTCTTTGGAGTGACACGGAAAGAACTCAGGAGTCTTTGAACATTTGTGCATGTGTCATAGGTTTATCCCAAAGGTCCAGAAAGGCCACAGGTTTAATCCCCAGAATCCTAAAGGGCGCATGGGGATCCGTGACTAGGGTCCCGAGGCAGAAGGAGATCAAAATTAGGACCTCCGGCCCTGATACTAGTGCCCCCTCCCTCCCACCTTACCCTAAGGTTCTCTCTCAATATCCGACAATCAGGGCAGGTCGGTGCCTGTTCTGTTCATATATGGCTGTAATTGTAGGTATATTTATCGGAAAAGGGCCGTCCCTTGCATCATGTTCACGTGAAATCACTGGCAGCTGCCAACATTTCTTCATTTGGCAGGCAGCACCAGGTAAAGGTTTGTCAGGGTCGTGCAGGCCAGCGTTTAGAAGATTCTCTCTCAGATCCTTGGGTCTAGGGTGGTCAGAGGAGTAACTAGCTTAAAGTTTTAAGTTTCGGCCTTCTTTTCCTCACCGTGAGCAGGAGCCCTTAGGTGCAACCTGAAACCCTGCCTCTGCTTATTAAGTGAGAAATGTGGTTCCTTAATCATCATTCCTAACCTGTTGTTTTCTGCTCCAAGTCATATTTTGAAAGCATTAGGTACAGTAGAGTAATATTGCTTAAGAACCATTGATTGATGGATAATTTAACGGTGGCAGCACACTGAGCAATCAGAGCCTGTTCCCAGTGTAAAGCGTAAGCGCTGCTTCAATCACTGGACCAGAAGTGCCTGATAATTACTGACATTTGACTTTCCCATGGACGGGGAAGGATTGCAGACCCTTTTAAACAACAGTGGACTTGAGGGTAAAGGAAGGGGGAAGCTGACAAGGTTTGAAATTCAAAATCTAATTTGGTGGGATTTGTCCTTCCCTGGAACACTTCAAACAGCATCAGTTATGAGGAGATCAGTTATGAGGAGATGAGGAGATCAGTTATGAGGAGATGAGGAGATCAGTTATGAGGAGATCAGTTATGAGGAGATGAGATCAGTTATGAGGAGATCAGTTATGAGGAGATTTTTAATTTTATCATATTCAGATTCTGTACTTGCAAATGTAACATCCATGACACAAAATAACAGGGCTGAATTCTGTCAGCCCCTGCCAGTCCCATCCACACACAGCCCCATGTGGCCATGCAATTTACCCGGCAGCCCTGATCTGTACACATAGGCAAATTGAACCAGCCACACATTCAGGGACAGTGGAAGCCCTTTTAGGTTTGGAGGGGGGGGGGGGGCAAATAAACTAACGTCTAACCCTGCCCCCCACGTGCCCTAGTTACTCATGCCATGTGGGGCTAAACGTCAGTAGGCAACGGCCCTGTGGCCCTGTTACGCCCGTCGGTCGCGGAGGGCTGTGGCTTCTCATGCTCACCTCTTTCTTTGCTGCACCATCCATTCTGGGAAGAATGGCGGCCTCCGCCAGTCACCGCCAACCTACCTGGCGTTCCCGGGACGGCCTGGGCGATGCCGACCAGCCATCTCGTTTCAGGAATCACCTAAGGCGCGCGCAAGGGCCATCTTTGTACACGTCATGGCGGGAACCTCGGGGGTGTCCCCTCCGGATGACGTCAACTCGATGCTGTACTTGAGCTGACCGGCCCTGTGCTTCTACGAATTAGCAAGGAGTTCCCTTGTTGCTGAATCCGCTCCAATCTTGAACTTCCGGTTCCAGATTCTTCACTTGGCGAGGGGTACCCGCCAAGTGAGGAATCTCTGGGTACCCGCTCCTCGAGGGCCCTTCCTCGTTCTTGGCTATCCGCTCCTCGGAGGGCCTTCCTGCCTTGGACTGCTACATACTGTTCCTCTTCCCGGGACATTCTCCTGGAACTACCTCTTGTGAGTACTTTACTACGGACTTCAACGATACCAAGCCTTTCTGAGATTCTCCACGGTGTACCCCGTGCCTTGGGCCACTACCGTATCTCCCTCAGTAGGAGTTGCTCTGGTATATCCTGCACTGCAGGTTATTGCCGCACCATCTACAGGATCCACCACGGGGTCCTGCATCTCAGAATACTTCATCATCACCACATAGCAGACATCCTCGGCGTACCCCACTCTGCGGGCCACTACCGGATCTGCACATCTGAGGTAATTGCTACACTTCTAAAGAGACTTCCTGGTGTACCCCGCTCTGCGGGCCACTACCGGATCTTCACATCGGAGGTATCACCCTGGATATACCCCTCTTTTCTGAACTGTACTTTAATTACATCTCCCGCTCCACGGGCTCTGCTTTTCCTTCCTTCATAATAAAGTCTCTACCTTACAGCTGTGTCCTACGCCACTGAGACCACGCGTACCGACGGTGAGGCTCACAGAGCTCCTCCCTGTGGGCTGAGACACCTCTCACCTCAGCCCAGGGTTCACACCCTTACAAAACATAACAGACACAATCATCCTGCAACAAACTCTCTCCAACATGTACATAAATTCACGCCCCCCCCCCCCCACACACACACAAGCCAGTGTGCCCTAATGCACATCCATTGTTGTCCTCCTGGAAATATGAAGTGTGAGGGCAGCATCTCTGGAAAGGAAAACTGTCATTTCCAGAAGCAGCCAAAAATGCTAGCCACAGGATGTTAGGGCGCATCATCTGTGGGCCATTTCACGGGAATGTTTTTTAAATGGTGACTGTGGTGGCTCTAGTTTTTGGAAACCAGATAAAGCTTGTAAGGGGAAGTGCCTTTGGTTACAGGGAGGTGGCCTGGTTCCATGGGCTTCAGTTTGAATCCCAGCTCTGCCGTGGACTGCATGATCTTGAGCAAGTCACTTTTCTGTTTATACCTCAGATTATCTGGCTGTAATAAATAATAATAATCATAATAATAATAATGATTAACTACTAATACTGCTACTCATAATGTTTTCTCCCCTTTGGATGCTCTCATTCACTTCATTTGGAGAAAAACCATATGCCACCAGATTATCCACATCAGAGGTGGCTGCATGTAAAATTATGATGCTTTATAACTGCAAACTACATGAAAGTTTTCTGAATGACAGATTCTGTTTAAAGCCAAGTTATTATCTGCATCCTATACAGTAGATGTTTTTTTTTCTTCTTTTAACTTTTAACTTATAATTTTCAATAACATCTTGAGAAGAAAATGGATTTTTTTAAAAAACGAATAACTGGCTAAAAAAGAACCACAGGTATTTTAATACATCTGAGTCCAAAATAAGTACTAGAACTCACCCTTAATTGAAGATAATTTCACCAAAATGGTCATACAAGAGGAGGAGATGCTAGTAATTCATTATAAGAGGAGCCCTGCAAATTCTGAAATTCAACCAAGCTCTAATGCTCAGAGACAATTGTATCCTTAAAACCAGAGAGAGCTGATCAGTCATAAAAAATAAAGGACGCTTTCAAATATCTAGCAAAACATTTATTTATGTAAAAGACCTGTTGCCCTCATGCTCCACTGTCATGGCCAGTCACGTAAAAATAGCCGTAATTATTCAAATCACAAAACCACACACTAGTAACTATTGCTTTAACTTGCTACCTTCTTCAGGAGCAGACTAACAGCGATTAAACTGTTCATTCAGCTCAAATGCTTGCGTGAATAAATGTGTTGCTTTTTGGATGGCTTATGGCACGCAATATCTTACAATTTTCAAGAATACGGGTCCCACACTGAAAAAGGTCTCTTGCAGGCTTCTTTCAAGTACTCCAACCAAGGGAATGGAACGTCCACGGGACCCCAGATACTGGAACCTAGAGCACGTGAGGGGTCAATACATCCCAAGCACTGTACTAATGGATAGAAGTGCCTCATTATTCAAAGCCTTATGAACAATGGTAGAGCTCTTAAATCTTATTCACCGTATAATGGCAAGCAGAATAATGCTCGCAATATCAGAAGCTTATACCAGTGAGAACCCGAGCAGCCATGTTTTGAACAATCTGCATGCAGGGGCCTTTGTTGCCCTAGCATGGAGCCCAATATAAGCAGTTGAATAGTCCAAATGTGTTAGGACCAATGCTTACAACACTGTAGGGAAATCTGATGGCTGCAAGAATGGCTTCAATTTATGCAGGAGCCCAACATTTAAAAAAGCAGCTCTAACAGCCTCTGATGGGAATTAAAGGAAGAAGAGAAACCCTTAGTTGTAACACCCCAGGGCTCATCACTGCCTTTTCTTCCTCTGGGTACCCTTGTCTATATCCTAATCTTGAGGTTAACAAACAACTCCTCCCGATGTGCAAAAAAATGACTTGAGGAGCCACTCCCTAACTAAGGCTAGAGTCACAGACTCCAAGAAAGCTGTTGAATCCAGGCTGCCCTCAGAAATAGGTGAGAAGTCACCCTGTTCCTCCTCCATTTCCGTCTCCTTAAATGGTGACAAGTAGTAGATCTTCTCCACACGGGGAACCCGCCAGAGGCTTTTCAGACCCGCTTGGCTTGTTTGAAGGAAAAGAGGTGCGTGCAAGTTATTCTACCATTCTCAAAATAAAATTCCCTTTTTTTTTTTTTTGCTTTCCCTTAAACCAAATGTAAAATTATTTAAAACATTATTTATCTTTATTGATTTTCCATTTAATAGCAGCAAAAGACTGACATTATAATGTCTCTTTAAAGTTGAGCTGCTAATATAGGTAAAAGCAGCTTGGGCATAAAGTGATCCTATTTCCAGCAGATCTTTAAAATTGTGACCTCCCCATTATTCTGTCTCATCAGTCACCTGCTTCTGTAACTTCCAGCCTACAGACACGCCAAAGAGGTCACAAGAAAATAACGCAAGGGGTGAGGTGGGCAGGAGAAGAGAACAGAGGATAGGAGAGTTTTTCACTTAAAAACGGAAAAGTCTAGGTGGATCTCCAGTTTGCCACATGATGCTTTTAGTTTTATATCTCTCTAGGCTTGTTTTGGGGTGGAAGGGAAATGACATTATTCACGTCATAGTGATCCAGAGCTCAGACAAAGTTACTCCCTTCTACTGTGGGATGGAATACTCTTACCTTCCCCTAGTCCCGCTAATTACTCTTCCCTTGGAGAATCATAACCTTTTTCAGGACGTTCCTAAACCGTCCTGGGGACCCCATGCCCAGTCAGGTTTTCAGGATATCTACAATGAATATGTATGAGAAAAATTTGCATATACCGGATAGCCAACGTGCACCATGCATATTCACTGTGGATCCTGAAAGCCTGACTGTCTGTGGAGGTCCCCAGGACAGGTTGGGGATGCTTTGCTCTGCTTATTCCCATGGAAACAACCCACTTAAGCTAGTGACAGACTCTTGTACAATCCAAAATGAGTCAGAGTCCGCTTCAAGAGGAAAATCTTCTTTAATTCCAATAGTGTGATCACAAATTATGTCGTACAGAAATACCCAGACACACTAAAGCCAATCTTACGGAAGCAAGGAGTGGAGTAATGTGTATTATTAGCATCTATCCCAGACATACAGGCACTGACACATGAAAACTCAAACTACGGAAAGGCGGTGCAAGCCCGTCTTGGACAGCCGATTATAATTCGGGATCAGGAGCAGGAGTTGAAGGGGCAAAGGGGGGGAGGGGAGAAAGGGCAGAAGAGGTATAGAAGGAACATAAACAGGCTAGGGAGCCTGGGTAACGGTCGAACGAGCAGGGGTTTGAATTGGGGTGTTGTGATTGGCAGCAAGTAAAGGAGTGACGTAGCAGCAGCTTGGCGCCATTTGAGTCGGAGCGGCGTGGCGAGAGGGCGCAAGGAGCTCGCGATCCGGAGTGGGAGGCATTTAGGTGTATGAATAAAAAAAAAAAAAAATTATAGTAAGAAAGCATTCATTCAACTCGCAGTTAGCCTAGGATATTGTTAATATACAGCTTATCTGAACTGTTACTGCGTCATCGGTCACTCCAGAGGCCCGTGCGTTGGGGGTATCGGGTTTCTTTTCCTTCATGTTGGCTCTTTTTTCCCCATTATTATTCGGTTCCTGTAGTAAGGGTGCGGATAGGTCTTATCGGGTGGGACAGATGATGAGGAAAGGTAGGGAGAGAGGAGCGCGTGCGGCCCTCCGTTTGGGCAGGCCTTTGGCCAGCAGACGAGGCAAGGTAACGGCAGGGCCCAATTTCGCGGGGCCGGCAGCTTCACCTCCGGCAGCGCGGCCTAGCGGGTCAGGCGGTAATCTTTTCGAGGCCAGTTCGGGGGAAAGCGGGCCAGAGGCAGGACCGGCCGCAGTGCCAGGAGAAAAGGGGATTGAAGCAGGCGGGGAGGATTTCTTGCCATTAGATCTGTCTATGAATGCGTCGGGCGGGGTATTCAACTCCCCGCCCTGGCCATTTCTTGGGGAGGGTGTTCAGGGCACGGCTAGGAGGTCGGAGTTTCGTTGGGAACGTAGAGGGGAGCGAGGTTTCTCTGTGGAACGGGGGAAAGGGTCAGATATGGGGCTTGGGGGGGGGGGGGCGCAAGGGAGCGAGAGGAAAAGGTCACAAGGAGACAGGGGATCCGGGGATGGGCGGCAGGCAGATATCTGTATGCAGACACGGGGAGGGGATGTTCCAGGAGCTGGAGTCGACCAGAGGGGGCCTGAGACAAACTGAGAGGAGTCGGGTGCGAGCTCCAAGACTGGGCCCTCGTGCTGGCTTGCGGCAGAGACTGTTTCCCACAGCAGGGACGCGACTCAGGGGTCAGTACGTAAGGGAGGAAGGTAGGTGTACAGGAAAACATTTGGCGGAGGCGGCTTTGGCTGGGGAAGGGAGAGGGCAGCATGGTTTTGGGGGATGGCCCACGTGACAGAGGGAGAGGGGGCGGGCGAAGGAAAAAAGGGGTCACTTGGGAGGGGGAAGGTGGGAGGAAAGTGCAGGAGGGGGTGACAGGAGTCGGAGACACGAGACTGATGTTTCAGGTCAGAATTTGGGTATCGGACAAAAGGGGTGTGGTGACGAGGTTTCTGCAGCTTGTGCATATGTATTTACAGCTGAGGAAGATATTGCAGCACCATCCACATCACAGCCCGAAGCTTGGAGAAACAGGGCCCAGCTGGGTATTCCAGAGAGGATCAGGGCTTCTGGAACACCAGGCAGCGGTGGTATCGGGAGGACAGCAGGGAGAGAGTGGGGGCGCAGGCGAGTTGCAAGGATCAGTGGAGAGACAGAATGGGCGAGGAGCTCATAAGAGGAAGCGAAGACGGAGGTCAGCAGGGTGTAGTTCAAGCTCGTCATCGACTTCCACATCATCTTCATGTGAGCTGGAGAATAAAGGGATTCAAGGGGGGGGGGGGGAGGGCCACGACAGGATATGGGTCATCTGGCATTGGCATCTTTGACAGAATTATGGGAATGAGTCCCACATTAATTAAGGAGGAAAATTTTAAAAGAAAGTATATTAATATTTTCCGGTTATTGGAAGGTAGAAGAGGGGGCAAGAGCGATAGAAAGAAAAGTAGGAAGGAGGGGAAAAAAAGCTTCAAAAGGGCTTAAGGTGTCTAAGAATATCATCAACTGGGTACGATGTTTTTTCCGCTTGGCTAGCGTAGTGGGTCACTTCCAGCCTGATCAGTACTGTGTGTTGCTGTCGTACAGGGATAGCATTTTAGGGGCGTTTGGGGACTTTGAAGGTTGGGCCTGGCTCAATTATGATGAAAAATGTAGGGACAAGATGGCAGGGAACCGATTTATGTCTTGGGGGACTCAAGATATTAACTTGTGGTTAACCCAAATGAAGAATAAGAGTGCGGAAAATCTGAAACGCGTAATGAGTGGGGCTCCTGTGGTAGGAGGGGCCAGTTCAGGTGACGGCGAGGGGGCAACTATTCCTTTCGGGCTAGCGAGTCAGTTGGAAAAGGGACGGCAAACTGGAAGGGTGTGGCCGGGAGTGGGAACGTCTGTCTGTTGGAGGTTTAATAAAGTCATGTGCCTCGTCCCAGATTGCAAGTTTCGGCACGCCTGTGCTAACTGCAATGGGGCTCACCCATCCTCCAAGTGCACTCAAGGCGGTAACACAGCAGTTAAGGGTGGAAAGTCGTGAGTTGTTGAGGCCGGCGGTATCACCGGTGAAGTTCGCAGTCATGATGTTATGAACCCTCCTGCCCGCGGATTTCCCTGCGAGCAGGCACACTTACCACTATGCTTATCTTCAGCCGACGCGGCAGGACGCCGCCGTTGGCCTTCCCACGCAGCCAGAGCCGCGGACTGAAGTTTCTTCTGCGGCTCGGAGGCCGCTCTGCATCGTCCTCTTCAACGCGGCCGGAGCCGCGGACTTTCTGCTTCTCCCACGGAGCCCGGGAACGCCGCCGACGTCATCTTCCTCTTCTCGGTGCTAAGGCCGCATCCCCGGGCTGGCCTGGCAGCTGGAGCTGCCCCCGGGGCTCCCCGCAGCGGCTGGAGCCGCTGCCGACGTCAAGGCCTGCTCCTCAGGCCCTGCCTTACACTCTACACGCAGTACGTCAGTGCAGGCCGCTGTCCGCGGCCTGCACAGCTCCTGCACTCTCCTTAGGTGCCGGTGCACGCCTTCCTTCAAGATTTAAAGGGCCAGACACAGGAAGTGTCTTGGCCCCACCTTGGTGACTGTTTCCTGCCTCAGCCCTATTTAGGACTGCTCCGTCTGTTGTTCCTGTCCTTGCATCGTCATGGAGTCTTCGCTCTGGAGGCTCCTGCCTGCCAGAGCCTGTGTAAGGTCTTCTTGTCTCGTGGAGCTCCTCATCGTGCTGTCTTCTCGACACGCCATGTTATGTCTTCGTGCCTGAGGTCCTCGACCAGGTGTCTTGATCCTCTACGTTCTGGTGTTCCTGCCTTCCGTGATGTTCCTTCCTACGTCTCGCCTTCAACGCTCTCGAGCCTTCTGGTCCGGTAGGCTGGGGGTCCCTCAGATGCAGTACTCCTGAGTGGACTTGCCTGCTGGTGGACGGTTGTCCTGTGCTCCTGAGCTGCCATGTCCCGGATGTTTGTTCCTGTGCTGTCCCGCTCCCGTCGTGGTCCGTGACCAGCCTTCCTGGGCTGTGTAGGGCGTGTAATGGGACAGGGTGGTCCGCGACTCAGTCCCACGGGTGGCCTGAGTAGGGCGCCTTGAGAGACAGTGCCAATGTCCCATGCCTTGTGTTGCCTATGTGGATCCCAAGTGTCTTGTCTGTGATGCCGTCCGCATCGATCCCAAGTGTCTCGTCTGCGATGCCGTCTGCATCGATCCTGGTGTCACATATTCATAGTCCTGGTGTCATGCCTTCAGCCCAAGTGTCTTCGTGCCATGTGATGCCGTTGCATCAACCTCAGTGTCTTCGTGTCAAGGCCCGTCTGCCCTCAACCTCAGGCCAGGCCTGCTGCTCCATGCTGCTCGCAGCAGGTCCGAAAGGGCCCAGAATGGTCGGAGGACCATTCACCTTCCAACATCCTTGGATGTTGGCCATGGGAGCTTGCCGGCCTGGCCGAGGGCACGATTGTTCAGCCACGCGGAGCCACCGTCAACCCTTGGCTCGGTCCTGAAGGTCGGGGTCGGGCTGAGGCCCATGGGCACATGAAAACCACCAGTACACAACACATGAATACCTGGCTGTGAACTTATCTGAATCGCAAGGCGGCACAGTTGCTTTTTTGGGGTTTCAAGGAGGGTTTCCAGATTCCGTATGAAGGTCCTGGGGGGGGGGGGGTGCAGAACGCCAAATTGGTGGGTCAGTTGGCTGAGGTGGTGTGGGAAAAATTAGATTCGGAGTTGTGATTAGGGAGGATTGCGGGCCCATTCGATGTGCCTCCGTATAACCAGATGCATCTGTCTCCTTTGGCAGTTATTCCGAAGAAAGCAGTTGGGAAGTACAGGTTGATCCTTAATTCGTCTTCTCCGAAAGGAGCATCAGTGAATAACTACATTCCAAAAGAAAAATGTACTGTTCATTATGCTTTGTTCAATGCAGCTTTGGCGTTGATACGGCAAGCGGGGCGGAGGGCCTTGATAGCAAAGGCCGACATAGAATCGACTTTTAGGTTGTTATCAATTCACCCGAGCAGTTTGCATTTATTAGGATTTTATTTCGTTGATAGGTGTTTGCCCATGGGATACGCCATATCTTGCGTATATTTTGAAGCAGTTAGTTCCTTCCTGCAGTGGGTAACAGATAGGTATGCCGGATGTCAGCAAATGTTGCATTACCTGGATGATTTTTTGTTTGTGGGAGAGAGCGAGACCGATTTGTGTCAAGAGCAGTTAAAGGGGTTTTTGGAGGTGGCTCAACAGTTGGGGGTCCCAATAGCGGAGGACAAGACGGAAGGTCTGGCTACTAAATTGACATTCCTGGGGATTGAATTGGACTCTGATACGATGATTTACTGATTGCCGGATGACAAGGTGATGAAATTGCGGGAGGTGGTAGGCGAGATTAGGAGTGCGAGGAAAGTGACTCTAAAGAAAATGCAGTCTTTGATAGGGTTGCTGAATTTCACGTGTCGTGTGATACCTATGGAGAGGGCGTTCATTCGACGATTGTCATCAGCCACTATGGGGATCAAGGCGAGTCATCATCACATATGGGTGACCCAGTCCATTCGGGAAGAGCTAGGGGTGTGAGAAGTCTTTTTACAGTCCTTTAATGGTGTGCAGGTGATCCCAGAGCTGGAGGTAGGGAATCGGGACATAGAGTTGTTCTTGGATGCAGCGGGGGGGTGCAGGGTTTGGAGTTTTCTTTAGGGGGCTGTGGTGTGCTCAACCATGGCATAGGGACTGGGTGGATAAGGGTTGGATGAAGAATGTCACGTTTTTGGAGTTATTCCCTATAGTAGTAGCAGTAGTGATATGTAAACCGTTGCGATGGTATATAACTTAGCGACGGTATAGAAAAGTTTTTAAATAAATAAATAAAATAAAGAGCTCTTAGCCAACCCGAGAATGGTATTTTGGTGTGCCAATCTAGGGGTGGTTCAGGTAATTAATAATTTGGCAGCGCAATGTCCACGGGTCTCCAGGCTGCTTCAAGCGTTGATAGCGCATTGTTTAAGTAGCAATATAAGCATTAGGGCCAAGCATGTACTGGGAGAGCAGAATCTCATAGCTGATGCATTGTCTCGTTTCCATTGGAAGGTTTTTTGGGATTTGGCACCACATGCGAAGGAGTCACCAGAGAAGTTCCCGGAAGACTTGTGGAATCTTGGAAGGATGATGAATGGAGTTTGATACGGCGGTCTGTGGCGCCAGCTACATGGGCAGCTTATACAGCGGGCAGGGCAACTGTGTCTCGTTTTTTGTGGTCCATTGGTTGGTTTTCGGGGCCCGTGCCAGAAGAGAGTTTAGTGCGTTATATTTTACGAGCCCAGAGATTGGGATCGGTACGAGCTCAGCTAGCGGGATTTGCCTTTTTCCAGAAGTTGCAAGGATGGGGTAGCCCGCTGTGTCGTTTCCGGATAAAGCGGGTCCTAAAGGGGTGGCAGAGGGTCAGGCATGGCGAGGGAGATTTACGAAGACTGATAAGATATTTGGATTTAATTCAGTTAACAATTCACTTGTCGGCAGTATGTTGGTCCGACTATGAGGTGTTGTTGCTCAGCACAGCTTTTTCATTGGCTTTTTTCGGGGCCATGAGAATCAGTGAGTTGGTAGTGAAATCAAAAGGGGATCGCTCGGATCAGGGGCTCCTGGTCCGGAATATCAAGCTGGACACAGCAGTGCTTTACCTCTGGGACGAGGGGTAGAGATGGAAAAGGGAGGAGGGGCGAGGGGGGATGGGGAGTTGGTGGTTACATGTTATAAGTTTATAATTGTTGTAAGGGGCTCGGGTTTATGGATTAAACTGCAGCCTATGTTAAATGCCAAAAAGTGGTACGTGTTTTATTGGGGGGGGAGAAGGAGCGATCTGAGAGCAGGTCTAATCTCCCTGAGTTATGGAAACAAGTAGCAGTGGTGCTCTAGGATTACGATGCATCTATTATTCTAATGCCTTGTCTTTGCAAAGCCGGCTTTCTCTTGAAGTCCTTATATTTGGGCCTGGAGACCCTTGGCACATGAATGAAGGGCAAAGCCTCTAGGAGATGGTAAGTTGGGGGGGAGGGGGGTTGGTTCAGAAGGGGTCTGGTAAAGGAAGCCTAAGGGTCCACACCGTGTTTGTTGATACTCCCGGTTTCCCAGCGTGGAGATTTCTAATCCACATTCCAGCTCCTAGATTCTGGCTTAGTCCAACAGGCAGAACAGTTTCTCAGAGCAGCTGTGAAACTGCTGAAGGTGCCCATTTGGAAGGAAAAAGAATTGGTTGATCAGGTTTCAGTGGCCGTGAACCTGTTGCTCCCGAGAGTAATTCTTTCTACTGCACATTCTTTCCTAAAGGTTTTGTGAGGAGTGCTACTCAGCGGTTATCATTTTTTTCTTCAGTGGATTTTATAACAGCTGTTAAACCAAGAATACACATTGGAGCAGTCAGCACAGCTGACAGTCTCAGTTGCTTTCTGGGGATTGGACACTTAGCACTTTCCAGTAGTTTGCAAATATGTAAATAGAATTTTAAAAAAAGCAACTGTAGGGACATGGGAAGTGAAGTAAACCTCATTCAATTTTCAGAAAAGTGTGTTTGTGGGAAAGTAACTAAACTTACAGTGCATAGAGTGATGGGGTCAGACAGGATACAAGGGTATTAGGGATGTCCTGGCAACTCCCTGCTGACCTTTTCAATGCTTCTGGAGGACTGGAAAAGGGCGGATGTGATTCCTGATCATAAAAGTGACAGTAACTGCAGGCCGGTTAGTCTGATCCTTGTGGTGTGCGAGCTAATGAAATCGCTGCTAAAACAGAGGCTAGGGCAGTTTCTGGAATCCAGTGGATTGCATGATCTGAGGCAGCAAGGTTTTACTAGAGGTCGGTCTTGCCAGATAAATCAGATTCTTTGATGACCAGAGAGTTGGATCAAGGGAGAGCGCTAGATGTAGTGTACTTGGATTTCAGTAAGGCTTATGACACAAATTCTGCACAGAAGACTTGTAAATAAATTGCGTGCCCTTGGTATGGATCCTAGAGTGAATGCCTGGGTTAGAAACAAGTTCACTGGGAGGCGACAAAGGGTAGCGGTAAATGGAGTGCACTCTAAGCAGAAGGGTATTATTAGTGGGTTGCCACAGGAATCCGTTCTTGTCAACATTTTCTTGAGTGACATTGCAAAAGGATTACTGGAGAGATTTTTCTTTTTGCTGATGATACCAAAATCTACAACAGCCAAGAAGGTGTGGAAAACACAATGAGGGATCTAGCAATTCTCGAGGGATGGTCTAGGGACTTATAGCTAAGATTTAATGCTAAAAAAATAATACAGAGTCTTGCAGAAATTCAAAGTAGGATCTGTGGGTGATCTTACCTGATGATATTAAGCCGGCCAAACAGGTAGATAAGGCAACAGCAAAAGCCAGAATATTGCTTGGCTGCACATGGGAGAGGAATGGTCAGCAGAAAAAGGGAGGTGTTATTGCCCCTGTACAGGTCCCTGGTGAGACCTCACTTGTAATACTGTGTATAATGCTGGAGACCGAACCTTCAATAGGAGATAAACAGGATGGAGTTGGTCCAGAGAGAGGCTGCTAAAATGGTCAGTGGTCCTCATTCTAAAGCATATGGGGATAGACTTAAAGATCTGAGCAAGTACATCCTAGAGGAAAGGAAAGATATGATAGAGACATTGACATATCTCAGAGGCCTCCATGAACTGGAAATGAACTCCTTTCAAAGGAAAAGAGGCTCTAGAATGAGAGGTCAAAGGATGAAGGTGAAAGGAGGTAAACTGAGGAGTAATCTAAGGAAATATTTCTTTACAGAGAGGTGGTGGATGTATGAAATATCCTTTCAGTGGAGATGGTGGAGACAAGGACAGTATCTGAATTGAAAAAATAGCATGGGATAAACACAGGGGATCTCAGAGGGTGTGGTAGAGATCGTAAAGCTGAGTACTTGGTGTGGATGGGCAGACTGACTAGGCCATCTCTCTCTCTATATATATATGTACCTTTATGTGAATAGCCCCAGCTGATTCTGTAACAACCATGTATGTACATAAAACCAGGTTTTCTGCATGTAAATGGATTTAGAAAATATCCCCAATATCTGTTTTTATTAAAAGACTCTCTCTTTCTGACAGGCTGCAGGGCAGTCTCATTACTCTTTTAATTTCAGATTTGAACAGTGGGTCATTATTTTCCTCATCTTGGTCTCCGATTACTCAAACATATAGCAATTAGGCTGTGTTTCGACTTCCAATTGACTGTCAGATTAGTTTAGGTCAAGACTAGCTGACATTAATTACTGGCCAGGCCTGCATTACTGCTCAGTCAGCTGCTGCCCTGGTATACAGGGCCAGGAGAAGGGCTTCTGCTCTGCTGCCACAGAAGTAACCAAACACAGTAGGAAGGATCGAGGGCTGCAGCTCCCTCTTACACTCCCTGACCCCACCCATGCTCAGTCTGCTCATTCTGCTCAGAGTCTATCCTTACAATCTAATTTTTTTTTTTTTTATGTCTGCATTTTATAGATTGGCTAAATGCAAACAAGTGTTTTTAACCAAGTAAAGCATGGACAGAAAAGCAGCTAAACCCGAACAGATGATGCATATACTGCCATATTACGCCATGTTACTGTGCCATTGTACCATGTTGTTGTCTGTTGCCATTATCCTGTTCTGCCATCTCACATTGTCTCATCCCATCCGAACAGTGCCGCTATTTTGCCGTGCACTGCAATATTCCATGGTAACACTGCACGATGCTCTCCTCTGAGGGGCCACTGAGTGCCGCTGCATTCTGCCAGGCTGGGCTGCCTGAACATGCCCATGCACACTGCATTCCTCCTCTCTGCCATGGTTTCTCTATGAAGACAGGTTAAACAGGTTCCAGCTCTTCAGCTGGGAGAAAAGGCAGCTGAGAAGGGATTTGAGATAAGTGCAAGGTGATGCATATAGGGAAAAATAACCCTTGCTATAGTTACACAATGTTGGGTTCCATATTAGGTGCTACAACCCAAGAAAGAGATCTAGGTGTCATAGAGGATAACACATTGAAATCGTCGGCTCAGTGTGCTGCAGCAGTCAAAAAAGCAAATAGAATGTTAGGAATTATTAGGAAGGGAATGGTTAATAGAACGGAAAATGTCATAATGCCTCTATATCGCTCCATGGTGAGACCGCACCTTGAATACTGTGTACAATTCTGGTTGCCGCATCTCAAAAAAGATATAATTGCGATGGAGAATGTACAGAGAAGGGCGACCAAAATGATAAGGGGAATGGAACAGCTCCCCTATGAGGAAAGACTAAAGAGGTTAGGACTTTTCAGCTTGGAGAAGAGACGACTGAGGGGGGATATGATAGAGGTGTTTAAAATCATGAGAGGTCTAGAACGGGTAGATGTGAATCGGTTATTTACTCTTTCGGATAATAGAAGGACTAGGGGGCACTCCATGAAGTTAGCATGTGGCACATTTAAAACTAATCGGAGAAAGTTCTTTTTTACTCAGCGCACAATTAAACTCTAGAATTTGTTGCCAGAGGATGTGGTTACTGCAGTTAGTTTAGCTGTGTTTAAAAAAGGATTGGATAAGTTCTTGGAGGAGAAGTCCATTACCTGCTATTAAGTTCACTTAGAGAATAGCCACTGCTATTAGCAATGGTTACATGGAATAGACTTAGTTTTTGGGTACTTGCCAGGTTCTTATGGCCTGGATTGGCCACTGTTGGAAACAGGATGCTGGGCTTGATGGACCCTTGGTCTGACCCAGTATGGCATTTTCTTATGTTCTTATGTTCTAAAATCATGAGTGGGGTGGAACAGGTAAATATGGATCAGTATTAAGAAGAGAGGGCACACCCTGAAACTTACTGGTATGCATTCTAAGATCCCGAGGAAGGTTTAATAAAACCCAAAGGCTGATATTAGAATTGAAGCACCATTTGGTGTAGTTTTCTTTGTCTGAGTTGGTGTTGTGTGCTGTTCATATGAGTTTTTCCATACGGATTTTTTTTTTGCTGAGTGCTTCCTATATGTTATAGGGCCTATATTCAGCTGTGGAGCAGCTAGTTAAGTTACCCAGATATAGCTATTGGGGATATTCAGTGGCATGGCTTTGCCATTGAATATCCCCGGCTATCTTAAAGACAGCCAGATAAGTATATTCGTGTTAGCCAAAAAATGTATGCGGCCCATCCCAAAACACCTCCTGCCCACCCCCAAATTATGCAGCTAAATTCTAGCCTCATAACATTATGCAGCTAGAATTTAGCTGCATTTGGCTTCAAACATCACTGCTTTGCCTTTTAGAGGATAACTTTTCAGCTATCGGTTCTAAATGGCTTCTGAATATCAGCCTCCCTATTTTAAAGTGTGTGATTATTGTGTCTTTACCTTGTGCTAACATTTTGAAGCTACAGGAACAGAAAAACATACAAGGTCCAAACTAAAAAGATGCTTCATTTTTAGAATGAAAACTTCTCATAAAGTACCCCTGCTTGTTACAGAGAAAATAATCACTGAAAGAGAGCCATTGAAAGAGTATTCTTAATAAGTCTGAGTTCCTGCTGAACTCTATTCTCCAGAAAGATTATTATTGTTGTTCCCTGGGAGATCCTGAACAAACAAAGTATACAATACAGCAAAATGAAGCAGCCAACCCCCCACCCCCACCCCCAAGAGATGTCCTTTAAGGAGCACGAGAAAACAATAAGACATTGAGCAGAGGTTTAAATAGAATATGAGCACTGGTAAGGTGAATGGAGCTCCCTGCCGGAGGCAGACACTCAGACTGGTCTGTGCCATGCTTCATTCTGTTTCACTGCTAACCCTCCAGCCTCTGGGACCAAGCACTGCCAGCTCAGAGAGCACATCTTTTAACAAGGGTAATGCTAAAAAGATTTTAGAGGGTAATTTTGGGGGGGCAGTGCATTAGTTAGCCAGCCCGAGTTACGCCAATTTTTTAGCACAGACTTGCATGCATAAGTCCACTTTGAAAATTATCCCAGCAAAGCTGCCTCCACACAATTGCTCCTGCTCCTTCTGCATTTAGGTTTTGCTGAGAGAATTTACAAGGATATATATATTTTTAATAAAAAAATAGGTGGTGTTAGGACTGCACTCCAGTCTCAACCCCAGCTACCCCCCCCCCCCACTGCCCCCTCCCTGGAATGCCTCTCCTCTATGCACACAGGGTGTACGTTAAATTTTCTGAATGACCATTCCTGTGGCCACTACTTTACTCACAAAACTCCTGGTAATGAAAGAGAACTAGCAAAGTATAATTATAGCCAGGGTAAAAATTGATGATCTGAAATGGTAATCCAGAATACCCATCTAGAACCAGCTTCTCCAGTCAGGAATGGTTTAAGTGGATCACAAAAATGTGATAAAATTAGTGTCTACATAAGTCCCTTCTACAATGATAGTAATGTTTTAAAAGATAAAATTAATTGATGGAGCTGCATTGCTAGGTCATCTGGTCTGGTGTAGTGTGGTGGCATTATTCTTCTAGAGACATTAGGAATACAGTGTTTGATTTTTGCCTCAAAATGATTTCTGTCCTAAGATATTTCAGAATGTGACTTCCCATAAACTCATTCTGCATCTCCGTAGAGCTGGACAAGTGAGAGAGGGCAGGATTGTAATTAGGAAATAATTTAATGATCTTCACCCTAATTCCGCAGTTGCTGCCCCACATCATCTTGAAGGAAGAAAATATCTGTAAGGGTCACTCTGTTTTCAGATAATATCTGCACTGAGGTTAAGTGAGGTTCTATTGCACTGCATGAGAGCATTCTTTTGGGGAATTAGACTTTACTGTAGCATGTAAGGACATGGATGTGGGGAATAAGTGAGACCCCACTCTAACATGTGAGAACATAGATGTGGGCAATGAGTGAGACTCCACTGTAGTGTGTGAGGTCATGGATGTGGGGAATGAGTGAGAGTCCACTGTAGCGTGTGAGGTCATGGATGTGAGCAATGAGTGAGACTCCACTGTAGCGTGTGAGGTCATGGATGTGAGGAATGAGTGAGACTCCACTGTAGCATGTGAGGTCATGGATGTGAAGTATGAGTGAGAGTCCACTGTAGCATGTGAGGTCATGGATGTGGGGAATGAGTGAGACTCCAATGTAGCATGTGAGGTCATGGATGTGGGGAATGAGTGAGACTCCGCTCTAGCTTGTAAGGACATGTATGTGGGGAATGAGTGAGACTCCACTGTAGCATGTGAGGTCATGGATGTGAGGAATGAGTGAGACTCCACTGTAGCATGTAAGGTCATGGATGTGAGGTATGAGTGAGACTCCACTGTAGCATGTGAGATCATGGATGTGGGGAATGAGTGAGACTCCACTGTAGCGTGTGAGGTCATGGATGTGAGGAATGAGTGAGACTCCACTGTAGCATGTAAGGTCATGGATGTGGGGAATGAGTGAGACTCCGCTCTAGCTTGTAAGGACATGTATGTGGGGAATGAGTGAGACTCTACTGTAGCGTGTGAGGTCATGGATGTGGGGAATGAGTGAGACACCACTATAGCGTGTGAGGTCATGGATGTGGGGAATAAGTGAGACACCACTCTAGCATGTGAGGACATGGATGTGGGGAATGTGTGAGACTCCTCTGTAGCGTGTGAGGTCCTGGATGTAGGGAATGTGTGAGACTCCTCTGTAGCGTGTGAGGACATGGATGTGGGGAATGTGTGAGACTCCTCTGTAGCGTGTGAGGTCATGGATGTGGGGAATGAGTGAGACTCCACTCTAGTGTGTGAGGACATGGATGTGGGGAATGAATGAGACTCCACCATTGTGTGATGGTAAGGAGAGATGATGCAACTTCCCATAACAAAAGTTCAGAAAATCTCAGACCTCCATTTTAAAGTCATCATGCATGATTTGGATTTTTCTGTTCTGTGGGTCACTATTTCCCCACATTCCTTCTGATGAGCTTCATTCCTCTCCCCTTCTTGGCAATAGAGTCTTGATTTATTGCTGAAGATGTTGCTTAATGTTACTTAGCTGGAGTTACTCAGATTGCAGCTCACTCTTCAGTATGAAGCAGAAGTGAGAAAACCTGCTGGCATGTGATCTGACTTGATTTAAAGGGACTCTGGGTAAGGTGCTGGTTAGCTGACTGTCACCCCTGAGCTGGGAGATAGAAATAGCACTCTGCATTTGTTCTCTTTGCTTTTTATTCAGCTTATTCCTTATAAATCTTATTTGTACTGCTCCAAGAATTCCCCACTGCTCCCACCAGTATGCAGTCATAGGAGGGGCCAGTCCAGGACAACACCGTGGCATCCCTCTAGTGCTCACCGGCTGCAACCAACCATGTGTTGCGATCCCCCCTGCTGCTGCGCTGCAGGAGGTCTCTTACCTTCTTCCAGAGGCCGCCTTGAAGCCAGGGCCTCGCCTGTGTTCCATCCGGGACTTGTTCCAGGGCCTGAGAGGCCTAGCTGTGCCTGTGGCTTGCATGCCTCAGTGTTTGGACTTCCTGCTTCCAGCCACGCCCGTTTCTCTAGGGGCTGGCCCGCAGCGCTCTACCCTAGTTATAGGACCAGCGGTGGGCGGTCCTGGCAAGCTCCTCCCAGGGAGTTGCCTTCTACCTCCAGTATTTAAGGACTTTCTGTTCACTGTGTCTTTGCCTTCGGATTGGGTTACACAGTTGTCTGTGGCCTGTCCCGATCCAGGTCCTCCGTGACTCCGACTCCTGCTTGTCGTCAGCCTGCCTTGACTCCGGTCCGTGACTCCGACTCCTGCTTGTCGTCAGCCTGCCTTGACTCCGGTCCGTGACTCCGACTCCTGCTTGTCGTCAGCCTGCCTTGACTCCGGTCCGTGACTCCGACTCCTGCTTGTCGTCAGCCTGCCTTGACTCCGGTCCGTGACTCCGACTCCTGCTTGTCGTCAGCCTGCCTTGACTCCGGTCCGTGACTCCGACTCCTGCTTGTCTTCAGCCTGCCTTGACTCCGGTCCGTGACTCTGACTCCTGCTTGTCTTCAGCCTGCCTTGACTCCGGTCCGTGACTCCGACTCCTGCTTGTCTTCGGCCTTCGGATTGTGCATTACAGTTGTCTGTAACCTTGCCGGTCCAGGTCCTCCATGTTTCCTGATGTCTGCCTAGACGTGTTTCCTGATGTCTGCCTTGACGTGTGCCTAGTTGTTTGTTCCTGTGCCTGCCAGCCGTAAGGACTTCGGATGTGAGTATCCCAGCATCGGAGTTCCTGTTCGCCTGGGTCTTCCCCGCGCCCTCCTTCTCAGCGTGGTCCGCGACCAGCCTTCCTAGGCTGTGTAGGGCGCGTCTGGGACAGGGTGGTCCGCGACTCAGTCCCACGGGTGGGCTGAGTAGGGTGCCCTGATGGACAGTGCAATGTTCCCGTCCACCCTTGTCTTCAGTGTCTGCTTCAGCCCTTGTCCGGATGTCTATCTGTCTCTGCCTTGACCTGGTTCCTGAGCCTTCTGTCCTGTTGGGCCCTGGAGTGGCCAACAGGAGGGATTCGTCCCACGGGCTCTTGAGCTTCTGCCAGCCGAGGGGGCTTCGGATGTGAGTATCCCAGCATCGGAGTTCCCGCTCGCCTGGACCTTTCCAGTGTCTCGTTTCAGCTCTTGTCCTGATGTCTTCGTCTTGCTTCAGCCTGCTTCTGCCCCGTCTGATGTCTGCTGTTTAAGGACTCTGTCTACCCTCGCCTCTGTCCGGCCTGCTGCCCATTGCCGTTCCCTGCGGCAGGTCCGAAAGGGCCGGGAACAGTCGGAGGACCGTTCATTAGTCAACTTCCCCGTGTTGGCTACCATGGGCATGCCGGTCCGGCTGAGGGCTGGACTTCCTGCTTCTGTTCCTGCCTGCCTGGCTCACCATGCCTGCTCAGCTCACCTCCCACGGTGTGGCCTTGGGCTCCTCCTGGGGTCCTGCCGTGGCCCAAGGGCTCACCACCTGCCCGAGACGACTGCGCCCGCGCGCGCTCGTAACACCATGTACAAACAAGAGGGGTGCCTCCCTCCTAGGAGCTGAATCAGGGTGGTCCTTCACAGCACTGAGGGACTCAGGAGGCCAGCAGTGGTAAGGAAGGAGGGGATCCCATCAAATAAGTGGCATGGGGATGAACAGGCAGCAGCACGGAGGGAGGATATGTTTCCTTGTCCTAGCTTCTTTGCTGCCCTGTGAGAACAAGTACTGTGCTGCCCCTCCCCTCTCCTCCCCCCTTTGTTCATTCATTGTCTGTCCCGGGCCCACCAAAAAAAATCCCAGCGCTCTTGGTGATATAAACTTTGAAACCCAATACCATCCACACCCCTCCCCCCAGGAATTAGGTGCCCTAGACCAGTGATGGCCAACCTTTTGAGCTCAGTGTGTCAAAATTCATAAAGAAAACCCCGAGCATAACTCGGGTGGGGTGTCACTTCTAGAAAAATCCATAATATTGTGATATTTGTAGCTCTAATCAATAACAAAGTTATAATGTTAATATATGTACTGTATTTATTAATAAAGCAAAAACAAATAATTCTTTACCTTACCTGCTTAGTGACTTTTTTGTTGCTGAATTTCATTGGCTAAATCTTCAATTGAAGGTTGGAATTTCGTACACTTCAAGCCCAAGCAAGAGTTACAAACTTCATCTGTCAGTCGGTTTCTTTTATTGGCTCCCATTCATTTTCACACCACTCCCTCCCCCTCCCCCAGGCAGGCACCCATGCATTCACACACATACACCCCCAGGCAGACTCCCATTCATACACATGCACACACTAAAGGCAGACCCCCCTCTCTTTTGCCAGCAACCTCAGAGCCTCTCTCATTCCTCTGCTGCCACTGTCACTGCTGCCGCATGGCTACTGGGGAGGTGCCAATTGCTGCTACTGACACTGAAGCCCATTCTGCTGCCTCCTCTGTGCAGGCCCCGTGGGCTTCCACTTTCTCCATGCTGATCTCGTACATTGTGAGATCCGTAGAGAAAGTGCTATTCTTGCACATTCCCAAAGATTACATGTGCCAATCACTAAAAAGTAATCTATATTTTTTTTTTGCCTTTGCTGTCTGATCTTAGTTTTCTAATTGGTTGGTCACAGGCTTTTTTTTTTTCCACCTTCCCTTTCTTATTTTTTTTGCCAATTCCTTTTATATTGGTTTTTTTCTGTTTCTTTTCTCTCCATCTTCTTCCCCCAAACACACAGTCAAGTTCTCATTCTCACATGCATTTCTCTCTCTCTCTCACACACACATGCTCTCTCATACAATCATTCATACACACAGTCTCTCACTGGCACATGCTCTCTCATACAATCATTCATACACACAGTCTCTCACTGGCACATGCTGTCTGACTTACACACCCAGGCTCTCTCTCACTCACACATGCTCAAGCACAGGCTCTCACTCTCACATGCTCTCTCTCATACAATCATTCATACACACAGGCTCTCACTGGCACATGCTGTCTGACTCTCACACACAGGCTCTCTCTCTCTCTTCCACATGTTGTCTTGCTCAAGCACATGCTGTCTCTGCAAACATTCAGGTCCTCACTCTCAAACACAATCTCTCAACTCATCTAATACACGCACACAATCTCTCAACTCATCTCATACACGCACACACACTCTACAGACCCTCAGCCTCTCTCTCACCTCTGGGCCTCCTCTTCGCGGGTCGCCGCAGGATGGGCCCTGCAGCGGCCCTGATCTTCTCGGGCCGCGGTGGCCCTGCTACCGGGCCTCTTCCTCTTCTCGGGCCGCTGCAACTTGGAATTCGCGGCGGCCCGTAAGCACAAGTGCTGCTCCTCTTCTGCACGCGCTGATGCTTTACCTCCTTCCTGCCCATGCGGCTCCAGCAACGTTTACTTCCAGGGCCGCACAGGCAGGAAGGAGCATCAGCGTGTTTAAATGCGATCTGTTTCTTCGGGCCGTGGTGACGTGAGCCTCACCACGGCCCTGCCTATCACTGCGCCGAATGAGCCTCCCTGTGCCCGGGGGCATTGGGGAGGGGGGTGGAGGGGTCCGGAGGGTGGGGGGATACTAAAAACCTAATTTTAAAGGCTCGGCGCAGCTGATAAAAAAAAAAAATTTCCCGATAGTCCATGAAACGCTGCACGTGTCAGCAAAAACGTCTCGGCATGTCACCTCTGACACGCGTGTCATAGGTTAGCCATCACTGCCCTAGACAAACCTTGTAGCCTTGCACAATGCCCCTGCCCCGTACTCAACTTGCCCCCTCAGCCCGCTCCACACACACAGTTATGTATTCATAATAACATTTTAAATGAAAAATATCAGCATACAGTATTCTGAGGTAACAAGATCCCTTACATTATGTTTACATGCACTGCTGTGATGCCAACCAGAAATCCCTGCAAAAAAGACCCTTGGTACCCTTATGGTATTAGGCCTATTGTGATGTGTGCTGGGCGTGGGCTCGACCCTCTGAAACCCTAAAACACTAATACACTTCCTATTAGGAAAATGCCTCACCTCAGTCACACGTGCAGAACATAAACAGAGCCTCACCAAATACAGAACAGAGGAACCATAAAAGCAGAAATACAAATGCGCAGACAAAAACTGAACTGGAAACCACAAGAAGCCAAACTCTTTATGCAGTGCAACAATAAAAACCAGAGCCATCACCATTCATCAAACAATAAAATAAGTACATAATCATAATACTAAAAACATATTAATAATAATATTCCAAACACAGATGTCAAATAAAAGATCGAATAAAATCTCACATATATTTTTTTTAAAATGTTCAAAACACCAATAAAATATTTCAAAACAACAGACACATTAAATAACACCTGAAAAATAAAACTAAAAAGGATTTTAAAAATTCACGCTCTCCACACCTACGAACTTTTGATTTCCAGTCACCCTAGGACTGTCGTGAATTAATGAGAGTGGGGTGCACAAACTTTCTCCTCTCTTTCCTATATTTACACACACACAAGCTCATGTACATATATACTTCCTCTCAGACAAACCCACGGGTATCTCCAGCTCTTCTTTGGTTGGGATCTACCAGCAGCCCCAGGCCGCCCTCTTCATTTCAGCTGCTGGCAGGTTGGGATCCACCTGCAGCCCATTCTCTCTCTCTCTCTCTCTCTCTCTCACACACACATTCACACAACCCATGCAAGCTCCCATTCACATCCACCCAAATGCCAGGCAGGCTCCCATTCTCACACACACACCCTGCCCATTCCAGGAAGGCTCCCATGCATGCATGTGCACACACATACATATATATATATATATATATACACACATACACATTCCAGGCAGGCCACCATTCACACACACAAATATGCCCATCCCAGACAGGCTCCAATTCACACACACACCCATCCCAGGTAGGTTCCCATTCACACACATGCATGCATCCCAGGCAGCCTCCCATTCACACACACACACAACACAGACAAGCTTCCATTCACACACACACACCCATCTCAGGCAGCCTCCCATTCACTCACACACACATGTAGACCAGGCAGACAGGGTCCATGGGTCATTCTTCCTCCGCTGTTGCTGCCACCAGTCTGAATCTTCTTTGTTGGGGAGAGCAGATGTTCTGCACCTTCTCCTGCATGCTGACCCCGCAGTAATTCAACCCTCGTGGTGCTAGCACTTCCTGTGTTCTCATCTCGTGCATTGTGAGATGAGAATACAGAAAGTGCTAGCACCACGAGTGATGAATTACCGCAAGGCCAGCACTTGAGGAGCTGCAGGATGGGCTTCTACCGCCAGCAGCATGAAGCCCGCTGGCGGCTGCATGAGCTTTCTGATTCTTCTGCCGCTGGTGAGATGGGGTCCACCAGCAGCCACTCGGGCCTCCTGCTTCTTCCATCGCTGGTGGAATCAGGTCCACTGGCGGGAGCATGGGCCTCTCCTTGCTCCCGACGCTGACTCTCCGGGTAGGCGCCCTGTGCAATTGCATGGTTTGCACACCCAATTGCGCTGGACCTGCCTAAAATATTGGCGCAGAATGCCACCAGCACTGTACCCTCAAGATGCCGCTGATGCTCCCAGGCCGCTGCCTTCCCTTAGGTGCGCATTATATAGGTCCCTCGGCAGAAACACTGAGCAGCGTCTTCTGATGATGTCAGGCTGACCTGACCTCATCAGACCTTAAGCAAAGGCTTTACAGTCAAGGGCGGATTGGCCTATCGGGGGATCGGGCATCCCCCGGTAGGCCGGTCGCTCCAGTCATGTGGTCTGCCGTGCACGGCCGTGACAGAGCCGCGTTCAGCAGACCACGTGATGTGTCCTGGGCCAGCCTGGGCGGCGAATCCCCGATCCGGTCTTCCTCGGGAATCCGCTGCTGTTTACAGCTTTACCTCGCCTCAGCAATGGGTCTCCTGCATTTGTGCAAATGTTGCTCCTGCATCTTGGCTCCTGATTTCTGTCTGTGTTCCTGGTTCCTGTCTTGCCTCATCCAGCCTTAGCTAATCCAACCTTGCCTTGTCTTTCCTCATCCAGCCTTGCTTTGTCCTGTCCAGTGTCTTCTGTGTTTTTCTCTACCCTTGGCCTGACTTCCGGATCTTGGCCTCTTGCTTAGACCTGGCCTTGATTGCTTGCTGCCTGGATCTGACCATGATTTCTTACCATCTAGGCCTGACCTCTTGCCTGGACCTGATCATCTCTGTCTGCAGCCTGCCCCGACCTTGGCCTGCCTTTGACTCCTCAAATCTGCTGCCTGCCCTGACCATGCCATGCCCTCGGACTCTTGCTTACCTGCCCACCCTAGGGACACACCAGAACCCAAGGGCTCAACCTGTGGGGGAGGCGGCTGGTATGGGAGAAGATCCATCCTGTCCTGCTTCAGCGCGCGTTCACCAGTGTCAACTATGCCACAGCAACAAGGGTTTACACCCACGCCACCCATCACAGTGTGGCTGCACAGCTGAAAGCCTCAGCTGCAATGCTGAAGAGCCTTGGGATTCTGGCAGTGGACTTCCAAACAGAGAGCATTATTGTTATATATCTGCTAAGGAGTTAACAATCTGTTGGCGCTCACCCTGCCAAGGGGGGCGGAGTTAGTAATCCGTTATTGATCAGCTCCCCCAGAGGGGAGGAGCTGGCAATCTGATGTAGATCACCCCCGCCAGGGAGGCGGAGTTAGCAGTCTGATATGGATCTGCTTCCCCAGAGGGGAGTAGTCAGCAGAGTGATGTACTCCGTAGATGGAGTTAATGATCTGTTGTGGGTTGGCACCCACAGAGTGGCAATCTGCATGATACCGCTCTAGTAGTGAAAGGAAATAACACTGAATGGAAATTGGTGAATCCTTGGGCCAATGGCAGATGACAGCGCCCCCAGGAGGATATCCTGAGAGGGACCACCGGCTAGGCTGGAGTATGGAGACAAACACAGAGAGTTCTTTATTAGACAGGAAGTAGAACCACCAGAGGTGCCAGGCAGGGCTGAAGTCCCTCAGATACTGGAACTGCGATCTCTGGGTTGCTGAGCTGTAGAGAGAGACTATAGATAGTGAGTAGACAGGGTATGCTGGATACATAATCAGTAGTAGATGATACACTCACAATTGTAGATATCTTGTAATGGCTTCAGTACAACAGAGAGTCTTCAGTATATTCAGGAACAGGAGCTGTAGGCAAGTACTGATTCCTATATGTAGTCTGGAATAAGAACTCACAATATCTGTATATGAGGTGGCTTCTGAAATAGAAGAAAGCGTTTGGAAGGTTTTAGGAACATGCGCCCTCGTGGAGCGAGTGCCGGGTCCTATCTGCAATATGAAATAGTAAAGTACCAGATATAGGTATGCGATAGCTTCTGGAATAGAAGAGAGTCTGTGAAGGGTTCTAGGAACATGGGCCCTCGTGGAGTGAGTACCGGTTCCTATCTGCAATGACAACTCACGATCTCCGTACCTGCGATAATGTCTTAGTCAGAAGAGAGTCTTCAGAGATTAGGAACATAGGACCTCGTGGAGCGAGTACCGGTTCCTATCTGTAATAGAACTCACAGTGTTCACGTCTGTGATCGCTTCCAGGCAGTAAGGAGTCTTCTGAGCATTCAGAGACATAGGCCCTCGAGGAGCGAGTACCGGATCCCGTCTTAGCAGTCTGAAATCAAGAAGAGAGAGCGGGGTCCAGGAGCAGGTACCCCTTGGTAAGTTTGTGGAGGCAGAGCAGCAGAGAAAGATTTCCCCTTGCTAACTCAATTCGAAGTAGCAAACGAAGACTTTTTAAGTTGGAAGTGGATGACGTCACTACAGGGGGACGCCCCCGAGGTTCGCACCCTTGCTGGTACATCTCTGGAGTGCGCACGCACCCTTACGTCATCAGGAACATGGCGGATCCGCAGCATCAGGCCAGCCCGGGGAGTCCAGGAAGACACGGTGAGGAGAAGCCACGGCAGCATCTGTCCGTCAGACCCGAAGGGAGTCGCCATAAAGGTAGAGAGGGTGGAGCGAGGGCGAGAACAAGCACGAACGCAACAATTATTCAATGACATAGGCAACAGTAAAGTCTTTGTTGGGGATCCAGTCTCACTTAAACACACTCACACATGTACAGCTTCCCTTCCTCTCTCACTCACACGGACACATACCCCCGCAATCACATACTGTCATTCACCCACACACCCAGTCTCTCATTCTCTCTCTTACACACACACACACACATACACAGACACATTCTCTCTCTCTCACACACACACATAGTTTCAAAGGCGCTGCCTCCCTCAACTCACTGAAACACATGCTCATAACACATAGCCTCCATCTCTCATTCATACATGCATAGGAATAATCTCCATCTGTTTCTCACATACACACTCATATAGTCTCCCTCTGTCTCTTTCATATGCATACACATAAACTCACACACAATATCATACCTTACGAATTTAGTCCAATCTAAAGTCAGTGCAGGATTCCTTGCAGGTCTGAGAGGGTTAACTGCAATAAGTGAAAAATATGCCTGTAGCGAGTGTGAGCATGATCCCATCTTGCTGAGGTGCAATTGATGCAACCTCTGGGGAAGAGCCCTAAAGTTTGTATCGATGGTGGGTGAACAAGTCTTTGCATGGGCTAGACTAGGAGAAAGTCCAGAAATCTGTAATTATGGACAAAGTCGAAGGGCAGGCAGAAGTCTGTGGCTGGGGCTGACAAAGAAGACAGACTGAAGACTGTGGCAGAAGACAAGGCAGGCTTGGAACGAAGGCTAGAACTGAAGACAGACGTGGAGCAAGGCTGAAGCTGAACACTGTGGCAGAGGCTGAAGCTGAAACTGAAGACATGGCTGCGGCTGAAGACAGACTTGGATGACCTTTGCTGAGGCAAAGAAGAACATCGAGGAGGCCCTTTTATAGGGCGAAGAGTCACGACATCATCCGGGGGCACCGCGGCCTTCTCCTGCCACAGGCCCTTTAACAGAACAAACTTTGGGCACATGCATGCCTGGGGGAAATCCAGAGAAAGAAATCCTTGTGGCGTCCCACCGTGCTGCGTCGTCTGATGGCGTCCCACCACCATGAGGCCTGCCAGTCCCGAGGTGAGTGCAATGTGAAGTTATAACACAGGGACGGACTAGCTGGGCTAAATTATGTTGAGGGGCCAAAAATCTTCAGCAGTCCAAAAATATTTATGGTAAGTACAAACTGATTTGTCTGGGCTTGAGATATCTCAGGTCACTCTGACATGAGACTAAACCTTTAGATCATGTGTTCATGTATGGGCCATGAGACAGTTGCTATGGTCACCATTTTGAAGCAGAAGTGAGACACAAGATGAAGGACTAAGCTATTGTTATCTTGGTTCCCAGGATGCTTAGTGATAGCTAAGCAGCTGATTAGGTCATGTAATCACCTTCTTAGCAAGATGGACTCAGACGAGGAGATGTGAGAATGATGGCAGCAACTTTTGATGGTGAGAGAAGCACATAACCTGAGCAGGAAGAGATTGGTATTACAAGAAGCAATTAGCTGCTTCTCCGTCTGTATTTGCTGGATTACAGCTAAATCAACATACCACAAATAAATATATTCTAATAGCAACAGCCTAACGAATGATATTGTTTGCCTGCTGGGGTTGATTTGGGATATGATTGTGGGCATAGGGAACCAAGGTGTTGTTACATACAGATGTACAATGAAGGAAAACCACGGGGGTAAGTATCAATTTCAAATTCACGCAAAAAAAACCTTCCCACTATATCCAACTAGAAAGGGACCACAACAAAATTAATAAATAATATTCAACATTTATCTAAAACTTTCAACCATAATCAAAATGAACGAAGAGAAAAAAATGGCCGACATACGGAGAACCAATGCCCGGGCTAAACAGCTCTTGCAAACAATCAGTAACTCTGAAAGCATAATTATAGGCCAACAATATTCTTAATAATTTTCAAAATATATATGTTTTTTTATTTTATTTATTTAAGAATTTTTTATATACCGGGGCACATTAAAAACATCACCCCGGTTCACAATGTAACGTAACGTAGCAACAGGCTTTACAATAATTTAGAATAGATAAGCATAGATAAACATTATTTAGCTTTACTATAGATTAGAATAGATAAACATTATGACAACTGTTCAACTTGGGATAGGTGGTTTATCAGGTGTTACGTGATAAACTCATTAGGAGAGTAGAAGAGAAAAGGTGATTGGAATATGGGCGGGTAAGGAGAGGTAATTCTTAGGAGGGTAGAAGAAAAATAGGTTCTTTAACTATTCACAAAGTGACAGGTAAGAGGGCGGATATGGAGGGGTAGGAGGAGGATGGGGCTGTTGAAATGGGAGGAGGAGGATGGGGCTGTTGAAATGGGAAGAGGAGGAGGGGTGGGGTGGGAGGAAGGGGAACAGGGATGTGGGAGGGGGCGGGGATGAGGGGGGGTCATGGTTGTTAAGTTCAGTAGAGGCGTGTCAGTCGGGAGGGGCGTGAGGGTCGGGTATGTAGATTTGGGCGTGGTTGGTTAGTCGAGGTATGCTAGTTTGAAGAGCCAGGTTTTCAGATTCTGTTTGAATTTTTTATGGCAGGGTTCCTGGCGTAGATGGGGTGGCATTTTGTTCCAGTGGGACGTGAATGATCTTTCTCTGATCGTGGCATGTTTGATGACTTTGGGGGAGGGTGTCAGGAGTTTGGCTTGGTGCTGTTTTCTAGTTGGTCTGGTTGTGTTGTGGATGTGGAGATGTTCAGGGAACCAGTGCATGTTTTGGTTGTGAATGGCTTTGTGTATGAGGGTGAGGGATTTATAGATTATCCTGGAGTTTACTGGGAGCCAGTGTAGGGATTGAAGAACTGGGGTGATGTGTTCGTGACGGTGAGTATTTGTGAGAATGCGGGCGGCAGCATTCTGTAGGAGCTGTAATGGTTGAATTTTTAGCTTCCACAGTGCAGTACAAAACCAAATCCCATAAAAAGAATAAGGTTGAGTTTCTATGTTTGTTAGATATTGTTGGTTTTTTTTTTACATCTAAGCAGATAAAATATTTATTGATAAAACACCCTATTTTATCAGTTATATACAAGATGCTGAAGAGCCCAAAACTTTGGAATCGACTCCCACCCACCACCAACACCGGTCCACCTGTGTCGGTTTTTGCAGATACTTTTTTTTATAACCAGTTGTTTGGGATAGGCATTGTTTTGTGCAAGATGCGTCTCACACGTTACAAACTTTGGATTGGGTGCAGTTATCTGCTGGCGAAAGTCTATTAGTGACTATGGATGCACCCCCGATTGCGCCTATGAAGGCAGGCGTCCAAAATATTTACAACAAAACCTTTCCATCTCCTCCTCTCTTTTGTATCTCCGTATCAGCTTCCAAACACAGCTCCCTCTCCTCTTTAATTATGAATAAATATGAAATGAGAGACTTTCATATTCCTAGCATTGTGCTCATTACGTATAGAATCCATGGTCTCACTGTTTCTTTACTTATTCTTAATTTTTTTTTTTTAATGCATTAAAAAATACTTAGCGTGCCACTGTGTCAGCTGCTCAAAAATGGCTCGGTGTGCCCCGACCTCCTCACATATTATTCCAACATCTTATTGCCCTGACATGGCATCCACGATTCAAGTCCACGCCTGCTTCAGGGGTTTGTGCATCTCTTGTGCACTGGAAGAAAGTCTGCACAGTGGTCTCAACCTTTAAAACATACCAGAATTGATCAGCAGCTAGAAACCCTTCAGTACATTTCATGGCACAGTATTTCCTCCTGTAGTCCTTTGGGTTGTAACGTGAGGGGGAGTTGTGTTTGGAAGCTGATATGGAGATATATAAAGGAGGAGGATTTGGACAGTCACTAGACACCAACATCCCACAAGCATCTGCTATGTACATTTCTGAGGAAGTGGTGCAATGAGTTTCCTGTCCACAGTAAATTCCTGCAGAGCTCATGGCTGAAGTAGCCAAAATATTGCTTTTTAAACAACAAATTTATCATCAGAGCCATGTGGCTAATCTACACATAGGCAGATTTGGAGAGCAGTGTGCCTCTTTGAATTTTTCAGTAATGGCAACTATACATTGATGACATATTTTATCTTCCTATCTTCTGTTGACAACTTATTGGTTTTGTAGGCTAAGATGTCTGTGCTCTGCTTTTAAAGACTAAAAAAAAAAAAAAAATCAGCCTCGGTTTTGGTCAGTCATTCGTTTCTTGTGATTTATCCATATTCTAATCATCAAAGCTGCTCATCATTGGGCCAGATATTCTAATCGCACCAGTCTTCTTCAGACAAGAAAAACTTGATGAGGTACATGAATTAGAATGCACCAATAAATTATCCACACTAGTGCATTCCAAACGTAAACATTAGCATATTGTACAATTGCCTTCCTGCCCTGCCTATCCACCCCACCTTTCCCTTGGACAAATACCCAGTATTGACCTCAGAATACCTCTTAGACCTTCCTGAATGCCACCTGCCACTGACCACTGCCTACCCTCTGAATGCTGCCTGCCACTAACCCCAGCCTACTTCTAGATTCACCTGTACCGCATCTGCTCCAGACCAGCAACCTCATTAGACCTACCAACTATCCGCAGAGGTCCCCACCTAAGACATTCTGGCCCTAGAACCCAAAAACTCAACCTGAGGGGAACATGGGCTAGTAAAGGCGAAGCTCCAACTGGGCCTCTGCCTCATCCGACTTTGCCTGCTGATAGTGGGGCCAGCAGGCTCTTCTCTGCAGGTTGCACCAACTCCACCTTGGTCCAATGGTCCACAATAGAGATGTGAATCGGAACCGGAATCGGCTCGGATTCTGGTTCCGATTCACATGTGGGGTTTATTTCATTGGGCCCGATTGCGGTTTGTTTATTGGCTGCGCCCGAGCCGATAAACAAAAAACCCACCCCGACCCTTTAAAACTAATCCCTTTGCTTCCCCCACCCTCCCGACCCCCCCAAAAACATTTTACAGGTACCTGGTGGTCCAGTGGGGGTTCCGGGAGCGATCTCCCGCTCTCGAGCCGTCGGCTGCCACTAATAAAAATGGCGCAGATGGCCTTTGCCCTTACCATGTGACAGGGTATCCGTGCCATTGGCCGGCCCCTGTCACATGGAGAGAGCACTGGATGGCTGGCGCCATCTTTAAAAATGGCGTGGGCCATCCAGTGCTCCTACCATGTGACAGGGGCCGGCCAATGGCATGGATACCCTGTCACATGGTAAGGGCAAAGGGCCATTGGCGCCATTTTGATTAGTGGCAGCCGACGGCCCGGGAGCGGGAGATCGCTCCCGGGACCCCCACTGGACCACCAGGTACCTGTAAAATGTTTTTGGCGGGGGGGGGGTGGTCAGAAGGGTGGGGGAAGCAAAGGGATTAGTTTTAAATGGTCGGGGTGGGTTTAGGGGTTATTTTTGTGTGCCGTTTTTCCCGCCCTCCCCCAAAACGATAAGAGAACCCCCACGATCAATATCGTGGGGTTTTCCTATCGTTTCTGGGGAGCCCCCGATTTCTGACGATTTTGAAAATATCGATGATATTTTCAATCGTCCGAAGCCCGATTTACATCCCTAGTCCACAAGTTCAACAGATTGCCGAGGCTATGACCCGGTGGACCTGACATCCCTGCAGTCTATCCCGGGCCTCACCCATAAGCTGCAAGAACAAGGGAAGGACCATAGAGATCCTGGCAGCCTCTATGGACCGGCTGTCCACATGGATGGACACTTACTTCTCCATTGGCTCCACTGCCTCCTGCGCCGGTGCCGCTACCAACCACTGCCTATAGCTGGCCCATACCACAATAGCCAGCTCTGTCCTGGTACGTTGGGGATCCCAAGCAATGCCATGGGTTCCTCAATCAGTGCCACTTGCAGTTTACTTTGCTGGCCCTGTTGTTCCAGATGATTTAACAAAGACCACTTACATTCTCTCGCTATTAGATGGGAAAGCCTTAGCATGGACATCTCCCCTCTGGGAGCATGCAGACCTCCTGTTGTGCAACTTGCAGCAATTTCTGGACCTGTTGAAGATGGTTTTTAGGAATCTGGACGAATGGCCAGAGTGGGTTCAATCCTACTCCACCTCTGCCAAGGTACCAAAACCATGGCCAAATATGCCATTGAATTTAGAATCTTGGTGACAAAACTCAATTGGCAGGAGGACTGTCTCATCACTATATTCCTTGAGGGAGTTTCCTCCAAAATCAATGACGCGCTCGCTGCTCAGGAATTTCCAGCCTCACTGGAAGGGCTTATCAAATTAACCGGGAAAACTGACCACTGACTCTAGCAGAGGGCACCCCAGTTCCAACAGTCACTTTTGCCTTTGGCTTCCCCGACCTCCTCCAAAGAACCCTTGCAGTTGGGCCACAGCCGTCTGGCCCCCCGAGGAGAGGATCCACTGAAGGCAGAAGGGCATGTGTTTATATTGTACTGGCCAGGGACATCTCATGGCCCAATGGCCAGTGAAAGCGGGAAACCCCAATGCCTAGGGTCTGGTGGGGAGATGACCCTAGGCCTAACTGTCCCAGCTCCCCAATTACTACTTCTCATAACCATAGAGTTGGATTCTATCAGCTTCTCCACACAGGCATTTGTGGATTCAAGTTCAGGTGGGAACTTCATTATGAATGAACATGTGGATCAGCTTCTCATTCCCACTGTTCAAAGGGATTCTCCTCTCAAAATCTCTTCCATCCACAGAGACCCTCTTCCTGGCCAGATAACCTTGAGTACAACACCGGTGATGCTGTGCA
The DNA here is from genome assembly GCF_901001135.1 of Rhinatrema bivittatum. Classification (NCBI taxonomy): domain Eukaryota; kingdom Metazoa; phylum Chordata; class Amphibia; order Gymnophiona; family Rhinatrematidae; genus Rhinatrema; species Rhinatrema bivittatum. The sequence goes on along the minus strand of NC_042621.1, from coordinate 87,477,069 downwards.
TAGGTCTTCTCCACCAGGAAAGAATTAGTTTTCATGTAATTCCCAAGGCCATCCATTCCATTGTCCTGGGATTACCTTGGCTTCAAGAACATCATCCCCAATTCAACTGGGCTACTCTACAGCTCACCCGGTGAGGTCAAGAGTGTATGAATTCCTACCTGGAGCATATGGAACCTCCTCGCTGCCTGACTATTACAACACCGCTTCCAGGGCTTCCTCCGCATTACACGGACTTTAAAGATATCTTTTCTAAGCAAAAAACTGAGACACTGCCCTCAGCCCCCCCACAATTCATACGATTGCGGGATCGAGCTCCTCCCAGATATCACACCCCAGTGGGGAAGGGTCTATCCCTTGTCACTTCCCAAGATTCAAACCATGACCGAATATATTCAGGAAAACTTGGAGTGTGACTTCATCCACCCTTCCTCCTCCCCAGCTGGAGCCAGGTTTTTCATTGTGGCAAAAAAGTATGGCTACCTCAGGCATTGCATTGATTATCAAGGCCTGAATGTGATCACGAAAAAGGATTGCTATCCCTTACCACTGATATCAGTGCTCTTCGACTCCTTCCAAGGTACAAAGATTTTTACCACACTAGACCTTGGGGGGGGGGGGGGAGGGCGTATAACCTCGTGCAAATCAAGGCGGGAGACAAGTGGAAAACAGCTTTTAATACTCATGACGGACATTACGAGTATCGCAGTTTGGGTTCTGTAATGCACCAGCAATCTTCCAAAAGATGGTTTATTAAATTTAGACTTGTGTGGTCATGTATTCATCTTCTCTTAAGATCTCAGCACCCATCACCAAGACGTGCGCAAAGTCTTGCAATGCTTGTGACAGAATAATTTATTCGCCAAGCTGAAAAGTGTCTTTTCGAATGTGAAGAATTCCCCTTCCTGGGGTACGTCGTCTCCCATGATGGCTTCCATATGGACCCCAACAAAGTGAAGGCTATTAGGGACCAGACTCACTCTGTGGGACTCCATGTATTGCAGAGATTCTTAGGATTTGCCAGCTATTATTATCAGTTTATTCCAAATTATTCCTCTGTGACAGCCGCTCTCACTGCTCTTACTCGCAAGGGTGCTAAAACCAAATACTGGCCCTCCCGAAGCCAGAGAGACATTCCAAAAACTGAAGAATGTCTTTTTAGAAAGGTACCGTCTGTGCCACCCAGACCCTATGCGGCCTTTCATCCTGGAAGTTGATGCATTAACGCCAGCCTTGGGGCAGTTTTAAGCCAACATTCTCCCAAAGGAGTACTTTGACCCTGCTCTTTCTTTTCAAAGAAGTTTTCACCTGCAGAGTACAATTACGGCATCAGAGATTGAGAGCTCTTGGTTGTTAAATTGGCTCTTAAGGAGTGGCATCATCTGCTCGAAGGAGCTCAGCACCATAACACAATATATATGGACCACAAAAACCTCAAACATCTTCACCAAGCCCAGCAATTAAATGCAAGGCAGGCTCACTGGTCCTTGATCTTCACCCGCTTCAACTTCAAACTGCGGTAATGCCTTGCGCTCAAGAACCAATGAGCAGGCAGCCTCTCATGCTCCTTCCAGACTAAGGATATCCCAGGGCCTCCCAGACACATCATTGACCCTGCTAAGATACATCTAGCTACCTCCATGACCCTTCCTCCAGGGAAGACGGTCATACCTTTCCAACTGCATGAAACAGCATTGAAATGAGCCCATGACTCTTGTGTCACAGGCCACCCTGGATGGGCACACACCCTTCAATTGCTTCAATGGTACTACTGGAGGCCCCAAATGAAGCAAAATGTCAAAGCCTATACTGACTCGTATCCAACTTGTGTACAGCAAAAAATGCTGCATGGCCAACCCTGGGAGCTTTTACAGTCATTCCCAGCCCACAGGGAACCCTGGTCCCACCTGTCCAAGGATTTCATTGTGAGCTTCCCCCCCTCAAATGGCAACACTGTGATCTGAGTGGTCAAAGATCATTTCTCTAAAATGGAACACTTTGTTCCACTAGCAGCCTCCTATCTGCACCAGAGAAGGCACACCTTTTTACTCTTCATGTCTTTCATCTGCTTGGCCTATCCAAGCTTATAGTGTCAGACAGAGGAGTACAATTTACCGCAAAGTGCTGGCACTCCCTTTGCAAGAAATTTGGCATCATGCTAGATTTCACAACCGCTTACCATCCCCAAGGAAATGGACAAGCAGAATGTACCAACTGGACACTCAAGACCTTCCTCCGCTCCTGCGTCAACGAACGCCCAGGACAATTGGGCCACTCTCCTACCCTGGGCTGAGTTCATTCACAATACTCTTGTCAATGCTGCAACTGGGTCCTCTCCCTTCTTACTGGTCTATGGCAAACAACCATTGCCTCTTCTGCCACTAGCTGAGGCAGTGCCCTTGCCAGCAGCCCAACTGTCAGCCCAGGAATTGCAAGAACTATGGGCAGGGACCAATCTTCTACTCCAGAAGGCCACTGACAGAGCCAAGAGAATGGCAGTTGCCCACAGAAGACCAGCTCCTCTGTTTAAGATTGGAGAGAAAGTATGGCTCAGCATACGCCATCTACATCTGCGGGTGCCTTCCATGTGCCTGGTCCCATGTTATATTGTATTGTGGATCCTTAAAGGCTAGAGGATGGGAATAAATAAAAAAGCTTGTGGGTAACCTGCCGGGCATATCAGCTCACAACTGCCACCTCTGATGGTTCTACTAACCTGTCTAATAAAAGAATTATCTGTGTCTGTCTCTGTACTCAAGCCTAGCCGGTGGTCCCTCTCAGGCGTTGTCATCTGCCATCGGCCCAAGGATTCACCTATCTACCTTCCTCTACAGCTGAGTGCCCTCTCCAAGCACTCCGCTGGTAACAGATGCTACTCCCTTCTCCATCAGGAGTCTTCAGCAACATATTCATAACAGATTGCTATTCCGTAATCTATCCTAACAGATTGCTAACTCTTCCCGGAGATCATAACAGATTGCTAACTCCTCCCCTCTTGAGGAGTTGAAGCATTACAAATTGCTGACTCCTCCCCTCTGAGGAGTTGGATCCTAACAAGATTGCTAACTCTTCCCCTCTTGAGGAGTTGAAGCATTACAGTTACTACCCTTAACAGAAACATGGGGGTAACCTGCACAGAGCAGAAGCTACTACCTTGGGAAGCTTGCTGGGCAGACTAGACGAACCATTTTGGTCTTTTTCTGCTGTCATTACTATGTTACTATGTACTTTTACAGTACTACGACAACTGGAGCCCATCACTTATCAGTTGAAGTTGCAATCAACACTCAAGATACATAATGCATTTCATGTCTCATTACTAAAACTCCTGGTACTCTCATGGCCTGAACCACAGCATATAATCATTGATGGACAGATGGTATACGAGGTCAAGGAAATCTTAGACTCTCACCGCAAGCGCAAGAAAATTGAATGTCTTATCTCATGGAAGGATTACGGCCCTGAGGAGAACTGGGAGCCAGCCTCCAACATTCTGGACTATAAACTGCTGAAGGAATTACATTTACATCACCCCAAGAAACCACGAGCCTGAGGGAGGGGGCTTAAAAGTGGGGTACTGTTGTGTTTGGTGGTCTGCGGGTCCTTCCTACAAACCACCACACTTACCCCTTGGGCCAGGCCTCTCTTATCACACTAAGATGCCACCACACTGCCTTTCTTCCCAGCACAGCAGAACACCGCAGACAACTCCCATGGCAATATGCCGCCGACGCCACCGGGATCCGCTTCTCCTAGGGCATGTGCATGCCCAAAATCACAAGTTTTAAAGTGCCCTTGGTGGGAACGACCAGGAGGCACCTCTTGATGACATCACTCTTCCTGGCCTATATAAGGCCCCTGCAGACACTACTCCAGTGCCTTGGCAACAGATCTTCATACATCCTTGTGTTAGTTGCCTCACACTACAGCATTCCTTAACTTCGTACTCCAGTGTCCGTATTCCATGAATTTATTTCCAATGGGTCTTGTCTTAGTCTTTTGTTCCAGTGTTCCTCATTGTTGTCTCCAGTTCTTGTCTTCAGTTCTTCAGCTCTCTATGCCTCCTCATCTGACTGCCTTCTTTGCTTCCTGCCCTGTCTATCTGCCCTGTCTTTCCTTTAGACGGATACCCAGTATTGATCTCAGCCTGCTTCTTGGACCTTCCTGAATGCCGCCTGCAACTGACTACTGCCTTCCTCCTGGACACTCCTGAACGCCACCTGCCAATGACCCCAGCCTGCTTCCAGATTTGCTTGTATCGCATCTGCTCCAGCCCAGTGGCCTCAATGGACCTTCAGACCATCAGACCACCCCCCACCTAAGACCTGCTGACTCCGGCACCCAAAGGCTCAACTTGAGGGGATTGTGGGCTGGTAAAGGCGAAGCTCCTGTTGGGCCTCTGCCTCGTCCAACTCCGTTTGCCAATAGTGGGGACCTGCAGGGCTCCTCCCTGCAAGTTGTGCCAACTCCACCTTGGTCCAAGGGTAGACAAGTTCAAGAGATGTTCTTTGATTTATGTTTGTTGCACCGAGCATGCAATCAGGACTTTTAATTGTGTCCTACAACTGTATGAAAAGCAAGAGATTCTTGGCCCCTCTAACACATTCAGACCAATGCAATATGGTGTGCTCAGCCGAGCGCATGACTTTATGTGTGCTGAGACTTGCGTTTCGGATGTGCGTCCAAAACCCCTTATGCAATAAGGGGATTAGCATGTCCAAACCAATGCATAGCTAATAGCACTCATTACATGTAAATTCTTGTTGATGAGGCGATTAGCTATTACCCACTTATAAAAAAAAAAAAAAATGGCACCCAACCTGCATATTTTTACTCTCAAAAATTAATGCCTGCCCTGGAGCAGGTGAAAATTCTTTTAAAATACCCTAAAATTAACAGTAAATACTGCTTTTCTGTAGTTCCTCTGACTTAAAATCATGGGGGATAGTAAGTCAGAGGAACTGAAACAAGGAGTAAGGGAAAAAAATAAAAAAATAAATGTCGCCAGCGGTCAGGTGAGGAAAACAGATGGTCATTTAATGAGTGTTCATTTTCCTAACCCGCACTGATAGCCACCTCTCCTGGGTGCTCGATGCCAAGGAGGCGCTAGGGATGCACAATTTCCCCTAGCGCCTCCATTTTACCGTGCCAGCCCATTTAAATATTAAATCGGGTGCCCGGGAGAAGTGGATCGGGGCGCGTTAGGAGAGCGGGCGCTCAATCACGAGCACCCGTTTTACGGGCGCTGATATTGCATCAGCTTGATTGTGAGAAAACTGGGCACAACTTCCAATAGCTACAGTGGCCCATTATTGACCATGTAACACCTTCACCAAGAGATGGCAATAGAGAGACCCATTTAAATCAAGGAGAACAGTACTGGATATTTACTTTGCACACTGCTCGTCCTTGCAGCCTCAAAGAGGAGATAGAATGGCACAGCGTAAATGGATAGTGAAATTGCCTTCAACAAATTGATAACCTCCTTTCCAGTCTAAATCTTATCCTAAATTCTTCAAAAAACAAACTTCTCATAATTTCCACCAAAAATAGCAACCTCGCCTCAAATCCACCAACCGGCTTTCAAACATCACAAGTAAGAGACCTGGGAGCTATCATCGATAATCGGCTAAATCTAAAATCTTTCATTAATCAAACCACTAAGGACTGCTTCCATAAACTGCACGTCTTAAAAAGAATCAAACCACTTTTCCACTCCCACGACTACAGAACTGTCTTGCAATCAATAATCTTCGCTAAGTTAGATTACTGCAATTCCATTCTATTAGGTCTCCCGTCTTCTCACACTAAACCCCTTTAGATGGTTCAGAACACGGCGGCCAGAATTCCAACAAACACAAGAAGAAGAGACCACATATCTCCGATTCTCAAAAACTTGCATTGGCTGCCAGTTCACTATAGAATCTTATATAAATCAATTACTACCATCTACAAAACATTCCATCAACTCTCTCCGCTTAACCTCCAAATACCATTTAAAAAACATACCTCCGCCAGACCAATCAGAGAGTCCTACAAAGATTCACTACAGGTTCCTCCTGCCAAAACCTTTCACCATATGACTCTTAGAGACGGGGCCTTTTCCACAGCAGGACCTACTTTGTGGAACTCCATCCCACCAGAACTGAGACAGGAACCCTGCCTTCCAACATTTAGAAAAAGACTTAAAACCTGGTTATTTATGAAAGCCTTTCCAGACACCAATGGAACCTAATTTCAACTTAATTAACTCTGACCACCCAACAGGGTATGCAACAACTTTGACAATTCCTTAAGTGTTTACAATCTCTTTTAAATTGGCAGGTTTATTCTTTTATTTTTAACTGTTAAATTACCATCACCTTCTCACCGTTCCAAGTTGTAATATGTCCCTGTTTTATTGTAACTGCTAGTTTTTCGTTGGGCACTTGTTAATGTTATTATGATTATTTTTCCTCATGTCACACCTTGTTAATTGTAAACCGGCATGATGCGATTCCCATCGCGAATGCCGGTATAGAAAAAACTCAAATAAATAAATAAATAAATATTGTGTGTTAGTGTCTATATTCTTATACTAAAGGACTTAATATGAATGAGATTGCATTTTATTTCAAGTTAACCCATTGGATTATTTTATGTCGCGTTAATCTTCCCGTTATTGACCAATTAGTGAATGACAGGTACCATCATGTGCATGGTTGGTTGTCTCCGAGTAGTGTTTTTAATCAGTTATCTCCTTGTATAGAGTTTGATCGATGGTTAAAGCACCTGAAGCAGAAGTTGTTTCGAAGCACATCAGATGTGCCAAAGGTTCTACAACCACATAACAAGAAGAAGATGATGTGATATTCACCGTATGGCCTTTCTTCAATCAACTTTGCTCGGATAGGTTTGTTTATTTTGTTGGATTTGGTTTTAAGCTGCACTATAGAAGCCAATAAGTTTTGGGGGTTTTTTTTTATATTTTGAAAAATATTAAAAACATTGTTGGCCCATGATTATACCTTCAGAGTTACCAATTGCTTGCAAGAGCTGTTTAGCCCGGGCATTGGTTCTCTGTATGATGACCATTTTTTTCTCTTCATTCATTTTGATTATGGTTGAGAGATTTTGTTAAATATTGAATATTATTTATAAATTTTGTTGTGGCCACTCTTTAGTTGGATATAGTGGGATATTTTTTAAGTGAATTTGAAATTGTTACATATATACATATATATATATATATATATATATATATATATACATACACACAGACACACACAATGCAAAGAATAGAATCTGAGTTGATGCTGCAGATGGGAAGAGCTGGAGGAGAAAACAGCATAAGAAGGTAACAGCTCACATGTCTAATATTACAGCCAGGAGGCCCAGAGTGTATAGAGAATGCTTTGGCATGGGGCTGTAGAAAATCTCACTTAGACTGATACTGCTATGGAAAAAGTGACAGAAAAAAATCTGGGAAAGCCACAGTAAGTGCTATGGTCTTCTGCTTTCAACAATTTTAATCGCTGTTCTCTGCTGTTCAGCTACTGGGAAAGCTGTAGTTAGGGCTGTGATGTTGTAGTTTTGTCCGTTAGATGGCGCTGCATTCCCTATATGTTCTCGCTGGCTGAAGTTGAGCCTTTTGGCTCTTGGTATCCTACCAGATTCCCTCTTCTTGGTATATCCACTAAAAATCAGCCGTTGGCGTACTTGGCAGAGGAAGGGTGCTGCCCTGCCTGTCCTCATCTGCCAAGGACAAAGCAAAAAAAAAAAAAAAATGAGAGTCAGCTGTAGCAGATTCACCAGCTTGGTGGGACAGCTTGAGCCCGTCCTAAACCCCAGGTGATGAGGGGGAGGGATGATAGAGGGCAGAATGATTCACTTCCTATTCCTAGGATAAAGGGATGACCAAATGTTCTTCACACACACACACACACATACACACACACAAAGGAAGAAATACTGCTGAGTGCTGATAGACTCGTCCTGGGGCTGAGAACATCTTATCTCTAAAGAATAAACAGTACAGTTTAGAGAATTTTCCTACCAGAAATATAATTGAAAGTTAGCTTAAACTGCAAAGCATGGCTCTTTGTGCAATACACCAGAGAGCGAGGCAAAGAAGAAAGACGTGATTCCTCAGGCATTACAAACGTTTGGGATTTTACCGTACGGTCCTTCCCTATGCATTTCACATAAACTGTATCTAGTCTGTGAGTAGGACGGAGGAGAAGGCAGTCTCCCGATTTAGCGACGGTTATGAAATGAAATCAATTGGAGAGGAATCCCCATGGCCCCCCAGCACCCACTGCTCCTCCCACTAACCCCAGGGGTGCTTCCTGGGAGGGAGCTTCCAAGGCCCAGCCTGTCTCCCAGGCCCGGCCTTGGCTGCAACATCCTTTGATTAAGCACAGATGTGGCACTAACCAGCCTCGAAGTAATTTAGAGTCGGCTCTTGAAACTCTCGTGTTCATCCAGGTGTGGGAGGAAATGTTCAGAGAAGGGGAAGGGAGAGAGAGAGAGAGACGAGATGAGATTTGCCGGTGCCTTGGTTGCAATGCTGAGCTTTCCACTTCACTGCTAAATAAGATCAGATTTGAGCTTACTAGGGTTTAATGAAAAGCTGAGAGGCAAACCTCAGAGCCAGATCAGAAGACAAGTTATTAAACAGATCCTCCTTCATTTAACTCCCTGGATGCTGGTGATCTGGCACAGGTCCCGGTGTTGTAGTCTATTTTCAGAGAACCGCAACACCGGTTTTGTGCGTCTTTGCGGATGATAGAATTAGCGTTTGGCACGCGGGCATGGGAGCAGCCGTGCCCTCCGCCCCTCGACAGAGCTCCAGGTGCATGAAAAGCTACCTTTAACGAATTGGGTCTGATGTCAATATTTTGCTTAGCACTACATTTTCCTTTCCAGCCGCTAAAAAGTTAAAAGCTGTATCTGAAAGTTTACTTGCATACATACATTTCATTATTTATACCACACCCTGCTCAGAGTGGTGCCTGCACGTTTCAAACATCACAGGCGAGTAATTGGGACGATAAGAAAATTAAGTGGGGCTGAGAGCTTTCTGGTGCCCTCATGGTGAGTTTCCAACTGGGCTAATTCTGCCAGTTTTCCGCCTGTCCTCAAATGCAGTTGCGGGTTAAGGGCAATACTCATCCGCTCAGGCGACCTGATGGTCCCCGTCTTTTGCAAGAGACCATTGGACTCCATTGTCAGTGCGTGCTGACAAGAGAGGGTGGGATAACGCTGGCAGTCCAGGCATTCCCCCTCCCGCTGACTCCCCCACTCAAACCCCAGAAATACAATACAACTCATTAATGAACCAACACCATGTTAAGTGGAAAAGGCAAGGCCAGAGATTTTTTTTTTACAATGTTTACAGTGGAACATCTGAGCTGCACCCGAGCCAATCGAATGTTAATAAACACTATTTCACCTTGCCAGCTATGGATCAGCTAGGCCATACATGCCACAGCTGGGCCAGGGGTTTGTCCATCGTAGGCCAACTAGCATGTCTGGACAACCCCTACCACTTCACCTTTCTCTCAAGGCTTCCAGGACGTTGTCCGCCATACTGCCATAGGCCAGTTAGCAGGTGTAGACACTCCCTACCATTTCACTTTTCTTGCCTGTGCCACCAGACCACAACGGGAGTCCACCTGGCCCCCCACGTGGCTGTAGCAGTCCCACACGTGGTGAATTCTGCTACTTCCCAGCAGCACTTACCTTAATATTGGCTCAGGTACCCCTCCTCCTTCCTCCCCCCCCCCCCCCCCCCCCCCAAAGCTGTGATACAACGCACTCCAATTACATAAACATGTTACCATCCTAATGGGTGGGAAGTGGGTTTCCACAGCAGAGAAAAGGCAAAGAGAAGGGGCTTCCTGTCCACCCCTGCCTTTTATGCTCCATGAAATGCTCCACCCCATCTCTGCCTCCCACGCCACCTCTCCTGTCCCACAGCCCCAGCCTCCAAGGGCTGGACACGGGGGCACACTCGCTTTGCTGGGCCAAGTGGAAGAAACCTGCCACCAGAATTGGGTCTAGCCCAGCACATCTGGATGCTCATTAGGACCTTCCTGGACTCTGGTTTCCTCTCTCGCAGTGTCGCATGCGCCTGTTCCTGTAGAGGAGCTGAGTACCTTAAAGATGCTGCTTTGAGATTCTCCGCACCATAGAGATTCTGTCTGCAGTTATTTAACCAGAAAAGAGAGGCCCTGAGCGCCATCTCACAGCAGGAAAAACAAAGGGCATGAGCTGCTTGGCGCATTTTGCTGTCAGCAAAACCACCTCCAGAACAGCTGGCAAATTCATCCTTCCCCCGGCTCTCAGCCCCCCCCCCCCAGACACACTGCCATGGACCTTTCTCCTCTGTTCCCACTGGGAACTGAAGTGTTCTGCCGGCCGAAGTGGCAGACAAAAGCTGCCCTCTTGTACAGTAGATCTCCGGATTAGCTTGGGGCTCTGCTTGCCAGGCGCCTGGGGCTCCAGCTTTTACTGTTTGAATTAACGACAACCTACACAGAGGGCGCTGAGAGAGGGGGTTTTCCCTGCTGTCAAAGCATTTTGATTTGAAGAGGCTTGGATTATTTTGTCCTTTGAGTTATTCCAAAGAAGACAATCAATTTAAGGTTTCCTCTGTTTCCCTGTTGGGACTTAAAATTATGGCATTTTTACAACCTGTTCTGGTCTTGCTTTCCTTCTGACCGAACAAAGGAATTAAATGCCTTGTTGAGTTACTGAAATAAAAAGAGGGCAATTTCAGCACATCAGTTGGTCAAGCAATTAGACAGGATGGGGCGTGCGAGGCAGTACAATAGAAAAGAGTTTGTCTAATACAATTTAACATCAATCAGTGGACTGTTAGACACGAGGCCAAGGGCAGGCTCCCTCTGTCCTGTCTTACAGGTGGCATCTTCCTCCAGTCTTGTGGCCTCAGCAGGTCCCTACTCTCTCTCCTACTTATCGGTCAGAGATCCAGCATCACATTTTATCCTTTGTGATCAGATCTGTAGAAATGCGAGGGGCTAGAGGCACTGCAGCTCAGCCAGAAGGCACAGATATTGCACTTGGTGGCTTGCAGCCCCCCCCGCAAGCCGCCGCACTCACCTGCAGCACCCGACGCCAGGGGAATCTCCTAGGGCGTGAAGCAGACCGCCATGCTCTGTCCACCTTCCCTGCTGACTCATGGTAGGCCCATGGGCCTGGCCTGCCACCGACACCACTTCTGTCTCCTGCCCTTCCTAGGGGCATGCACACAACAGTATTCGATTTAAAGGGCCCATGGCAGGAAAATCCCTGAGGCGCCTAAAGATGACATCACCACCTGAGGCCTATAAGAGGTCACCTCAGCAGCCCTTCTGTCCTTGGCAATAGGTCATCTCCTTAGAGAAGTGGTTTGCCTTAGCATTCCTGGTTTCTGATTCCTGCCGTGTTCTGAGTTCCTGTGTCTTGTTCCCAGTTCCGTTGGCAGTCTGGTTCATCTTGAGTTCTCGTCTTCCTGGGTAGTCTTCCTCATCTGTTTTCAGTGTCCCTTGTCCTCCTCTTCGTTCCTTATCTCTTCAGATTGGACTTCTGGCTTTGACTTTGGACTAGACTTCTGGCTTCGACTTTGGATCGGACTTCTGGCTTGACCTCCGATTGGACCTTGATGCTGCTTGACGTCCGCCTGCCACCGACCACTGCCACCGACCACTGCCTGTTTATCATTATTGACTGAACTCCGCCTAGCCTGAACCTTGACTCTAAGAAAACTCTGCCCTCCTTGACCACAGCCTGAACCTGACTCTGATTGCCTTCCGCCTGCCCTGACCACTGCTTGACCTGATGCCGCTTTCTCTTACTGTGCTGGCCCCCAACATCTTCTACGTGATGGATCTTCACCTTCACAGAAGCCTATGCCTAAGTCCATCTGGCCCCAGCACCCAAGGGCTCAACCTAAGAGGAACAAGGGCTGGTATTGGTAAAGCTCCAGTTGGGCCTCTGCTTCAGCCAGCTCCGCCTGCCGATGGTGGGGGATCTGCAGGGCACAACTCTGAAGGTTGTGCCAACTCTCCTCAGCCCAAGGGTCCACTTCTGCAACAACAGGGAATGCTATTCTGAACTGACCATGCACAGCTTCTCCCTTTACTGTTTCCCATCTGGCTTTCCGCAGGGAGCTATCATGCATCGCTTTGGTCATTATTTTTCCCCATCTTTCGCTCCTCAGGAAACTATTATGCCCAACCTCTCTCTCTTTACTCCTTTCCATATGATTCTCATCAGGAAGCTCCTAGTCATGGCCTTATTTCCTTCCCAGCAGGGATACATCAGACATATTTGCCCATATTTTGTTATTTTTTGCCCATGTCCCCTCACAGCTTTTGTGACTGAAAGGACACAAAATGAAAACCCGTTTTTGACTGCCCACCCCTTAGTAACCTTAAGTGCCTCAGCGTTTCCTTGTGCCACCACCTCTCAGCATAACTCCAGCTATTTATTTATAATTTGGATTTGATTTCCTGCTACATATCAAAAAAATCTTCGAGTGGGTTACAACAAAAACAGAAAAACAATATATACGATACAATTACAGCTACACCCTAATAAAAACAACACCCTCCCCATCCCAAACCATGCAACAACCCTACCCCTCGCTCCTCTCCTACTCCCACCCCCTGCCCGAGCAGTGCAGTCAGCAGAAGGGTCTCGCTGGCAGGAACAGAGTGCAAAGGAGGACTCGTTTCTGACCCTCCTCGTACAGGGCGCTGGGAGGTTTGGCTGCTGGCTCCTGAGTTCATGAGCGTAAAACCACATTGCAACAGTCAGGGAAAGCAGTGGTGGAGCTCAGCACCTGAAGAGCTGCCAGGGAAGGGATGGAGACAGGATGGCAGGAGCTGCAGAATCTTCCACCTCCATCCCCAGTGGGGGCTGATTAAGTGAGGAAGAGGAGGCAAGAGTTTCCGGTACTTTGATGCGGCTTTAGGATGCTGTGCGCAGAGGGAGGAGGCCTGGGAAGGCAGGATTTCCATCTCAACCCTGAAAGGGAATCCTGGGGTCTCTGCTACTCCTGAATGAATGGATGTGCCGGGTACTTCCAAGTGAGCCAGGCCGGGTCACTGTCGGAGATAAGACGCTGCACCCGATGCACCACTGGTCTGACTCAGCCTGACATTGCTTATCTGCTGTACCTGTCTCTGTGATGGGGCAGTGTGTGTGTGTGTGTGTGTGTGTGTGTGTGTGTGTGAGGGGGGCTTATACTGCTGCTATACACGCTGTACCTGCTCTGTGATGGGGGAGTGTGTGTGTGTGTGTGTGAGGGGGGCTTATACTGCTGCTGTACACGCTGTACCTGCTCTGTGATGGGGCAGTGTGTGTGTGTGAGGGGGGCTTGTACTGCTGCTGTACAGGCTGTACCTGCTCTGTGATGGGGCAGTGTGTGTGTGTGTGTGTGTGTGTGTGTGTGTGAGGGGGGCTTGTACTGCTGCTGTACAGGCTGTACCTGCTCTGTGATGGGGCAGTGTGTGTGTGTGTGAGGGGGGCTTGTACTGCTGCTGTACAGGCTGTACCTGCTCTGTGATGGGGCAGTATGTGTGTGTGTGTGAGGGGGGCTTATACTGCTGCTGTACACGTTGTACCTGCTCTGTGATGGGGCAGTGTGTGTGTGTGTGTGTGAGGGGGGCTTGTACTGCTGCTGTACAGGCTGTACCTGCTCTGTGATGGGGCAGTGTGTGTGTGTGTGTGTGTGTGTGTGTGTGTGTGAGGGGGGCTTGTACTGCTGCTGTACAGGCTGTACCTGCTCTGTAGTGGGGCAGTGTGTGTGTGTGTGTGTGTGTGTGTGTGTGTGAGAGGGGCTTGTACTGCTGCTGTACAGGCTGTACCTGCTCTGTGATGGGGCAGTGTGTGTGTGTGTGTGTGTGTGTGTGTGTGAGGGGGGCTTGTACTGCTGCTGTACAGGCTGTACCTGCTCTGTGATGGGGCAGTGTGTGTGTGTGTGTGAGGGGGGCTTGTACTGCTGCTGTACACGCTGTACCTGCTCTGTGATGGGGGAGTGTGTGTGTGTGTGTGTGAGGGGGGCTTATACTGCTGCTGTACACGCTGTACCTGCTCTGTGATGGGGCAGTGTGTGTGTGTGTGTGTGTGTGTGAGGGGGGCTTGTACTGCTGCTGTACAGGCTGTACCTGCTCTGTGATGGGGCAGTGTGTGTGTGTGTGTGTGTGTGTGTGTGTGAGGGGGGCTTGTACTGCTGCTGTACAGGCTGTACCTGCTCTGTGATGGGGCAGTGTGTGTGTGTGTGTGTGTGTGAGGGGGGCTTGTACTGCTGCTGTACAGGCTGTACCTGCTCTGTGATGGGGCAGTGTGTGTGTGTGTGTGTGTGTGAGGGGGGCTTGTACTGCTGCTGTACAGGCTGTACCTGCTCTGTGATGGGGCAGTGTGTGTGTGTGTGTGTGTGAGGGGGGCTTGTACTGCTGCTGTACACGCTGTACCTGCTCTGTGATGGGGCAGTGTGTGTGTGTGTGAGGGGGGCTTGTACTGCTGCTGTACAGGCTGTACCTGCTCTGTGATGGGGCAGTGTGTGTGTGTGTGTGTGTGTGTGTGTGTGAGGGGGGCTTGTACTGCTGCTGTACAGGCTGTACCTGCTCTGTGGTGGGGCAGTGTGTGTGTGTGTGTGTGTGTGTGAGAGGGGCTTGTACTGCTGCTGTACAGGCTGTACCTGCTCTGTGATGGGGCAGTGTGTGTGTGTGTGTGTGTGTGTGTGTGTGTGTGAGGGGGGCTTGTACTGCTGCTGTACAGGCTGTACCTGCTCTGTGATGGGGCAGTGTGTGTGTGTGTGTGTGTGTGAGGGGGGCTTGTACTGCTGCTGTACAGGCTGTACCTGCTCTGTGATGGGGCAGTGTGTGTGTGTGTGTGTGTGTGTGTGTGTGTGTGTGAGGGGGGCTTGTACTGCTGCTGTACACGCTGTACCTGCTCTGTGATGGGGCAGTGTGTGTGTGTGTGAGGGGGGCTTGTACTGCTGCTGTACAGGCTGTACCTGCTCTGTGATGGGGCAGTGTGTGTGTGTGTGTGTGTGTGTGTGTGAGGGGGGCTTGTACTGCTGCTGTACAGGCTGTACCTGCTCTGTGATGGGGCAGTGTGTGTGTGTGTGTGTGTGAGGGGGGCTTGTACTGCTGCTGTACACACTGTACCTGCTCTGTGATGGAGCTGTGTGTGTGTGTGTGTGTGTGTGTGTGTGTGTGTGTGTGTGTGAGGGGGGGCTTGTACTGCTGCTGTACACGCTGTACCTGCTCTGTGGTGGGGGGGTCGCCTGTGTTTCTGAAGCTTGCTCTGCTGGCTGTCTGTGATGTGCCTCTTCTGTGAATCAGTTCACCACCTTTTATTAGAAAAAAAAAAGTGCAAGACTTATGTTTTACATAAGAGTCAAAAACTTGTGAAGGCTCTTACAAAGGGCTGCCTCCTGTTTTTGGTGTGGGAGGATTCTGCAATCTCTCTGGTGACTCCAGCCACACTTTGGCTATTATTGAGTTTCCTGCAGTGCCAGCATCAACCAATATAGTATAATTAGAGATGAGCACCATAAGACATCAGGGAGCATGCAAGCTATCTCCAATAACTTTATAAGGAATTCTTGTAATAAATTATATACCAATGTTTTAATAAAATGTATTCGTTAATCCGGTGTGTGTATGTTTATCTGTAAGACTTTAAATGCATGCTGAAATAAAAGTGAATTGATCAGCTGAGGGTCAGTAGAGGTACGTGTTGTGACTCCTGTGACAGTGCAAGGGGTGAGCCAGATCTGCATAGATCCAGAAAACCCAGAGAAATGTTCCAGAGGAGATGCATAGAATGGACACACATGCACACCTGATTCCTGCTTTTATAGACCATTTCCTCACATCTAGAAACTGCATCTTCCTTTCCCTCATTCTCTGAATGTGATTTTAATGACTTTAATCCATTTAAGATACATTTGCAGTCTGGAAGAGCATTTGTTGGTTGAATGAGATGGATGAGGATACTGCACTGGAGCTGTGCATTCTGTTTCTGTGTACATTGCCATTCTGGGTTATGTCTTAAAGTCAGGACTCGCGTGCCCAGGTGACTTGTTACAGGTCATTGCCTTATTGCTGGTTGTTATAATTTACAAATGGCTACAGAATAAAAATTACTTTGCACAAAAAAAAGACAAACGTTGGCTGAATATGAACTTGTTGAATTAAGGAATTCGGGTAAGGCAGTAGTGATAATGCCAACCCTGAGATGGTCTGCAGTGGGGGAGGTCTTAGGGAATGACTGGATCTTTGACAAATGTAAGCAGTGGGGGAGCTTTCTGGGAGTGACTGGGCCTTTGTCGAGTGTGAGCAGCACTGGGGGATGTCTCTGGGAGTGACTGGGCCTTTGTCGAGTGTGAGCAGCACTGGGGGATGTCTCTAGGAGTGACTGGGCCTTTGTCGAGTGTGAGCAGCACTGGGGGATGTCTCTAGGAGTGACTGGGCCTTTATTGAGTGTGAGCAGCCCAGAGTGATGTCTCTGGGAGTGACTGGGCCTTTGTCGAGTGTGAGCAGCACTGGGGGATGTCTCTGGGAGTGACTGGGCCTTTGTCGAGTGTGAGCAGCACTGGGGGATGTCTCTGGGAGTGACTGGGCCTTTGTCGAGTGTGAGCAGCACTGGGGGATGTCTCTGGGAGTGACTGGGCCTTTGTCGGCCTGGGTGGAAGGGATTGAACCCCTGTCTAGAGGGAGTGGGGGATCAGTGTGTATTGGGGGGAGGGCTCTGTGTATAGAAGGTCAGTGATGTATTTGTGAAGCCCAGTGAATGGGTGGGGTTAATTTAAAAGGATCCATGAATGTGGGGGGAGGGGGCGCACAAGGGTCATAAAGCGTACGGGGTGGTCAATGAATGCATTTGAGGGGTCAGTGAGTGTGCAGGGGTGTGGAAGAGTGAAGATCAATGCACAAGAGAATAAGATGTGCCATGTGTCAGACCAAAGATCCATTGAAGTCCGCATCCTGTCTCCAAAAGCAGCAGTAGCTGCTCGTAATTTGACATCATTTGTATTTGGCTGCTCTGTTTTTAAATTCAGCCCTTACCACAGCCTCTCTATCGAGATCCTCTGTTCCTTTAAGTGATACCTCCCTCTGAGCCATGCGCTTCTGGGCCACTCTCAATTTTTCTTCATGAAACTGCTCTAGAAAGGGCTTTCATGTGTATTTTTATGGGTTTGAATTGCCAGAGGATGTGGTCAGTGCAGTTAGTGTAGCTGGGTTTAAAAAAGGTTTGGATAAGTTCTTGGAGAAGCCCATTATCTGCTATTAATCAAGTTTATTTAGGAAATAGCCACTGCTATTACTGGCATCAGTAGCATGAGATCTTCTTGGTGTTTGGGAACTTGCCAGGTTCTTGTGGCCTGGTTTTGGCCTCTGTTGGAAACAGGATGCTGGGCTCAATGGACCCTTGGTCTGACCCAGTATGGCAATTTCTTATGTTCTTATCTGTTTTTTTCCAATCTGTTTTTATTCTTTTAATTACTATTTTTAGGGTTGTATTTTTTTTACTGTTTTTATTTTTAGTTTGTTTTTATTGTTTGTATTAAATGTAATGATCATGGATGGTATTTATTGTAAACCGCCTAGATAATACGATAGACAGTATAGAAATTTGGCAAATAAATGAATAAATGTTAATTCCAGCAGTAAGGATAAGCAGCCCCCAAAAGTTAATGTTGGTTTATTTTCTTGTTTTGGGGTTTTCATTCCCTGTTTTCTTTTTCTGTAATGTTTATTTCAAAGTTTGCCAAACCAAAATTAACTTTGGAAAAAATGAAACAGGGCTTCCTTGAGCCCTTCTGACCCATTCCTGCCCTTTTGAAAAAGGTGTCAGGGACAGAGAATTCCCTGGCCCCCAATTACCTCTTCCATGTGGGTCTTAAAGGGATGCCCATGCCCCTCCTGCCCTACTAGCATCTCATGAAAACAGAGCTGGCTGGCCCCGGGAGCAGCACCAGAATGATGTCAGGATGGTGCCAGCTTCACAGCCAATCAGTGGGCTTCCCTCGTCTTTTTCATGATGCAGAACCCCCACACTCCCCACAGAAGGGGTAAGTGGGGTCGAGGAGGTCCCTGGCCCTTGGGATCCAGAGGGGCACGAGGCGGCTCCAGCTGGCCTAGACCCAAGCCCTGGGTAATTGGCGGCAGAGGTTTATGTGAACAAAGTATATTTTAAGAGATAGGAAAACCAATGAAAATTTTGTTTTGAAAATTTGAAAATGACATGCAACAAAAATAGCAAATGTTATTGACCTTTCCTATTTCATTTTAAATCAATGCACATTCTTAGTCAGCAGCAGGGATCCACCTGAGCTAAGGGGGAAGCTCATCTTGTTGGAAATAAGCTTCCCTTTTTCCCAGAACGTTCCTCGTTTCTTTATAAATCCCTGCACGATGGACTCATCCATGCATTGAGGCTCTGGAGCTCAGCCTGCCTCTGGAGTCCTGCATGTGGCACTGGGGTCATTTGTATGTGTGTGTGTGTTTGGGGGGGGGGGGGGGGGACGGACTTCATGTACACGGGGCGGTCACTGAGGGTGGATGCATGTTTGGCCAGTGACCTGGTGATCTGAAGGCCATGTAACCTTCCACCAATAATATCAGAATTCCATTTTCAAAGCACTATTCTGAGAGCACAGATTTAACAAGCACAACTAATCTAATTCATTATTCACTAATAATAACAGATCATTCACATATTCTGCTTTTGCTGTATACTTCATTAAATCATCAACTAGAGTATCAAAAGAATTTGTACCAGCTAATTATCCAGAGTTCATGAGGGCTTTGTGTACTGCTTCTAGATAATTTACTTTAAAAATATGTAGGCTATCCTTTCTCTTTTTATGATTACTGCTGTTGCTTTTCAGTCTTGAAAAAAAAGGAGAAAACAGGTTCTCTAGCTACCAGACTCATCAGCCTGGCCCTACCCTGCCCACCTCAGTCCAATGGTATTCATTGGTGATCCTCAAGAGCCACAAACAAGTCTGCTTTTAGGGATATCCCTCATGAATATGCATGAGATAGATTTGCATGCAAACTCCCTTAATTGCATGCACATCTATCTCAGGCATATTCATGAGGGGTACCTTGAAAACCCCCACCTGTGTGTGGCCCTCACGGTCCCAAAGTGAATCCCACTGCCATAGTCTCTCCAGTTTGCCCTGATAGTGTGTTATGCGGGCTGTCTGCTCTGGGATGTGCCAGGCTTGAAATGATGATACCTCTTGATGTATTGAAACTGCCCTGGCATCTGCCACATTTCTACTGCCCCCACATCTCAGTGGGGGGAGCCTGCTCTGGCACATGTCAGGCTTGTGCTGAGACCTACCGTGGTAGACAACTGCCCGCAGCGGTCTAGCAGCCTTCACTTCTCACAGCCAAGATGGAGCTCCATTCCTACCACTAGAATTCATTTTCCTGTCCATGCTAGCTAGCCATTGTGGAAACCAGAGCCCTGAAAGAAGGTAGCAGCTTCGCAACTGGCCTATGATCATCTGTGCATTTAAATTGTCATGCAAAGAATGGATATGTCAAAGCAACAGTCCAGCTAAACCCCCAAACATTCAGGCCGATACAGTACAGTGCGCTCCAGCACTGTTAACTGGCATTTGGAAGCTCGTTTTCGACGCGCTAGTTTTACCCCTTATTCACAGGCCGATACAGTAAAGTTCGCGGGAGAGCGGGCGTTCTCCCGTCGCTCGCCCAGGCCAGTGGCCTGTGCGCGCGATTCAGTAAACTAAAATATTTAAATTAGGGCCGGTGGTAAAAAGAGGCGCTAGGGACACTAGCGCGTCCCTAGCGCCTCTTTTTGGACAGGAGCGGCGGCTGTCAGCGGGTTTGACAGCCGACGCTCAATTTTGCCGGCGTCGGTTCTCGAACCCGCTGACAGCCACGGGTTCGGAAACCGGATGCCGGCAAAATTGAGCGTCCGGTTTTCAACCCGCGAGCTGCGGGCCCATTTAAAATTTTTTATTTTTTACTTTTTTTAACTTTTGGGACCTCCGACTTAATATCGCCATGGTATTAAGTCGGAGGGTGCACAGAAAAGCAGTTTTTACTGCTTTTCTGTGCACTTCCCCAGCGCCAGCAGAAATTAACGCCTACCATTTAATTTACAGTAAGTAAAATGTGCAGCCAAGCTGCACATTTTACTTTCAGAAATTAGCGCCTACCCAAAGGTAGGCGTTAATTTCTGCCGGCACTGGGGAAGTGCACAGAAAAGCAGTAAAAATTCTTTTCTGTGCACCCTCCGACTTAATACCATGGCGATATTAAGTCGGAGGTCCCAAAAGTTAAAAAAAGTAAAAAATTAAAAAAAAAAATTAAAATGGGCCCATAGCTTGAAAACCGGACGCTCAATTTTGCCAGTGTCCGGTTTCTGAACCCATGGCTGTCAGCGGGTTCGAGAACCGACACCGGTAAAATTGAGCGTCAGCTGTCAAACCCGCTGACAGCCGCCGCTCCTGTCCAAAAAGAGACACTAGGGACGCACTAGTGTCCCTTGCGCCTCTTTTTACTGCCGGCCCTAATTTAAATATTTTAGTTTACTGAATCGCGCGCACAGGACACTGGCCAATGTGCTCTCCTGCGAATTTTACTGTATCGGCCTGATTATTAGGTGGAGTGCCTTGAAGTCCCACAGACCGTACCATCCCCAGGGCCTGCTGTCTCCTGTCAGGTGTGATTTCCCATACTGTAGCACAAATGCACCATCCTCAGGGTCTGCTGTCACTACTGTGACTCATTTATCCTTCCAACTATCAGTGCAACTGATCCTCCAAAATGTACAAAATCTCTCAGGCTGTTGGAGAACAGAATTCATTCCTCTCTGCTCAGCGCAGACCTCTGAAATTTAGGTGAATAAAACACAGTTTAGGACTACAGGCAACAGAATGTAATGGGGCAGGAAGAGCTTCTGCCTTGGATTTGGCAGCCCAGGGTTGCACCACTAGCCTGGTCACCACCTCCACCGCAAAGTTTCTCCAAAGTAACATTGTAAACGGAAGCGTTTGTTCTTTAGGAGCCAGCCGGCTTCCTCCAGCTTCTGCTAGTGCTGTTCTGGCGCCTCTTCAGCCGCATGGTGCGAGGGCCGCTCCCTGGTATCCAGCTCCCCTGCTGTAAGGACACGGACTGCATTTCTCCGGGCCCCTCCAGTTCCCCGAATGCATGCGCCGACCTCTGAAGCCGCTTCCCTGCTCCCTTGCCTTGCTCTGGCTCTGCAAGGCTTCAGGCGCCTTTGCTTCTCTTACCTGACACTCCCGCGAGCCCCAGGAGAGAGAGGGGGAGAGCAGCTGGGGAGGGCTGGCGGGAGCGAGCAGGGAGAGGTGGAAGCAGTCAGAGCAATCCTGATAGGGAAGAGCGGGGCGGGGGAGACAGAAGTGGAAGTGAAACACATCCTGTTGTCGGGTCAGAATAATTTTCAATATATATTTTTAATGTGTCCAGTGAAAGTTTCACGTTATGACGAATCTGTTCTCCGACCATCGGGTCGATACTCTAAGGCCGCGGTAGAAACAGTGCGGCAGTGTCAGGCGCACCCTCGTTCCCCGCACGCACAGTTCTCTTCACCTACCGCTCGATACTCTCTTCTAATTGCATGCCGCGGCTGCGAAGCCTTAGGCAAGCGTTAGGCCCGCGCAACCCATTTTACTGTATAGAGCGCCTATACAGTATCCTGGGTTCGCGGGCCTAACGCTTCACGGCCGCGCTGGTATCTGTCATTTCAAATGTCATTTCAAATGACAGGTACCAGGAAGTGGACAGTTATGTTCCCCGATGCTCGGCAAACTATCCCCCAGCCCCCGCTCACCTTCCCTGGCCCCGTCCGGTCTCCGGTGCAGCCCCAGTCCTGTCTCCTCCTCCCGAAGCAAAAAAAAAAAAAAACTGAAAAAGTAGCAAGGCTCGGGCCTGCTACGATAGTCCCTTCTCCCTTCTCCTCTCCTCCCGATTTCGGCGCTCAAGGCAGCCGGGTGGGCGTGCATTCATCCAGGCAGAGGGAGCCGGCGGCGAAAGCGGCCTCCGGTTCCCTCTGCCTGGATGAATGCACGGCCCCCGCCGGCAGCGAATGAATGCCCGTGCGATTTCGGAGCTCAAGGCATGACGTCACGTCATGTGACTGCCTTGAGCTCCGAAATCGCACGGGCATTCATTCGCTGCCGGCGGGGGCCGCTGGATGAATGCACGGCCCCCGCCGGCAGTGAATGAATGCCCATGCGATTTCGGCGCTCAAGGCATGAGCGCCGAAATCGCACGGGCATTCATTCGCTGCCGGCGGGGGCCGTGCATTCATCCAGGCAGAGGGAGCCGGAGGCCGCGTTCGCCGCCGGCTCCCTCTGCCTGGATGAATGCACGCCCACCCAGCCGCCTTGAGCGCCGAAATCGGGAGGAGAGGAGAAGGGACTACCGTAGCAGGCCCGAGCCTTGCTACTTTTTCGGGTTTTTTTTTTTTTTGCTTCGGGAGGAGGAGACAGGACTGGGGCTGCACCGGAGACCGGACGGGGCCAGGGCAGGTAAGCAATGTTTTTACACTTTTTTTACACCATTTTTTACACTTTATTCCCGTTTTAATTTTCGAACACCACACTAACACCACACTAACACCAAGTAGAGGGTAGCGGTAAACTAGCAGGTTAAGGACGCGGCAAAATAGCGGGTTACAAAGGAGATAATCTGAGCGCGCGTCACAGTATCGGAGGGGAATAGCTAATTCCTTCATTATACAGCTAATTTGTTCATTTACATATCATATACATGCTGCGTGCGGAAAGGGTTATGCGTCTGTTTTAAGAAGCGCTAAGGACGCGTGAAACTGGAGACTGTATCGCTGGATCGCCTTACGCGTCCGAATTGTGCGCTCCCAGCACGTTACAGATGGGAAATCTTCAACCGCACGTTACAGTATCAACCTGATGCTGACATCAGGAATGAGTGCGGGTTCCTCAGGCCTCCCCTTATTTTAGATATTGCAGTCAGCTGTTAAAATTAACCTCCTTAAGAGCTGAGAATTATTTTTGTTAGTGGGGGGGGGGGGGGGATATTACTGTTTAAAGGTTGGAAGGCACCTCCAAAATCAAGCCTGCCTTTGGGTGTTGCTGTGCTGATCACCATTAGAAAAACGCCATGGGGGGGGGGGGGGGGGCGTGCCCCCACCCCCAGCATCCTCTGTGGTTCTTCTCAAGCAGCTTCAGGAGAAATTTTCGTTAAACATCTCATCTTTCTTAAAGGGTCGCAGTGTGTGTTTGAGAGAAAGGGTGACACCGATTACTCTAGGAGATCATTGTACCCCATGGGGAGGGGGACTGTTTGCATTAATGGTGGTAAGTACCGCCTCCTTTCATCACAACCCCGCCCCAGTGACCCCTGACATCCTTGCTGTTGTTACAGGCCGCCCACTGCACCCGCTCCTCCTCCTCCTCCTCATTCATCCCCCATGAGGGCTCCAGCCATCTGACCACACTACTGCAGGCTACTAGGGGTGTTGGATTGTTTTATATTAGCGAACACACCTTGGGAGTTTGGTTTCATCTTACAAAACCCAAATCTACCCGCTGCTCCTATCCTCTGTCCACGTCTGCCAGTGATCAGTTCTTGCAGGTTTGGCATGCAGGTAAAATTTAATTCCTGCTCTCTTGTCCTGTACTGCATTTACACTTTCTGTTTAGAAACCTAAATGACAGCAGCTAAAGACCAAATGGACCATCCAGTTTTCCCATGAAGTTGCTTATGATAGTAACTGCCATTTCATGCAGATTACCCCCATGTGTTCTGTTAAGGGTAGTAACTGCCACTCCATGCAGGTTACCCCCATGTGTTCTGTTAAGGGTAGTAAATGCCGCTCCGTGCAGGATACCCCCATGCCTTCTGTTTAAAGTGGTAACTGCCATTCCGTGCAGGTTACCCCCATGTATTCTGTTAAGGGTAGTAAATGCCGCTCCGTGCAGGATACCCCCATGCCTTCTGTTTAAAGTGGTAACTGCCACTCCGTGCAGGTTACCTCCATGTGTTCTGTTAAGGGTAATAACTGCCGCTCTGTACAGGTTTCCTCCATGTGTTCTGTTAAGGGTAATAACTGCCGCTGTGTACAGGTTTCCTCCGAGTGTTCTGTTAAGGGTAGTACCTGCCGCTCAATGCAGGTTACCCCCATGTGTTCTGTTAAGGGTAGTAACTGCCACTCCGTTCACGTTACCTCAATGTATTCTGTTAAGGGCAGTAACTGCCACTCTGTTCAGGTTACATCCATGTGTTCTGTTAAGGGTAGTAAATGCCGCTCCGTGCAGGATACCCCCATGCCTTCTGTTTAAAGTGGTAACTGCCACTCCGTGCAGGTTACCCCCATGTGTTCCATTAAGGGTAGTAACTGCTGCTGTTATGTTCGTGGACCCTTGGACTGGTTGGAACAGAAGATGGAGTGCTGTAGAGGTCCACAGCGAATGTCCCAACCAGGAGGCGGTTCGGAAGCTCGGTGCTGGCTGACACACTGGTCTACGGTGAAGTCCTTTGCGACCAAGGACTAGATCCTCACTGAACGGATGGACGGTGTTGGACCGGAGGGGTAGAAGACTCTTCGCCCTGGAGACCGGTACTCCCCCGGGAGGAGCCCTTAGGAGCCCAGCTGCTAGGACTTTAGGAGATTCACCCTGGAAGCCGAAGTCCCCCCAGGAGGAGTCCATAGGGACACGGCCGCTGGGACTTAGGCGACTTCCTGACGATACGGGTGGTCTGGATGCAGGTGCCTCCTGCAGGTCGTGGTTCCGGACGGCTGGCGCCTCCAGCAGGTCGTAGGAAATTCAGAAGTCGGTCCAGGAGTCGGAGTCCAAGGATGGTCCGCAGCCAGTCCAGGAGTGGGTATCCGGAGAGCGGTCCAAAGCCAGTCCAGGGTCGGAGCCAGAGAGCAATCCAAAGCCAATCCAGGGGTCAGAGCCAGAGAGAGATCCAAAAGCCAGTCCACGGGTCAAGTCCAGAAGAATCAACAGCGAAGGGAAGGCAGAAGCAGGACGAAGGCAACCAAGACCGCAGCAAGAACACACCAACTCCAGGAATCTTGTTGCAAGGCGCTGGAGGATCCTAGATGCAGGATACTTATACCTGAAGGCGTCTGACGTCATCCCCAGCTGTTCAGATGATTTTCCCGCGCTGGCCCCTATAAGGGAAGCTCCTCTGCGCGCGTGCGCGTCAGGGGGCGGGGCCAGCCACGCCGAGCCGTCGACGTCTCTCCCGAGGAGGGAGAGACACGCTGGAGGGCCTGTAGGCCCGGGGAAGCACCGAAACGGCCCGGGCCGCCCCCGAGGTAGGTGGAGGGACCGGGGCACGGCCCGGGACCGCAACAGCTGCTCCATACAGGTTACCCCCATGTTTCTGTTAAGGGTAGTAACTGCCGTTCCATGCAGGTTACCCCCATGTGTTCTGTTAAGGGTAGTAACCCCTGCTCCATACAGGTTACCTCCATTTGTTCTGTTAAGGGTAGTGACTGCCGCTCCATGCAGTTTACCCCCTTGTGTTCTGTTAAGGGTAGTAACTGCTGCTCCATATAGGTTACCCCCTTGTGTTCTGTTAAGGGTAGTAAATGCCTCTCTATATAGGTTACCCCCATGTGTTCTGTTAAGGGTAGTAACTGCTGCTCCATACAGGTTACCTCCATTTGTTCTGTTAAGGGTAGTAACTGCCGCTTCATGCAGGTTACCCCCATGTGTTCTGTTAAGGGTAGTAACTGCTGCTCCATACAGGTTACCTCCATTTGTTCTGTTAAGGATAGTGTTATGACCATTAGCCGTGGCCGACCCAATTCAGGTCATGGCTGCCCTGCTCTCTCCTCTCCGGGCGAACTCGCAGCGGTGGCTATCCACTGCTGCCCCATGCCGTCTGCCTTCCGAGACTTCTCATGGCGGCTGGGATGCCGCCGACCTCTATGCCTCCTCTGTGCCTTCCTAGGCGCGCGTATGTGCCACCGAGTCTCTCTTTAAAGACGCTATGGCGGGAATCTCAGGGGTGTCCCCGATTAATGACATCACAAGCTGGGATTTATAAGCAACTCCCTTGGCCTGCGCTAATCGACTTGGCAACGAGTTCCTTCGCCTACTGCTGCTTGTTCCTGTCTCCTCGATCGTCGGCGCCAGACTCAGATCTCTACCTTGGGTCCTGGACTCTGGCTCGGGTATCCGCTCCTCGGGGGCCTGTGTGCGCTTCCTGGGAGACTTATCTCCAGACCTCCCCACTCCTCTGGGATGGTCCCTGTGCTTCTCCAGTGGCCCTGCCTGCTGGCCTCCCCGCTCCTCGGGGTGGTCCCTGTGCTTCTCCAGTGGCCCTGCCTGCTGGCCTCCCCGCTCCTCGGGGTGGTCCCTGCGCCTCTCCAGAGGCCCTGCCTGCTGGCCTCCCCGCTCCTCGGGGTGGTCCCTGTGCTTCTCCAGAGGCCCTGCCTGCTGGCCTCCCCGCTCCTCGGGGTGGTCCCTGTGCTTCTCCAGAGGCCCTGCCTGCTGGCCTCCCCGCTCCTCGGGGTGGTCCCTGCGCCTCTCCAGTGGCCCTGCCTGCTGGCCTCCCCGCTCCTCGGGGTGGTCCCTGTGCTTCTCCAGTGGCCCTGCCTGCTGGCCTCCCCGCTCCTCGGGGTGGTCCCTGTGCTTCTCCAGAGGCCCTGCCTGCTGGCCTCCCCGCTCCTCGGGGTGGTCCCTGTGCTTCTCCAGAGGCCCTGCCTGCTGGCCTCCCCGCTCCTCGGGGTGGTCCCTGTGCTTCTCCAGAGGCCCTGCCTGCTGGCCTCCCCGCTCCTCGGGGTGGTCCCTGCGCCTCTCCAGAGGCCCTGCCTGCTGGCCTCCCCTCTCCTCGGGGTGGTCCCTGCGCTTCTCCAGAGGCCCTGCCTGCTGGCCTCCCCTCTCCTCGGGGTGGTCCCTGCGCCTCTCCAGAGGCCCTGCCTGCTGGCCTCCCCTCTCCTCGGGGTGGTCCCTGCGCCTCTCCAGAGGCCCTGCCTGCTGGCCTCCCCTCTCCTCGGGGTGGTCCCTGCGCCTCTCCAGTGGCCCTGCCTGCTGGCCTCCCCGCTCCTCGGGGTGGTCCCTGTGCTTCTCCAGTGGCCCTGCCTGCTGGCCTCCCCGCTCCTCGGGGTGGTCCCTGTGCTTCTCCAGAGGCCCTGCCTGCTGGCCTCCCCTCTCCTCGGGGTGGTCCCTGCGCCTCTCCAGAGGCCCTGCCTGCTGGCCTCCCCTCTCCTCGGGGTGGTCCCTGCGCCTCTCCAGTGGCCCTGCCTGCTGGCCTCCCCGCTCCTCGGGGTGGTCCCTGCGCCTCTCCAGAGGCCCTGCCTGCTGGCCTCCCCGCTCCTCGGGGTGGTCCCTGCGCCTCTCCAGAGGCCCTGCCTGCTGGCCTCCCCTCTCCTCGGGGTGGTCCCTGCGCCTCTCCAGAGGCCCTGCCTGCTGGCCTCCCCTCTCCTCGGGGTGGTCCCTGCGCCTCTCCAGAGGCCCTGCCTGCTGGCCTCCCCTCTCCTCGGGGTGGTCCCTGCGCCTCTCCAGAGGCCCTGCCTGCTGGCCTCCCCTCTCCTCGGGGTGGTCCCTGCGCCTCTCCAGAGGCCCTGCCTGCTGGCCTCCCCGCTCCTCGGGGTGGTCCCTGTGCTTCTCCAGAGGCCCTGCCTGCTGGCCTCCCCTCTCCTCGGGGTGGTCCCTGCGCCTCTCCAGAGGCCCTGCCTGCTGGCCTCCCCGCTCCTCGGGGTGGTCCCTGCGCCTCTCCAGAGGCCCTGCCTGCTGGCCTCCCCGCTCCTCGGGGTGGTCCCTGCGCCTCTCCAGAGGCCCTGCCTGCTGGCCTCCCCTCTCCTCGGGGTGGTCCCTGCGCCTCTCCAGAGGCCCTGCCTGCTGGCCTCCCCTCTCCTCGGGGTGGTCCCTGCGCCTCTCCAGAGGCCCTGCCTGCTGGCCTTCTCGCTCCTCGGGGTGGTCCCTGTGCTTCTCCAGAGGCCCTGCCTGCTGGCCTTCTCGCTCCTCGGGGTGGTCCCTGTGCTTCTCCAGAGGCCCTGCCTGCTGGCCTCCCCGCTCCTCGGGGTGGTCCCTGGGCTTCTCCAGAGGCCCTGCCTGCTGGCCTCCCCGCTCCTCGGGGTGGTCCCTGCGCCTCTCCAGAGGCCCTGCCTGCTGGCCTCCCCTCTCCTCGGGGTGGTCCCTGCGCCTCTCCAGAGGCCCTGCCTGCTGGCCTCCCCGCTCCTCGGGGTGGTCCCTGTGCTTCTCCAGAGGCCCTGCCTGCTGGCCTCCCCGCTCCTCAGGGTGGTCCCTGCGCCTCTCCAGAGGCCCTGCCTGCTGGCCTCCCCGCTCCTCGGGGTGGTCCCTGTGCTTCTCCATAGGCCCTGCCTGCTGGCCTTCTCGCTCCTCGGGGTGGTCCCTGTGCTTCTCCAGAGGCCCTGCCTGCTGGCCTCCCCGCTCCTCGGGGTGGTCCCTGTGCTTCTCCAGAGGCCCTGCCTGCTGGCCTCCCCGCTCCTCGGGGTGGTCCCTGTGCTTCTCCAGAGGCCCTGCCTGCTGGCCTCCCCGCTCCTCGGGGTGGTCCCTGGGCTTCTCCAGAGGCCCTGCCTGCTGGCCTCCCCGCTCCTCGGGGTGGTCCCTGCGCCTCTCCAGAGGCCCTGCCTGCTGGCCTCCCCGCTCCTCGGGGTGGTCCCTGTGCTTCTCCATAGGCCCTGCCTGCTGGCCTTCTCGCTCCTCGGGGTGGTCCCTGGGCTTCTCCAGAGGCCCTGCCTGCTGGCCTCCCCGCTCCTCGGGGTGGTCCCTGGGCTTCTCCAGAGGCCCTGCCTGCTGGCCTCCCCGCTCCTCGGGGTGGTCCCTGTGCTTCTCCAGAGGCCCTGCCTGCTGGCCTTCTCGCTCCTCAGGGTTGCCTTTAGAACTGCCTAGCAGAGACTCCTGCTCTATGCTCCCCACTCCTCGGGGCAGCCCCTATGTCATCTTGCCAAAGACTCTGTTACTACACTATCCCACCCCTCGGGACAGCCTCTACATCTTGCCTACAGTAGACCCTGTCCTTGTGCTCCTGCTCCTCGGGGTCTGCCTCACGGCACAGCTCTGGGCTAGTCTGCGATCAGGTGGTTGTGACACAGGACATTCTCTCTCTGCTGAACTACAGTCACGTTCCCTGCTGCAGCTGACCTCGCCTCCCAACGGTGTGGACCTGTGGGGTTCCAGCCCTCAGGCTGTAACAACCTTCACCTCGGGCCAAGGGTCCACAAAACCCATGAATCCTAACAGGTAGTAACTGCTGCTCAAGGCAGGTTACCCCCATGTATTCTGTCAAGGCTAATAACTGCCGCTCCGTGCAGGTTACCTCCATATATTTCTGTTAAGGGCATTAACAGCCTCTCCATGCACGTTACCCCTATGTCTCTGTTAAGGATAGTAACTGCCGCTCTGTGCAGGTTACCTCCATGTGTTCTTAAGGGCAGTAACTGCCGCTCCATGTAGGTTACCCTCATGTTTCTGTTAAGGGCAGTAATTGCCACTCCTTGCAGGTTATCTCCATGTGTTCTGTTAAGGGCAGTAACTGCCACTCCTTGCAGGTTTTCTCCATGTGTTCTGTTAAGGGCAGTAACTGCCACTCCTTGCAGGTTTTCTCCATGTGTTCTGTTAAGGGCAGTAACTGCCGCTCCGTGCAGGTTATCTCCATGTGTTCTGTTAAGGGCAGTAACTGCCGCTCCGTGCAGGTTATCTCCATGTGTTCTGTTAAGGGCAGTAACTGCCGCTCCGTGCAGGTTACCTCCATGTTTCTGTTAAGGGCAGTAACTGCCACTCCTTGCAGGTTATCTCCATGTGTTCTGTTAAGGGCAGTAACTGCCACTCCTTGCAGGTTATCTCCATGTGTTCTGTTAAGGGCAGTAACTGCCGCTCCGTGCAGGTTATCTCCATGTGTTTCTGTTAAGGGCAGTAACTGCCGTTCCATGCAGGTTATCTCCATGTGTTCTGTTAAGGGCAGTAACTGCCACTCCTTGCAGGTTTTCTCCATGTGTTTCTGTTAAGGGCAGTAACTACCATCCCACCTCTGTCTAACTCAGGTAGAGGAACTCTTGAAAAAAAAACTTGAAATATGTAATCTCTCGTATGGTTTCTGGTCTCAGGAGGAAACTAAAACCAAGGCCTGATTCAAAGTTAAAGGTAAGTACGGTGCACCTCCCAACCTCCTGCTTCTGTGGACAAGCCAAGATCTGTATGGGGAGGGGGTGACTACCTGGATGTGGGATGGCTCCTTTCCAGATGAGTGAGATGGGGTGAGCAGTGTGTGCACAGGACACACATCTGACAGGTTCTTACAGGCTCAAAGCAATGCAGGAAGTCACAGGTGACGTCTTTAGGTCAGGGAGGTTAGAGGTCAGTAAGCCACTGGCTGTCCCTGGTATGAATTCTAACACATGGCCTCATGGGGGGAAAGGGGCAATTTTTAAAGTGTCCATATTGGGACAAAGCACATATCTAAAAGTATGCAAACCCCCCCCCCCCCCCCAGAGGACCATGTATTAGAATTCATACGAGGGACAGCCATTTCCATGCCCCTCTCGCCCACCCTAGAAATGGCCCAGCACAAATTTGAGGGAAAACAGGTTTAATTTTCTGAAAACACTGATTCTTATACAACGATTGCTGACAGAGTAACAAATCCTATTTACAGGATTTCAGAGACTTAAACTGATTCATACTGTTTCATTAAAGGAAAATCATTCTGTTCTCTCTGCAAGAAACAACAGGGAAAACAATTCTGGAATAAAAAAAAAACAAAACCCACATGCCATGGACAGGACACGTTTATGCAGCCAGCACTGTAAGTAATCGCAGGGTGGCCGAACACTGGTGCTGGGGACTGTGGAGAGAGAGCAAGCTTCGTTTTCTCACTCCCTCCAATGCTGCTGGACCCTCGCTATAAAGCCCATTTCGTGAGTCACTGCCCGCTCCTCCATTTTTCATGCTGTTCTGCTTGATAACAATATTTTTATTTAGGCATTTATAAAATACCCTAACCTAGGGAATCAACATTGAGGCCCTTCCCCAAAGAGTTTGAACCCCAAAATTGGCACCTGAGGTAATGGAACATAAAAGCAATTTGTCCAAGGCTACAAGGATCACTGTTTCATCACAGAACAGGTACACACACACACACACACACAGATACACTGCCCCAGCACAGAGCAGTTCTGCCATGAGCAGAGGCAATGCAAAGTACACACACACACACACTCACACGCACACACATGTTCATACCCAGCCACACCACAGAACAGGTACAGCATGAGGCAATGCAACGTACACACACACACTTATACACACCCTACCGCACCACATTATACTGGGGAATACAAAGTTCTAGGTTCTCTTACCAGCACTGAATGTAATGTCAAAGTTCATTGCTGTCCTTGGCTAATTTGTTTCCCGGCTAACTCTGGTCTTATTCTCATGCCAACTGCCCACCTGAATCCTGGTCACATACAAAGCATTAAAGGTGGTGGCAGGACTGGGCATATTTATACTCTGTGCTGGTGCCCATTGCAATTCTTGCTCTGGTTTCATGGAGAGTGAGAATGAAGTTGGATTTTTGCCCAGGAAAGAAAAGCTCTTCTCGCAGGTGTAGCTATGGTCTCCTCACTGACATGCATCTGATACACCTTATGGCACTGTACAACAAACTCTTTTTTTTTTTTTTTTTTTTGAGCGCCAGAACCCCATCACATTTGCTGGCATTAGAGTCAGGGGGTGTGCATGGCAGAAGACTTACTGTCCTCCAGGATGCTGGTTGGATTGGAGGTTTGCTGTTTGCTTTCTGGCTTTGGTGGGGCTTCAGTCCACACTGAAGCAGATAGAGAGCCAGTAGTCAAAACTTCTGTGCTATTGTTTCACTTAACAACATGTTGTGAGCACTCCTGCCCACTGGAGTTTGATGGGGTGCTCTCATGTAGCTGTGTGGCTAGCATAATGACTAGAATGTGGTGCATTCTAGCTCTGGGGAAGAGGGGGTGATGGGGAGCTCTTATCCTGTTCACCATTAATCATCATCCAGATAAGGTCATAAGTCATGCTATGAGGAAGGAGAAAGGTAGGCCTGGGAAAAGTGTGTAGGGGGGAGTTCTTGAAGACTCTAGGGTGCCCAGCACAGGATGTGTGGCACTGGTGCATGATAGGTTGTTAAAGGGGTTTTAATTAATGCGATCACACAGAAATTCCAAGCTCGATTCACATTCACTTCCTTTGAGTGATTAAGCGGTGCTAGTAGCCTTTTCAGTAAATAAGAGGGGAAAGCTCATTTCTGAATGTGAAAGAATTAATTAGACTCTTCTTTGTAGAACTGAGCAACTGAAAAAGGACCAAAGAATTTCCAGCATGATGCTTCTGAAGATGGGATTCAAATAATACTCCAGATTTACTTAATGCTAGAGAACTAGTGTAACTCCACATCACAAGGCAGAAGTATGCCTCCTCTGTTACTCTGATCTAGGAAGCAGTGGTGCTCCTCTGTTACTCTGCCCTAGGAAGCACTGCTGCTCCTCTGTTACTCTGATCTAGGAAGCAGTGGTGCTCCTCTGTTACTCTGCCCTAGGAAGCACTGCTGCTCCTCTGTTACTCTGATCTAGGAAGCAGTGGTGCTCCTCTGTTACTCTGCCCTAGGAAGCACTGGTGCTCTTCTGTTACTCTGCCCTAAGAAGCAGTGGTGCTCCTCTGTTACTCTGCCCTAGGAAGCACTGCTGCTCCTCTGTTACTCTGATCTAGGAAGCAGTGGTGCTCCTCTGTTACTCTGCCCTAGGAAGCACTGGTGCTCTTCTGTTACTCTGCCCTAAGAAGCAGTGGTGCTCCTCTGTTACTCTGCCCTAGGAAGCAATGGTCTCCTCTGTTACTCTGCCCTAGGAAGCAGTGGTGCTCCTCTGTTACTCTGCCCTAGGAAGCAATGATCTCCTCTGTTACTCTGCCCTAGGAAGCAGTGGTGTTCCTCTCTTACTCTGCTTGAAGAAGAGATGGCTGAGGGGGGATATGATAGAGGTGTTTAAAATCATGAGAGGTCTAAAATGGGTAGATGTGAATCGGTTATTTAGTCTTTCAGATAATAGAAAAGACTAGGGGGCACTCCATGAAGTTAGCATGTGGCACATTTAAAACTAATCGGAGAAAGTTCTTCTTCACTCAATGCACAATTAAACTCTGGAATTTGTTGCCAGAGGATGTGGTTAGTGCAGTTAGTATAGCTGTGTTTAAAAAAGGATTGGATAAGTTCTTGGAGGAGAAGTCCATTACCTGCTATTAATTAAGTTGACTTAGAAAATAGCCACTGCTATTACTAGCAACGGTAACATGAAATAGACTTAGTTTTTGGGTACTTGCCAGGTTCTTATAGCCTGGATTGGCCACTGTTGGAAACAGGATTCTGGGCTTCATGGACACTTGGTCTGACCCAGTATGGCATGTTCTTATGTTCTGCCCTAGGAAGCAGTGGTGTTCCTCTCTTACTCTGATTTAGGAAGCAGTGGTACTCCTTTCTTACTCTGCCCTAGGAAGCAGTGGTACTGCTCTCTTACTCTGTTCTAGGAAGCAGTGGTGTTCCTCTCTTACTCTGTTCTAGGAAGCAGTGGTGCTCCTCTCTTACTCTGCCGTAGGAAGTACTGGTGCTCCTCTCTTACTCTGTTCTAGGAAGCAGTGGTGCTCCTCTCTTACTCTGCCCTAGGAAGTACTGGTGCTCCTCTCTTACTCTGCCCTAGGAAGCAGTGGTGTTCCTCTCTTACTCTGTTCTAGGAAGCAGTGGTGCTCCTCTCTTACTCTGTTCTAGGAATCAGTGGTGTTCCTCTCTTACTCTGCCCTAGGAAGCAGTGGTGCTCCTCTCTTACTCTGTTTTAGGAAGAAATGGTGTTGCTTTCTTACTCTGTTTTAGGAAGCAGTGGTGCTCCTCTCTTACTCTGCCCTAGGAAGTACTGGTGCTCCTCTCTTATTCTGCCCTAGGAAGCAGTGGTGCTCCACTTTTACTCTGCCCTAGGAAGCAGTGGTGTTCCCCCTTTTACTCAGTTCTAGGAAGCAGTGGTTTTTCTCTCTTACTCTGCCCTAGGAAGCAGTGGTACTCCTATCTTACTCTGCCCTAGGAAGCAGTGGTACTCTGTCCTAAGAAGCAGTGGTGTTCCTCTCTTACTCTGTCCTAGGAAGCAGTGGTACTCCTTTCTTACTCTGCCCTAGGATGCAGTAATGTTTCTCTCTTACTCTATTCTAGTAAGCAGTGGTGTTTCTCTCTTACTCTGCCCTAAGAAGCAGTGGTACTCTGTTCTTGGAAGCAGTGGTGCTCCTCTCTTACTCTGCCCTAGGAAGCAGTGGTACTCCTCTCATACTCTGTTCTTGGAAGCAGTGGTGTTCCTCTCTTACTCTGTTCTAGAAAGCAGTGGTGCTCCTCTCTTACTCTGTTCTAGGAAGCACTGGTGCTCCTCTCTTACTCTGCCCTAGGAAGCACTGGTGTTCCTCTCTTACTCTGCCCTAGAAACAGTGGTGTTCCCCTCTTACTCTGTTCTAGGAAGCAGTGGTGTTTCTCTCTTACTCTGCCCTAGGAAGCAGTGGTACTCTGTTCTAGGAAACAATGGTGTTCCTCTCGTACTCTCTTAGGAAGCAGTGGTACTCCTTTCTTACTCTGCCCTAGGAAGCAGTGGTACTGCTCTCTTACTCTGTTCTAGGAAGCAGTGGTGCTCCTCTCTTACTCTGCCCTAGGAAGCAGTGGTTTTTCTCTCTTACTCTGTCCTAGGAAGCAGTGGTACTCCTCTCTTACTCTGCCCTAGGAAGTACTGCTGCTCCTCTCTTACTCTGCCCTAGGAAGCAGTGATGTTCCTCTCTTACTCTGCCCTAGGAAGCAGTGATGTTCCTCTCTTACTCTGCCCTAGGAAGAAGTGATGCTCCTCTCTTACTCTGCCCTAGGAAGAAGTGATGCTCCTCTCTTACTCTTTTCTAGGAAGTAGTGATGTTCCTCTCTTACTCTGCCCTAGGAAGTACTGGTGCTTCTCCTCTGCCACTATGTATCCTCATAGAAATTGAAAGTTTACTACGATGTGGGGTAAAACTTGGTCTGACTCAGAGAACATGGAGTTGGTTAATGAGACTATACCTTAGCAGTGAGTCAGGCCTCAATAAACTGCAATAAGATATTGACATGTTTTCACTTCAGATTGAAAGTCTGTGCTCCGGTGTGAAAAACAATTTTTTGTAAAGAGGCCTCCAGCCTTCCATGTGTCTGAAGCGTCGATGTCCTTGGGACTCATTACATCTGATATTAATGTTGCCTTATAAACATTGTGGGCACAAGAGTGTTGCAGATAGGTCTGCAGTCAGGAGCATCCTGAGGACAGGTGATCCTGGAAGCAGAGAGCAGCCCAGGGTTTTAAAGCATCCTGCACACCCCAGTATTTCTCATTGCTTGGAATGAAATTGTCAAGAATAATGTTAAAAGAATTTGTTCTCCGGTGATTTGGGGAGGTGTGTGTGTGTGGGGGGGGGGGGGAGTGGGACTCATTTACAGGCAGGAAGCGGCACCCGCTGAGGAAAGAGACAGCAGGGGAGGATGGGGGGGGGGGGGGTGTCAGAGCAACCTCATGTCATTCCCAAAAAGGAGGAAGGGATGAGGGGGCCAAAAAGCCAGAGTCTGGGAGCGAGTGACGAGCCCAGGAAAGCCCGGCATGGAGGTTTCGGGCCCGGGCTTTAAAGCACACTGAAGTACAGTTCCTTCTCCTGGGCCCCTTTGCTGGGCTGCTGTGGGGGCTCGCTGCCCCTCTGCGGGCTGGCTTTCTCCTCCTCGGCTGCTGGTGCCGCGCTGGCCGCGTCCCTCACCATGCTGTAGCTGGTGGCGGTCAGGAAGGCGTTGTGCCGCTGCGTGCCCTGGGCTCCGCACTGGCACAGCTTCTTGAAGGCCGTGCGGAACTTCTGTGACATGAGGTTGTAGATGACCGGGTTAATGGCGCTGTTGGCGTAGACGCAAATCCGGCAGAAGAGGATGAACCAGGGGTCCAGGTAGGGGTTCTCCATGAAGGAGTTGACGAGGACTAAGGTCCGGTAGGGCATCCAAAGCAGGGCGAAGAGAATGACCACCACAGCCAGCATTTTGGTGACCTGCAGGAAGACAAGGTTATTAAGAGGTCACATTTATGCCAGTGACGTTCCTGATACAGTAAATGTTTTTTCAGAAGTATCAGATCCTGCCACTTTAGTTCTGTAAAATCAAGCCCCGGAAAGGCTTTCCTGTTCCAGAGAGTAAAACTGCTGTTGTAAAAAAAAAAAAAAATAAAATAAAGGCAACAGGGCAGCACGAATCAGTGAAATAGACACCTCCCTACCTTTTCAGCTCCCTGGCAGGCTGCAGGGTGAAGGCGATTGGGAACCAGGACCCCCCCTGGGTGTGAGCTGGAGTCCGCGTGCCTTCTCCCTGCCGCTCTCCTCCTAGCATGGCTTTCTTTATTTTTCTTTATGCATTTAAAAGAATTTCTAGACCGCCTCCCCAGACCAAATTATTGGAACGCCTGAAGATATCTCCGATTGAAAACATAAAATAAAGACATCTCCACTTGAAAACATAAAATGAAACCGATTTTTAAAAGCTCCACGCAGCAAGGGCTTATTAAAAAAAAAAAAATAGAAAATTCACCAGCAACCGGAGCTCATGCTGGAAATAAAAAGGTTTTAACCTTCTTACAGAATGCAAGGAAATGTGACTCCTGCGGGATCTCTTGCAGCAGCGTCACTCCAGAGACCCAGAGCCCGAGCTCTACGGTGCGACAGTCTCATGCCTATCACCAAAGCCACCCCCCGAGAGGACAGAACCAGCCTCGAGGTCAGCTGAGAGGGACCATGTCATGCAATATCTTAAAAATGCATTATCACCATCTTAAACTTGACTCTGCCTTCAAATTAGTGACAGTGTGAAGCTTGAGGACAGAGTGACAGGAGCTCAGCTAAGGGCGTTTTAGAGTGTGTTCTTCTGAGCATTCCCCCAGGCTTTCAACAGTCATTTACCTAAGAGGAATCCACACGACCTGCACAGGAATGGGCTCAGGTGCTTGGTTCTTCATATAAAGGGGTCCTTACTCTGGGGGGGGAGGGCACCTCGCCCTGTATCTCGGGGCACCCGATGGAAGTGCCGTGAGAGATGCCCCCTCTGCACTGCTCTGACTGCTCATCCCATCCGGGTGCAGATGTCAGCATAGTCTTCTTGGAGAATTGCCAGCAGGTGCAAACGAGCAGCCACCGCCTTGTCTCACATGGGTTCTAATGTGATTCACGACATTTCCAAGCCCACTAGAAATAAAATAAGCAGCTCTGACAGGAATTCAGTAAGTGAGCTCCCTGTCGCCGTGCAGTCCAGCAACATTTCCAACACTCGACAGCTCACTGTCAAATCAGCTTAAAACTGGTGCAGAAACTGTGATCGTTTCATTCAGGAAAATTCTAGCAGGAATTGTTGCAATATTGAAGGAGCAGCCTCGTGGTTAGAGCACTGGGTTATGAGCCAGGGAAACAAGCGCTCAAATCCCACTGCTGCCCCCTGTGACCTTGGGCAAGTCACTTCAGCCTCCACTGCCTCAGGTACAAACTTAGATTATGAGCCCTCTAGGGACAGGGAAATACCTACAGTAGCTGAACGTAATCCGTGCTGAAAGCAGAATGTAAAAAGATACTAGTGTAATGGCAGGTCAAAAATGGCAGGAGAAAGAGGCATGTAGGCATGTCCATTCACTAACAGGCCGATACAGTACAGTACGCTCCGACGGAGCGCACTGTTAACCCGCGATTGGACGCGCGTTTTCCCTTACCCCTTATTCAGTAAGGGGAGGAAAACGCGCGGCCCACCCGCGGCACCTAATAGCGCCCTCAACATGCAAATGCATGTTGATGGCCCTATTAGGTATGCGCACGAGATACAGAAAGTAAAATGGGCAGCCAAGCCGCACATTTTACTTTCAGAAATGGGTCGGCGCTAATTTCTTCCGGCACCGGGAAAGTGCACAGAAAAGCAGTAAAAACTGCTTTTCTGTGCACCCTCCGACTTAATATCATGGCGATATTAATATCATAGTGATATTAAGTCGGAGGTTCCGAAGAGAAAAAAAAAGTAAAAAAAAAAAAATTTGGATTCGGCCCACGGCTGTCGGGCCAAAAACCGGACGCTCAATTTTGCCGGCGTCCGGCTTCCAAGCCCATGGCTGTCAGCAGGCTCGAGAACCGACCCCGGCAAAATTGAGCGTCGGCTGTCAAACCCGCTGACAGCCGCCGCTCCTGTCAAAAAGGAGGCGCTAGGGACGCACTAGTGTCCCTAGCGTCTCCTTTTACCCGGATCTACCACCGGACCTAATTTAAATACTGAATCGCGCGCGACGGCAAGTGGCCGGTGCGCGCGCCGGGAGAGCGGGCGTTTGCCCGCTCTCCCGCAGACTTTACTGTATCAGCCCGTAAGTGGGGGCTGCTGTTACCTTCCCTCTTCTCCTGAGCTTATAAGTGCCCTGCAGACACCGTTTCAGAGGTTGGGCAGCAGTCAGCACCTCACTTTAGCTCTGTTAGCAAGTTTTTACCAGGTGTATGTGTAGAATACTGTTACCTTTGTGTCCCATGAAAAATTCAGTTTTGCTGCATTGCATCTTCAGTTAAATTTATTAAGGTTATACATTTTGGGTGGGATACTGAGAACAGACCCTAATGAATCTGAATCAGTCATTAAATATCCCAAAAATGCAGTACAAATTTGGTTTTTGGAGCCTGACACACAGAGTGGCCAACACATGAGCAGAGCAAATTCTATCTGGAGAGATGAGAAAGGGAGGGTGGTGCCAGGGAAGTGCAGGTGAGCATCAGAGATATTGGGCTGGAGTGGGGGACCTTGGTAGTGATTTATTTCCAAAACATGCCACTGGGCCTTTTGCTTTTTTCTTATTAATTATACAAAGAAAATTGATAAATGTTCCCAGGTAAATCTGCCAGTAGGCTGCTAACTGACTGCCGCATGGATGTGTCATCAATATATTTCAAAAAGCATGACAAGGGGGGGGGAGAGAGAGAGAGAATGCATGTGAATAGATGGCAGGGAGAAGGTCGAGGAGGAAAAAGACATACAGTGAGCCCAGGCTCTGAAAACAAGCCA
The DNA here is from genome assembly GCF_901001135.1 of Rhinatrema bivittatum. NCBI lineage: Eukaryota > Metazoa > Chordata > Amphibia > Gymnophiona > Rhinatrematidae > Rhinatrema > Rhinatrema bivittatum. Next base: position 87,437,992 of record NC_042621.1, on the reverse strand, counting down.
ATTAGAGGGGAGAAAGGCAGCAGGGCCAGTCAGGAGATAAGAAGAGACACACAGTCAGAATCTATCTGTCTCCAGTCACCTTCAAACCTTCTGACTGGGGCACTCATTAATTGCCAGTGTCTCCGCCCAGCCCTAGTCTGTGGACTGACATGAGGCAGCAGCAGCAGCAGCATAAAACCATCTGTAACTGCAGGTGGATCCCGACGCAATGCCACCCTGCCACCTGGGACCACCCTGCAGCGGTGCCCTGCTGCACAGGGGAGGGGACTAACTACAGGAGTCAGTTCAGATGGCGGAATGCAGAACAGGAGGCCCGAGGCGATGACCCCGAGATCTGGGATTAAATCTGAGCACAACACAAATAAAATTAGAAATAATACAGAGATTCAAACACCTTTTCGGTAACAAACAAGACCTTGCAAAATGAAGACCTTCCCAACGACATCTAGCTCGTATCTTCTCAGCTTGCTAGACACGATCACATTTCCATGCTCTCAGTTACTGCAGAGCGAAAATGGAACAAAAAGCTCAGGATGTGTTCACATCAGCTCGCTTGGTCACAGATGGCCTGCCCCATCCTTGTCTGGTGGCATCGGTCCTGGTGAGAACACACCCTGAGCCCCTTGTTCCCTTATCACTGCACAGTAAAGAGAGGGGGAAATATTGAGCCTGATTAAAGTATTTTCCTATATCTATGGAGAAAAGCCTTAATCAATTAGGCCTGTTGATTCTAACCAGAAAAAATGAGCTGGCTTTGCAGAGGCCAAGAAGGCGGCGTGAGAGGCTGCGTGGCTGCTGCTCTTCTGGAGAGAAATTTAATTCCCCCTAAAATAGGCCTGCTAAACGAAAAGGTAAAGTTCGGGTATACCCCCCTGAACCCGTCTTGCCTAGCGGCCAAAAAACGATCACTGCCTATGCAGCCCCGATGTCGGAGCGGAAGGGAGACGAAAACTCCGCTGCAGTGTGCGGAGAGGGAGCTCCGCCATCACCAGGAGAGACCACGCTCAGACCCCCTGATTGACTTTGGTGGAATCCCTCGGAGCGGCGCAGGGAGATGAGGTCATCTACCCGACGGGGGAGGGGATGCCGAGAGAGCGAGACCATGCCTGCAGCTCGACTTTTCTCAAGTCCGAAAGAAACAGCCACAGACTGGAGAGCTGGAAGGGGCTGGATCCTGAGGAAGAAGAACGCAGGATACGGGAAGCCCCAAGCACTGGAACCGGCTGGAATATCGACTGCCCAGGCAGGGGGTGAGTTATTTCAGCCACCCCCAAAACCAGCAGTTGTCACAGTTGGAGACTTTATGGGACATGGTTGCTAATTTGGATAAAATAGCTAATGTCTGTGACAGAAAATATTCCAAGGTGGAATTGGAAGCACAAACACTTAATCAAAACCTGGGAGGACAAATAAAAGGAATGGGAAATAGACTAACAGAAGTTGAACAGAAAGTCTCTCAAGTCCAAGCCGCGGATATAAAGTTGATTAAAGATACTGGAACACAATCTAAGAGATTGGAATATCTGGAGAACTTTACAAGGCATTTAAATTTGAGACTTCTCAATTGTCCTAGGGCTTTGGGTGAGAATACCCAAAGCACACTGAAAAAGTATTTTTCTGAATGTTTCAAATTGAACAAGCTCAAATTCCTATGCTAAATAAAGCCGATTTTTTGACCAGACCCATGAAAAGAACAGGAGGGGGTCATTTGGAAGCTATGGAAAATCTAACTCGGTTTATTGAAAGTTCGGCTGTAGAAATTGTAGATAGGGGAACCTCGCTGGTCTCTTTCGTCACAGAAAGAGACATTAGTAATGTAATGCAAAAGTATTTCCTAAATATGGGGGTAGAGTTCCATGGCCAAATTGTAAAACCTTTTCCTGACCTATCTAGACCAACTCAGGTTAGACGAAAAGAGTTTTTGGGCGTGCGGCCCCCAAGTTCTAGCTCTAGGGTACACTTTTGTACTTAAATATCCTTGTCGGTGCCTTATAAGGTGTAAAGATGAAAATTATGTATTTATAATTATAGAGCAACTTAAGTCCTTTCTGTATGCCAGAAATGTGACGAACATCATTGAAGAAGGCCAGTAAGACAATCATGAATATGTAATCCGACATATCCGTTAATGCCAGTTTTTCCTTTTAGATATTTACCTATTTAACTCCCAATGTACCGGGCCAGTCATTTCTATAATTTCTTCGTTGTAAGAAAGGTATTTGTCTTGTTATCTTCTTTTATGATTCTTGATTGGAATGATTATAATACCTATTCTTTTCTTTTCCTGTTAAAGTATGTGAAAATACTTTGTGAAAAATCAATAAAATATGAATTGAAAAAAAAGAAAAAATGAGCTGATGTCAGTAGGAACATCAGAGAGAGTCACAGGGCACAGGAATCTAGAAAGAATCATTCTCACAGAAGGACTTTGGTGATCAAATGTTTTTGTCTTTCTCTTTTTGCTAAGAACACACAGTTCCCTTCCCAGAAATTCATCTGGAATTAGAGAGAGACAGAGAGAGATCTGCTGATACTTTTGGCAACATGAATACAGGCAGAAGAGCTCTGATCACACAGAGAGAGAGAGAGAAATGCTCTCCTCTCCCTGCCTTGTTGTTGGAATGCTAATGCCAGTCTGTAGTGCCCAGTGTCATGCAGCCGGGACACAGAGGCTGCTGGATACAGTGACCGCACCGTTGTGCCTCACAATGTTTCCGGCTGCAGGGTGATCGTCATCAAATGCCGTGTGCCAACCTGATTGCTAACGGTGTGTGCAATGCTATCGAGGGGCATGGTACCAATAGCTGCTGTTTGGTGGCACTGTGCCTCCATACGTAACCCCTACGTAAATACGCTGTAGGTTTTCATGTAATTCACATACTGTTAGTGTTAGTGTGCTCTTTGCTTCTTTATTCCCCAGTGCCTTTCTGGGTTGTACACAGAATGCAGTGGCCTTTAACCTCCTTTGAACACCGCTTTAAGCAACTGCATGACTAGTTCCCCTCAGAGATTAATCCCTCCCTGGCTGTCTCTCTTTAATCCAAATCCCTCTCCAGCTCTGCCCTCTCGATAACAAGCTTGTAGCGTTAGAGTACAGGAAACTTCTCGGCAGCCTTATCCCAGTGACAGCAGCACTTTGTGAACCGGAACCTTTTAAATGCCTGCCAGGAGTGCCCCCCCCCCCCCGCGTCTCCCAGTGACCTGGATCCTGTGCCTGAGTTTGCTCCTCACCTGTTTCCTGGATGAGATGGCTCTGGGGCGGTTGCTGGTTTTGCTGCTGCCGGCCGGGCCGGGCCCTGTTTTCTCCTTGGCGCTCTTCTCTCTCCAGCGCTCGGTGCCGTTGTCTGCCGGCTGGGCCAGGGGGCTCAGGAAAAGGATCCTGCCGATCAGCCCATACAGTATGGTGGCCACAAGCAGGGGTGTGACGTAGAAGACGGCGAAGTCCACCAGATAAATGGGAAGGTAGAGGTTGCGGGAGACCCTGTAGCCGCACTGCACCTGCTGGTATTTGTTCACGTTGATGTCGACCAGGAAGAACCAGAGCATGCAGTAGAGCGAGATGAAGACCCAGACGAATGCAATGATCCTTTTGGCTCTGGAGACGGTGCAGACTGTCTGGGCTCTCATCGGATGGCAGATGGCGATATACCTAGACACCCAAGGGAAAGAGGCATGAGAATACACCCAGCAAGGCCCTCTATCTATAGATGATATTTAAAAAAAAAAAAAAGGAACAGATGCGTGCTGGCTTCATAAAATCCAACACTCTCAGCTCTGCAACATGCTTTCTGTGACTATGGAGAGACAAAAACTGTCCTGGATAAGGAGAGGTATCTTATAGATAGTCATGCTTTACGGCTGACAGCTGGAATCTATCTTTACAGCTATGGACAGGAATCGATGAGCTGAGAGGTCTTTTTCTGCCATCAGTTCAGCATTCCTTTCCTAACAGGCACGATTCCCTTAACGATGCAATTACTTATAGACATGGAGAAGCAGAACAATTTATTTCCCCCTCCCCCCCCCCCCCCCCCCCCGAATTATTTTTGCTGGCATCCCATGACCCAAGAAAGTAAATTTACAGTGTAAATAAAGAGGTGAGTGACACAGCCGGGCACACTGAGCAGCAGCCAGAGGCAGAGCTGGATGTCCAGCAGAGAAGGCAGAGAGAGAGAGGTGGTGGCAGAGGTAAATTGCCTCAAAAGAGGAGTACTGCAGCCCCGAGGTGCTAGTAAGTGGAGGGAAAGATGCCAATGGGTGGTAGACATCAGCCCCCTGAAATCAGTGATGATGAGAGGCCAAAGAGTAGGAAAGTCTCGCAGAGACTGGGTGAGCAGCTGAAAGTCAGACTGCTGGAACAGAACTGGGATACACATCTGGACACCTATTGCAGTACTTGGGAGCAAGCCTGGGATTGAGTGGATTGAATTCCAAGTGAGCTCCCATAACAGCCGTAGGGTTTGGAGCAGATTAAGAGTATGAAAAAAAAAAAAATCAAAAGTCAGCAATTATAGGACATGAACTGTCACAAAAATTAACATGGGATAATTAACTTCTCTAATGCCATAATAATGACATCATGCTCAGGCCAATTACAAAATGGGTGACATTGTGCATCAGTAAATTGAAATGGAAAAGAGACCACCATGGCACCCATATAATGAGGCAAATGGCAGGTACCATTACACAATGGAGTCACCTCCTGGGTAACACCCATCCTGTGTCACATTACTTCACATCCCAATGGTGACATGCACTGCTACACACCATCTAATTTTCTCATGGTAGCACCCAACCTGTAGCATATTATCGCACTTACCTTTCCACGGTGAACGCAGTAATTGAGCAGGAGGATACATTGATCCCCAAGTACTGGAAGTATGTTATTCCAAGACACCCGGCATGCCCATAAACCCATGTGCCCGCCAGGCTGTCTGAGACATTGGGTAGTCCCGCAGCCACCAAAACCATGAGGTCTGCTACTGCCAAACTGACCAGATAACAGTTGGTGGGGGTTCTCATGTCCCGTGTAGTGAGAACCACAAGAACCACCATCACATTGCCCACAATGCCAACACCACATGTAACCAGAACCAGGAAAACAGAGATGGCCTTGTACTCAATCATGTTGAAGACAATGTCATTGTTGGCCAGGGAGATGTTGGTGGGGCTGTCGGATTTACTGCCGTTCTCCATGGTTGGGAACTTTAAGGAACTTTTGTTTTTTCAACCCCAGGTAATTTTGTAAGTCACTACATTTCCAGGAAAGCTGGAGGAGAGTTTGCTGTAGCCAGCTGGAATACGTTTTCATCCTTTCGTTGGAATGCCTGGAAGTTATCTTCTCCTCAGGATGTGACAAATCCAGCGCTGCCTGTAAGAAATGAGGGAAAGAAGGAAGTGCCAAAGGAACTTAGCATAAACACGCCAGTGTGAAGGGGCATCAGCAGCAGCCAGAAACCCCACAGATATCAGCTCAGTCTGAGCGCTGCAAAACCTCTTATTTGTTTTGTCTGTGACTGGGCTAGATTGTAAACTCCATGGAGCAGGGAGTGTCTATAATATATGCCTGGTTTCTCTCTTATACATTTCTGTTTATACTGCATATACCCTGTAGTGTCATAATATTATTAATAATAATAATAATAATAATATTGTGTGCTCTACATTAATGACACAAAACATTCCTTGGCAGGTCAACAGCAGGGTGTTTGCATTAAAATGCAATGTTGACTGTATCTTGTCAGCTGCAATAAATGTTAAAGTAGTGTTGCATTCAAACTCTTTATAAAGAAGACTGCTTGAGCCTAGTTCAGAAACCCCCAATTCCAGTGTGAGCAGCTGCAGATTGTTCCTGGCAGCACCTGGGAGAGCCCTGTGACAAGATTAGGCTATTTAAATTTTTGACTGATGCTCCTGCAATGGGGGAGTAGGTGTATTGCAGTTAACAGATATTTAAAAATTGTGTAATAATTAATTGTTGGGTTTTTTTGGTTGATTAATGTAACCTGTGTGTCTTTCTTTTTGTAGAGACTGACATGATAATGCCCTCCAATAGTGCTTCTATCAAAATCTGGCATATGCCCTCTGTGACCAGAGTATTATGGCCTGGATTAGCCACTGTTGGAAACAGGATGCTGGGCTTGATGGACCCTTGGTCTGACCCAGTATAGGCATGTTCTTATGTTCTAACAATACCAGAGGCCTGGTTGTTTCAGGCACACTTAAAGCAGACATGCATTAATTACTTTAGATTTACATGTAAATGAAACTAGTTTTTCAGTATCAACTCAAAATATTGCAGCTGTTTTATGTTACAGTACACTTATAGATTGCTTTCCTTGAACAAACTTAAACCTATTGTGGTTTACAACAAATAAAATAATATTATGAATAGCAAATTCATCATAATAAAATAATACATCAAAACATTATAATGAATAGCAAACACATCAGAATAGAATATCACATCAATAATCTGTTCCTTGCAGGTTCCCCTAAAGTTTGTTAACTTCAGATCTGGTGTTAGTTTATAAGATTAGATAGAATAACTATATTTTTCAGGAAGGAGGGAGTAAATGTGGGCTTAAGCAGCAACTTCCCATGGCTGCCCTCTCTATGCACCATAGCATTTCTCCTGTTATGGCCACTGCCCAGATGGACTCCACTGCCACCCTAAAACCATGACCACACACACACACACACACACACACACACACCCATGAAGTGGACTATAGAGACTCAGCTCCATGATGCATTGTTCTCTTGAATTTCTCCATCCCAAACACATGACCACCTAAGTGGGGACTTGCAGTTAGGGGAAGGGCATTTTTTATATTTGTTTTTTCAGTAGAAAGCCTTTTTTTTCATCAGTTTAACTTTGCCAGACTGTGCCCTGAGCGACTAGGTGCTGTGGATACAGAATGTGGATTGCTTTTATTGGATTTTAACATTGGCAGACAGTGTCCTTGCACACAGCCCTTGATAAAGACCCCATCATCCTATTGTTTGCTTTTATATAAACCTTTCCCATGAAGTAGAAATCAATAAATTGTAGCCTACAGAAATGCAGAAAATTTGTTAAGGCATCAGACATACAAAGAGGAAGGTTCAGATTTGGGACGAGACTGTTACTGCCTTTGATGGTACTGACAATCTTAAATTGAGTATCAGTGTGTGACAGGTTTTACTGAGCTGAATTTTGGGGCAGTGTGTGATTGGTTTTACTGAGCTGAATTTTGAGGCAGTGTGTGATTGGTTTTACTGAGCTGAATTTTGGGGCAGTGTGTGATTGGTTTTACTGAGCTGAATTTTGGGGCAGTGTGTGATTGGTTTTACTGACTGGGCTTGCATTCAAGGTCAGGGCATGACTGGTTTAAGTGATACTGATTTGGGGTTCAATGTGTTTTGGGGTTTTCTGTCACTGATTTCCAAAATAGATCACTGTGATCAAAGAGCCTGTTTACTCATCCCTACAGCATTTATGACAGCATCAGTTAAGTTCGCTATCAGATTTGCAGATAATATTCAGAGACACTTAGTGATAAGTTGAGCAGCAGTGGTGCAAGCTTCATTTTCTTCACAATGTGCCTCAGATCTGTTCTGAAAAAGCCACCTTAAAGGTCAAAGGAGAGTTCAGTTTCCAGCGATTCAATCCGTGACTTCACTCTTGGCACCCCTCCAACCCTCAATCCCCAATCAGTGCAAATGATGGAAATGGTTTTAGTGATGTGGACACCTACCCACTGATGAATGGCCTAACACTATCACATCGTCCCAGGTACACAGCTCTAAGATGGCATCAACCTTTGGTGACAACTGAACTGATCTAGTGGCTTAGAATTAAATATTGACACATCCTTGTGCCAGGCCACCAAGCAATCCCATTCTAGAAAGGAACATGTGTGTCTTCCTATGTCCATGCCTTGAGCTGCTCAATTTTAGATTTGCCAGACAGTTGAGGGATCCAGTTCCCTGTTATTTTCATAATCCCGGCATGAAATTTCAACTAGTAATCAGTAGACATGGTAACATTTAGAAAACATGAACTAGTTCTGCTTTATAACTGTGATATAGATACTTGGTTTCTCTACCTTCATGGTTTATAGGCTATCAGGTTTGAAAGATTTGTTCTCTATGGAATTACAAAATGATTAGCGGACAGAAGAGGAACTCCCTCCAATGGTGCCTTCGTTTTGAAGTTCATTAATCCTGACACTTTGTTAATGCACATGTAAATCCCTTCAGTGATTCATCCCATGGAAGCAGCCTATGGAGCAGTTCTTTGCTGGCCTGTCAAGTTCCAAGGGAGAGAGAGTGGCAGACACTACTGTAATTTTCTGAAGTAAATATCGACTCTGGAATCAGGCCAATGCTAAACACTCTGGCAATCCATATTTAATGCATGCCACATAATTTATTGCTTTTTAATTTGCTTCAGAATGTATAAGTCGTATACCTTAGATTCTCATTGCACCAAACATGATGAAGCATTTCTTAATATTCAACGATTACCTTTTTATTTTTACAGCTTAACTTGAGATAATAAGTGCTATACCGAAAACACATTGCAATATTCATTGCGGTTTCTTCATCATCTATTTTCGCCAGTCTCCTGACAAAGCATGCTGAAGATAACACATTTTTCTCTAATAAAATCCCTTCTTTGTTTTGTAAATGTTCATTAAATACCACTTTGAATTTGTCGCTTTCCTGAATGAAGAATTTCTACTGTCAGAAGGAAGACTATTTCCTACATAAATCTGGTCTCCCAGCAAAGTCTTAATGGTGTCATGTGACCTCTGATAACGCGTGAAGTCCTTAATGTCAAGTTGCGAGATGACGGATAGGATGTGACTTTCAGTTCCTCTACTATCATCAGATCTCAGAGAATAACACAAGCCATAAGGGGCTGAAAACACTTAGAAGTGAATTTCCTTAAATGCAGCAAAGGTCACATTGCCGGCAAAAGGATTACCCCGGTGGCTAGAGACAGAGACTGAGAGTCAGGAGGACGCTTAGACTCATGGGTTCCTGTCTCAGCTCTTCCCCAGCTTGCTAAACGAATCTAGACAAGTCGCTTTATCCCCTTTCACATCACTTCACCCAACTAAAATTGAATTCTGCCAATGTTAATATTAACAGTATTTCTCCCTTCTCTCTTTTGGCTAAGCTGATATCAAGCAGCAAGCCCCTGCACCTGGCCACCAGCCAGATAGCTTAATTTATATATGTTTCTGAAGTGATAAAATTATATAGCAAAATATGTTGGAGTCTTTTTGAATGGTCAGAGGATCAAAAGAGGTCTCCAGCTCTATGTTTAACTTACTTTAAAGAATTTTATTTTAAGAATATGTCCCTTTGTTTTTTAAATCATTGAGTATATATGGCAGAGGAGTGAGGCTATCTGCCTGCGTCCAGATTTTTGTTGTGATATGTAAATAATAGAATACAATTTACAGGGTATGAACTGAAGCCAGTTCTATCCAAACCCCTCTCCTCCCAACCTCTAGCTCCGTTCAAGCCAAAGAGTCTTTTTAATTTATCTTAGAACCAGTGGCCAAAGAAATGCACATTAAGATACTTAAAATCTCAGTGTTTCCCTTCCTTGGCTCCATCACATAAAACTTGTTAAAAATGAGTTTTATCCAGTAAGTAAGAGTCTCAGCATGGATCTCTTTCCGTTTACAAAAAAAGGTTAAGGGTGCAGAGCTACAGCTCCTCAGAGACAGATGTTTTAGTCTTGTCCAGATTGCAGCCCTGTCCTGTTGCGATCCCTCCCGTGATACTGGACAGAAAGTCATAACAGGCAGTCAGAATTATTTTAAAGTACCAACGTGTGTCAGTGTGTGTATAAGAGAGAAACAGAACAATGAAACGCTCCAAATTGTGTAAAAATTCCTGTTGTATGAATTTGAAAGCACCGATTCCTTTAAAAGCATCCATTAAGCTGATAGTTGGTACAATTGCAATATTTACTCTTTTTTTTTTTTGTTAACCCAAGTGCAAGGTACATTTATGAAAAATAACCCAAACTACCAGCATGTATCTCCTTCCCGTATGACACAATATTGATCTTTTCTATAGGATATGAAGTGCAAAATCAGTCCAGCTAGTAAATCACATATTTGAACACCTGGTCTATGATCAAATTCAGGTTATACATTCCATTCAACACATAGAAAACAAAAAAGTGTGCAGTGTCAAAATGGCAAAAGTGAGAGTTTGCAGATTAAAAGCTACAGACCGACGGATTCAGGATTACTGGAAGCTGTTGCCCCCTCTACAGTTCAGGTATTAGTCTGACTCTGAAAAATAAGAAGACCCGTCTGAGTCCAATGTTCCAAAAGCCATGAACAACAGACAGAATGAAATGCTTTTTGCACCGTGCTATGAGTTTCTGTTTTCTTGGCTTTGAACTTTGGGCACCAGAGCGCTTTCAGTGTTCCCTTCGTTTGCCCCAAACCTACACAATCCACCTCAACAAGAACCACAGAGAAAAATGTACCAAGCAAAACTCACCTTCCATGCCTTTTTCTACATTGCAAGGTTTTCAAGGAGAGTGATTGAACTGCATCAGCCAGAGAGGAGTTGTCAGAAAGGAATAAGGTTCCTGTTTCCCCCTCACACTTCGCTGTGCTTCCTTCCTTTACCGAGACAGTGCTTCCTCTGCACTCCGCACTTCTTACTCACAGCTGGTGCCGGTGCTGACAGTTATAAGGGAACTCCGCATCTGCTGAGAGCTCTTCACTGTCATGCTGACCTATGGGAGAACAGACTATTGCTTCTTACATCACTGCCACGAAAACAAGCACAGCCAACTATTTGGCAGTTGGGAAGAAATTTTGGGAGCACATATCTAGGCAATTGCTTGCTGGCTCTGCCATTCCTCTCCTCCCTCTTCTCTCTCATTTCAGCCTCCCTTTCCCCATTTGTCTCCAGGCAAATCCCTCTTCAGTTTTCTTTAACTTCAGAAATGTAATGTCTAAAGGTGTTCCTGCATGACCGCTGCCAGAAAGCCAAGGTTTGAATGAGCTACATGAAGGCATGATTGCTTACCGCTATATAAAGTACTCTGATGCGCATCCTCTAAAATATGCAATTTACATTATATTGTAGGAAGAATTATTTGCAGTCTTATCTTGAATTACAGATAACAGAATTTAAAGTTACTACCTGGCTTTGTTTTATATATGTACTTTCAAATTTTCCATTTGTTGCACATTGTGACACTGGAAAAAAAACCTGTTCCATTAAGCTATACTTCCTAGAGATAAGGAGCTAAATGTTGGCCACCTGAGAACGGAGGTGCTGCACCAAGTTTTTCAGTGCTACTCTCCATAGACATGGGCTGATGGAACAAGAGACGCTAAGCGCCTTTGCCTTATCGTGGAGGTGCCGAGATCTTTCTCGATTCCGCCTCGTTAGAGATGGAGTGCTGAAAGGGACAGCTCCTTTCTTTGCTGCCCAGTGAACGCAGAACTATGAAAGGAGAGCGCCTTAGTGACTCGCTGGAGCGGAGGTGCTGAAGGGACAGCGCCTCAGTGCTCTATCAGTCGAGCTGAGGTGCTGAATGAAACTGGCATCTCTCTGAGCACTTGACGGTAAGGCTGCTGACTGCACAGTGCCAGGTCCAGTAGAATATGCAATCGCACTTCGCAGTAGCACTGGGTGGAATAGAAATGCATTTATCTGTCGAACTCTCACTTCTCTCCCAACAAAATCTGCAACAGCTCTCCTAAAAATTCAGGAAGGACAAAACTCAAAGACAATCTGTGAAAAGTGGGAAATAATAACATGTTCTGTGAATAATGGCAATAATAATGAGAGGTATTTTAAAACAAAATGCTGCTGGGAGGTATTCTATGAGATTGCAGGTTATGAACTGGCATGCAAATTGCAAACAGCTGAAAGGGTGTCTGTCTCTAAGTGCTCCTCATAACACAGAAAACAGCTACTGATAAGGCAGTTTGTGTTAAATGCTACTTTGAAGAAAGAAGAAGTGTTGTAATATTAGTGCCAAGAGATTTAATTGCGGATTTATGCATAATCTTTAGAAATGTCAGCTGCCTTGTTTTAATTATGTGACGTCAAAACAAGGAACTCAGGGTTTGAAACAAACCTTCTATTCATTCATACATAGAACCAGTGAGTTTTTCCACTTCTAGTAAAAATGATCTTATGAACAAATTTCTCACTTCTCACCAATGTCCAGCTAATAGGGCCATTCTTTATTGTGCGGTGTGGCCAGTATCGCAGCAGTATTATTAAAATTAAGGGAAGGGGAGGAGTGTGGGTGGAGATATCTCCCAGCAGCACTGCAAGCGACAATGTTTTTCACATTATTGCTGGCAGCACCGTGGGGGGAAATAACTACACTTTTTCCCATGGCGCTATGGGGGTAATAGTGTGCGGTGCAGCCGCACCGCAGCAGGTGAAACCGCACTGCCGTGATGAGGCCAGCTGCCCACTATCGCCCCTTTTTTTTTCATGACACATCATTCTGCTTTAAATATACCAGAATGATGAATGTAGGGGTAAGTTAGCCTAGTCATTTATTTTAGACAACTGTCTTTTAAGACTTTACCACACCCTACAACTAAATTCTCACTTCCTTTGATGCAGTGAGAGGATATGTGAATCAGTCCTGGCTGTTCTGTGCTTTCATGACTGCTGTGCAGATTGCAGAAAGGTGAATCCTCTGTCAGATGACAGGATAATTGGGGGGGGGGGGGGAATTAGAGACATCCAGTCATCCAGCTTACTCTGAACTTTTCAGAGTGCTGCATCTAAAAGGGTAAGATGATGCACCATTTTAGGAGGCTACAGAGATGTGTTTGCATCATACATGTCACTGCCTTACAGTCATCTTAAATAAGCAATGCTGAAAAAGAAAGTAGCAAAAATCTGTCTTATTGATGTAGTATTATCTTTGAACACCGTGCTGCACATTATAATTCACATGGTTATAAATAATGTTGCAGTGCTATGAAATATAACTCCCATGATTGCAATGCCTTAACTCAGTGTTTCTCAAACTTTTAGATTGTGCTCTCCTGTGATTTTAGTGCACTTTCCCGGCAGAAAAGAAAGGTAAAACAAGGTTTTCATAAATTACAATGTACTGCACTTAAAATTACTTCAAGAACATAAGAATTGTCATACTGGGTCAGAACAAGATCCATCAAGCCCAGCATCCTGCCTTTGACAGTGGTCAATCCCAGTCACATGTACCTGGAAGATCCCATACATTAGATCTGATTCCTGTTACTCCCAGGGATAGCAGTAGTTTTCTTTAGTCTACATGGCTAATAATGTGTTATGGATTTGTCCTCCAGTAACTGTTGTGCTGGAGGTGGACCCTTGGCCTGGTGCAGGATTGGCACGGCCCTCTGGTTGGACCCAGAGAATGCCTGCCACAGGAGGTGGAGCACACAAGAAGACAGAGGCTAACTGGAGCTTCACCAATAACAGTCCGGGGTTTCCGCAGGTTGGACTAAGGCCCACCTAAGTCCAGACCGCCTGGACTTAGGTGGGCCTCTGATGGTCTCCCGGAGAGATAGCGGAGGGGTGTGCCCATCACAAGCAAGGGTGCGCAGCTGATGCAGAGTGGATGGACTAGACCCGAACTGCAAGCTCCAGAGACCACAGGGAGGTAACAGTTCAGGAAGGGTCTCTGGGCGAGGCAGGCAGCGCCTGCAGATCTAATCAAGTGGAAGCCGCGGTTAGTTTCCAAGCAGGTTGGTCTGGTAGTCACAGTAGGCCAGAAGAGAGTATCTGAGTGAAGCACAAGGGTCAGAGCCAGAGTATCAGTCCAGGAGTAGTCAGCCAAAGCAGGGGTCAATACCAGAGTCAGTCCAAATGTAGTCAAGGCAAGCAAGGGTCGGTTCCAGGCAGCAGACAAGAGAATGGTCAGGCAGGCAGTGGTCAGTTCCAGGCGGCAGACATGAGAATGGTCAGGCAGGCAAAGGTCAGTACCAGAGGTCAGTCTGAAGAGGTACTACCTGAGAAGGATACAGGAACACATGGAGACACTGGGAACGAAGAGACGCTGGAACAAGGAGACACTGGAACACAAGGAGGCAAACTAGTACACCAACAGTGTCGATCCGATTGCTAAGGCAGGGATCAGGAGCCTGAGCCCTGCCTTTTATACAGGGCTGAGGTGATGTCATCATGGCACACCGTGGAGGAGTTTCCCATGCTTGGCCCTTTAAATGGCCGGGTGTTCCACGCGTGTGCGTTTAAGGGCAGACCCGACACTAGTGAGTATGCCGAGCCTCGCGTGAGGAACCAGGAGAGGTTGAGGGCTTTGAAGGCTTTGAAGGCCCGGGAGAGGCCGCAGGACACCATGGATGCTGGGATCTGGTGGCGGCAGCGGCAACGCCAGCACTAGTGGAGGGTTGCGTGAGGTGAGTAGGGCCGATCGTGGTGCCAACGTGCCGGGGCGCGCAACTGTACCCTCCCTTCTAGGCCTCCTCCTTATCAGTTATGTTTCTCAGGATGGGCACGATGAAAGTCTTGGAGGAGATTTTTGTCAAAAATGTTGTGAGAGGGTTCCCAAGAGTTTTCTTCTGGGCCGAAGCCCTCCCATGATAGGAGGTACTCCCAATGACCATGACAGCGTCAGACATCTTGGACCTCCTTGACCTGCAGGGTATTTTCCAGTTCTGCTGTATGCTGTGTAGGTGGAGGAGGCCTTCATGAAGGCCAGGACAGGACCAAAGGCTTAAGTAGCAACACATGGAACGTGTTGTTAATTCCCATGGAGGCTGGGAGTTGTAGCTGATAGGTGACTACTCCTATGCATCGAAGGATGGGAAATGGACCAATGAAATCTGGGTGCTAGCCATTGAGACGGCAATCATAGTTGGATGTGCTTCATACTGAGCCAGACTTTCTGGTCAGGCTGCAACAGCAGTGCGGCCCGACTATGGATGTCTGTGAAGCGTTTGGCCCGATCAGCTGCTTGCCAGATTCTCTCCTTTACTTGGTTCCAGAGCCTGCGTATGGTTTGTGCTGTAGACTGGGCTGCAGGTGAGGGTACACTGAGTGGAACCGGTAGGGGTAGGCATGGTAGGCAGCCAAAGACTACCACGAAGGGTAAAACATCTGTGGCAGAGGCGATGTGGGTGTTATGGGATAGTTCTGCCCATAGCAGAAGGTCAGCCCAGTTATCTTGCTTGTCGTTGACATATGATCACAGAACGTTTTCAAGGAGCAATTAGTCCTTTTGGCTTGGCCATTTGCTTGCGGATGATAGGCTGATGTTAAGTTTAACATAATGTTGAACTTTTTGCAACGAGACCTCCAATATTTAGCAGCAAATTGAGGCCCATGGTCGGAGACGATTTTTTATGGTAGGCCATGTAAATGAAATATGTTGGTTAAGAAGAGTCTAGCTAGTTCTAGAGCCTAGGGGAGACCAGGAAATGGGTCAAAGTGGGCCATTTTTGGAAAGCGGTCAATGATGAATGAGATTACAGTATTTCCTTTTGAAGGAGGCAGATCCACGATAAAATCAGTGGAAAGACTTGACCAGGGCTCAGTGGGTGCAGGAAGAGGTTGCAGAAGCCCCCAAGGGTGGCCAACTGGGGTTTTTTGCTGCTTGCAAACTGGACTGGAGTCCATGTATTCACGGGAGTCCTTTATCATACTAGGTCACCAATAGTGCCTTTAAAGCATCTCGAGAGTCCGGGCTCGACCAGGATGACCAGCTAGCATAGAGCCATGAGCACAACAGAGCGCACGCTCATGGAGATTGCGGGGGACCACGTCTTCCCGGCTGGTACCACAGTGGTGACTGCAACTGATATGCAAGCTGGATCGATGATGTACCTAGGAGTCTCGGGTGTGTCCTCTGGCTTGACAGAGCGAGAGAGCACATCTGCACGGAGGTTTTTTGCTGCTGGGTAATAGCGGAGCTCGAAGTGAAGCATTCAAAGAACAGGGCCCAGCAGGCTTGTCTTGGGTTAAGTAACTGGGCCTCTTTTAGGTGTTCTAAATTCTTGTGGTCAGTAAATATTGTGAATTTGTGTTGCGCCCCTTCCAGCCAGGGACGCCATTCCTGGAGTGCAAGTTTCACTGCTAGGCGTTCACAGTCCCCCTATAGTATAATTTTGTTCTGTGGAGGAGAATTTATATGAGAAGAAGGAGCATGGTACTAGAGTTTCCTTAGTGGAGTATTGACTCAAGTCTGCTCCTGCTCCAATGGGGGATGTGTCGACTTCGACGATGAAGGGGCGGTTAGGATCTGGATGATGTAGACATGGACCAGTATAGAAGGCTTCTTTCAAGGCGTGGAATGCTGACTGGGCCTTGGGGCTCCACATTCGAAGGTCATATCCCTTCCTAGTCATGGCGGTGAGTGGAGCGGCCAGCGTGGAGTAATTAGCGATGAAGTTTTGATAGTAATTTGTGAATCCAAGGAATCTTTGTAGGGCGCAGAGGCCCACTGGCTGAGGCCAATCTCGAATACCCTGGAGTTTGTCAGGGTCCATGGTGAAGCCACGGTTGGAAATGATGTAGCCTAAGAATGGAAGACTGGGTTGTTCAAAAATGCACTTCTCTAATTTTGCATAGAGATGAAGGTCTCTGAGGCATTGGAGGACTGTTTGAACATGGGAATGTTGAGACTTCAGGTCTTTGGAGAATATTAGTATATCGTCCAGATATACTACGACAAATGAGTATAAAAGGTCCCGGAAGATCTCGTTCATTAGTCGCTGAAAGACTGCAGGGACGTTGCAAAGTCAGAAGGGTATTACTTTATACTCGTAGTGGCCATCTCTTGTGTTGAAGGCGGTTTTCCAGATGTCTTCCGGTTGAATCTGTATAAGATTATACGTCCCTCAGAGATCCAATTTCGTAAAGATTTGTGCACCCTGCAGATAATTGAATAGTTCGCTAATAAGTGGCAACGGATAACAGTCCTTACGAGTTACTGCATTCAACCCTCTGTAGTCTGTGCAAGGTCTTAAACTGCCATATTTCTTCTTTACGAAGAAGAACCTGGCTCCTGCCAGAAATTAGAGGGTCTTATGAATCCTTTATCCAAATTTTCCTTGATGTATGCTGACATTGCTTGGGTTTCAGGGAGTGACAGGGGATAGGTTCTGCCCTTGGGAGGCACGGCTCCAGGTAGAAGTTCTATGGGGCAGTTAAACTCTCGGAGTGGAGGCAGGATGTCAGCATTTTGTTTGGAGAACACATCTTTGAATTCCGAGTATAGGGCAGGTAACCCAGGAAGGGTTGTAGAGTTTAGAATGGTCACAGATGGAGACACTTGCCATAAGCAGTGAGTTTGACATTTAGGGCCCCTTCTGAGTTAGTTGCAGGGATTGCCAGTCGAAGTGGGGTGCATGTAACTGGAGCCAAGGAAGTCCAAGGACTATAGGGTGCATGGATCGTTTCAAGATCAGGAGAGAGATCTCCTCATTATGGAGGGTCCCAACGGTGAGGCAAAAGGTCAAGGTATGGTGAGTGATGCGACCGGGGAGATGCTCTCCCAGGATTGAGGCAATACAGAGAGGTACCTCCAGCGGTTGGACCGGTATCTGGAGAAGCTTGACGATATCTTCCGTAATAAAATTTCCACTCGCCCCAGTGTCCACGAGGGTGGTGGTAGCGAACGAACATGACTCCCTAATGAGGGAGATAGGGAGCAATATCAGAGGGCCAAAAACAGTAGCGCCCAAGCTTGGGACCCCCGCCGGGCTCAGGCTTTGGAGTTTCCCAGACGCACAGGGCAAGTCTGAAGAAGGTGTCCGGAACCGTTGCAATATAAGCAAAGGCCCGCTTTTCTGTGTCAGAGATGTTTCTCTGGAGTCAGGAGGCTGCGATTGATTTGCATGGGCTCCTCGGGTGGCTGAGGAGCCGCTGGTAAGGCCTTCAACTGAGGACTAGCCGACCGGGGCGATCGTAGAGCAGGAGGTCGTAGGACCCTTACCTCCTGATGTCATTGTCGAAGATGGTAATCAAGTCTACCAACCAGGGAGATCAGGTCTTCCAGAGATACGGGGATCTCGCGGGCAGCCAGTTCATCCTTAAGGGCAGGAGATAGTCCCTCGAGGTAGAGTGCCCGCAAGCAGTCTTCTTGCCAACCTAACTCAGTAGCTAGCGTTCTAAACTCCACTGTATATTCAGCGAGCAAGTGTGAGCCTTGACGGAGGTGGAGTAGGTGGTAGCCAGTGACCGCCTGTCAGCCTGGGTCCTCGAAGGTACGTCGTAAGACGGAGATGAACTGAGGGAGCTGGTGAAGGATGGCGTCGGAACGCTCCCAGAGTGGGGAAGCCCATGCCAGGGCCTTCCCCTCAAGGCATGAGAGGATGAATGTGATCTTTGTTGCCTCATCAGGAAACAGTGAGGGTTGTAGTGAGAACTGCATATAACATTGGTTTATGAAGCCTCGACAAAGGCGCGGATCCCCATTAAAACAGGGTGGAGCTGGGAGGGCCAGCGGTGCCCATGAGGGCAAGGGGTGGGCAAGAGGCCCTGCATTGGCCATGACAGATTCCTCCAACTGAGAACGTATTTTCTCCACAGAAGAAGCCTATGCTTCCATGATCTATTGTTGCTCTCAGACACGAGTGACCAGACCAGGGATGGCCTGCAAGGCAGGGGACTCCACCGAGTTCATGGCCTTGGCAACCTGTTGCGCTGGAGGTGGACCCTTGGCATGGTGCAGGATTGGTACGGTCCTCTGGTCGGACCCAGAGAGCACCTGCCAGCAGGAGGCGGAGCACACAAGGAGACAGAGGCTAACTGGAGCTTCACCAATAACAGTCCTGGGTTTCTGCAGGTTGAGCCCTTGGGTACCAGGACCGCCTGGACTTAGGTGGGCCTCTGGTGGTCTCCCGAAGAGATAGCGGAGGGTTGTGCCCACCATGAGCAAGGCTGTGCGGCTGATGCAGATTGGATGGACTAGACCCGAACTGGAAGCTCCGGAGACCTCAGGGAGGTAATAGTTCAGGAAGGTTCTCCAGGCGAGGCAGGCAGCACCTGCGGATCTAGTCAAGTGGAAGCTGCGGTTAGTTTCTAGCTGGTAGTCACAGTAGGCCAGAAGAGAGTGTCCGAGTGAAGCGCAAGGGTCAGAGCCAGAGTATCAGTCCAGGATTAGTCAGCCAAAGCAGGGGTCAATACCAGAGTCAGTCCAAGCATAGTCAAGGCAAACGAGGGTCAGTTCCAGGTGGCAGACAAGAGAATGGTCAGGCAAGTAGTGGTCAGTTCCAAGTGGCAGACAGGAGAATGGTCAAGCAGGCAGAGGTCAGTACCAGAGGTCAGTCTGAAGAGGTACTACCTGAGAAGGATACAGGAACAGACAGAGACACTGGGAACAAAGAGATGCTGGAACGAGGAGATTCTGGAACGAGGAGATGCTGGAACAAAGAGACACTGGAACAAGAGAACACTGGAACAAAAAAACACTGGAACAAGAGAACACTGGAACAAAAGGAGGCAAACTAGTACACCAATGATGTCGACCCAATTGCCAAGGCAGGGATCAGGAGCCTGAGCCCTGCCTTTTATACAGGGCTCAGGTGATGTCATCATGGCGCGCCACGGAGGAGTTTCCCGTGCTTGGCCCTTTAAATGGCTGGGTGTTCCGCGCACACATGCTTAGGGGCGGACCCAATGCCAACGAGGACGCCGAGCCTGGGAGTGAGGAGCCAGGAGAGGTTGAGGGCCTTGAAGGCCCGGGAGAGGCCGCAGGATGCCGCGGACGCTGGGAACTGGTGGTGGTGGCGGCAAGGCCAGCATTAGTGGAGGCAAGCGAGGTGAGTAGGGCCGATTGCGGCGCGCAACAGTAACTTGTCCAAATCTCTTTTAAACCCTGCCTTGCTCATATCCTTTGGCAACAAATTCCATAGCTTGATAGTGCAGTGAATGAAAAAATACTTTCTACTATTTGTTCTAAATCTGCTGGTTATTAGTTTTATGGAGTGATGTCCCCTTGTATTATTTGAAAGGGTAAATAACCATCCTTTATTTGCCCATATCCCACTCCTGATGTTATAAATTTTTATCATGTCCTCTTTCAGCCATCTCTTTTCCAAGGAGAAGAGCCCTAACCTGCACAGCTCTCCTCAAAGATGTTCCATCCCCTTTATTATTTTTGTCCCGACTCCATTTGAAATTGAATGCCTTAGCTTACAAGTTAAATTTGGACACAATGAGATTAAGTGATTGCTCAAGGCCACCCATTCATTAGGGGATAGGAGAATGGAATCAGTTTCTTTAGGTTTGCAGTTCTGTGCTCTAACCATTACTCCAGAGAAGGAGGAAAAATAAAACAAACTGAATGAAACAATCTAAGTGAATTTTAAAGGCAGACCTTATTAAATAAATCCATGTGGATGTAGGATTTTCTTTAACGGTTATTTTGAGACTATTTGTTCCTCAGCTCTTGCTGATCAATCAACTTGAGTTTACAAACATAAGCTGTCACAGTTGCCTGTTTTAATGTAATTCCAAATGTAGGTTTATTTTTACAAATATCGCTCAAAGCTGCCAAAGTTTTTAAATTGTGGACTCAGCACCTGGGCTTGAAGAGCAAACAGTAATGTGAAATTCTATAAAACAAGTTGTGTTTATTACACTGATGGTAGTGGGTTGAAAATATAAAGCTATATTTATATCTATATCTGTCCACCTGTCTTATTTATTTATCTATTATATATCTAATGTTACCCTGATAGACAGACTGATAATGAACAAAAATTGATTTCCAAGAACAATAAGCATCCATAAGAGCTTCCCACAAAAAAAGAAAACAAAATCAAGAAAGAGGGCCATAGCACTTTCCGGAATTACAAAAACCATATAGCATAAGATGCTAGTAGAGTTGATAATCTTAAGAGAAAAATCAGATCTGTTTAAATGCAACAGAATATGTCTATTGCATTACCTAAGGGCTCTCTCTAGCGGCAGACCTGAGAAGCTGCAGGGAAACTTGGCTTACAAAGCCATCCTGTCTGTCTGCCCACTCTCGGTCTAAGTAGAGGGACCTCCTGTCATAACTTTGAACCATCCATCCAATCCCATTCAGATGGTAGAGCATCACATGAAATCTGACCCAAGCATCTCATGTGCTCTTCAGGCCTCCGTCACCTGGAATTCCTTTTTCTATTTTTCTTTTCTAGCGGGAAATGGGCCAGTTCAGTTCATGGAGCATTTTGAAAGAAGCCCTGTCATTGTTTGACTGTGAGAATTTTAATATGCTGCCCTGCAATAGTAGTCAGAAATCTACATAAATTTTTGGAGTAAAGAAGTGGAAATAAATGTGAATAGGATATATATATAATAGGGTGATATCTTTATAGTGAAGTAACAATATATTTCTGGACTATTTACTTGAGTTACATGCTCTGTATTGGGTGAAAATGAGTCAGGACTGTGATGTTAGAATAATAAGCAGGTGACAGGGAGAAAGCAGAATGATGTCTGATAGTGAGTGAGAAAGCTCATGCAAAGTGTGTTACCTTCAAGGCTAGTTCTGAATTTCCCTTTCAGTATCCAGGTCTTTTGATGTCGTGGCCTGGTCCTGAAAAATTATGGAGTTTATGATTATGGAGTTTCCTTGCTCTTCTTTGTGTGGAGTTATCTTGTATCTGGGTACGTTTATTCTTGTCTTTACCTTCTGGCCTGTTTTGCCAGCGTAGTATCCCTCTTCACATTTTCTGCACTGAATAGTGCACACAGAGGAAGGTCAGGAATAGGTCCCCTGGTGTTGTCTGCCTTTCCCGCGTGGGTAGCTGCAGGTTCTGTAATATGTGCTGGCATGCTTTGCAGTAGGGATGTGAATCGTTTATCTGACGATTGAAAATATCGTCCGATATTTTCAATATCGTCAGATATCGGGGGGGGGGGGGGGGCCCTGATAGCGATAGGAAACCCCACGATTAATTTAGGGGGTTTTCTTATCGTTATGGGGGGGGGGGGCGGGAAGAAAGGACACAACCTAAAAACACAACCTGACCCTTTAAAATGAGTTTGTTAGTATTCCCACCACCCTCCGGACCCCCCCCCCAAATTTTTAAATACCTGGTGGTCCAGCGGGGGTCCCGGGAGCATTCTCCCGTGCTCGGGCTGTCGGCTGCCACTAATCAAAATGGCGCCGATGGCCCTTTGCTCTTACCATGTGACAGGGGCTATCGGTGCCATTGGTCGGCCCCTGTCACATGGTAGGTGCACTGGATGGCCCGCGCCATTTTTAAAGATGGCGCCGGCCGTCCATTGCTCCTACCATGTGACAGGGACCGGCCAATGGCACGGATACCCTGTCACATGCTAAGGGCAAAGAGCCATCGGCGCCATTTTGTTTACTGGCAGCCGACAGCCTGAGCGCGGGAGAATGCTCCCGGGACCCCCGCTGGACCACCAGGTATTTAAAAATTTTTTGGGGGGGTCCAGAGGGTGGGGGGAATACTAACAAACTCATTTTAAAGAGTCGGCTGTATTTTTTGGTTATCGGCTCGGGCGCAGCCAATTAAAAAAACCTGATCGGACTGCAAGATGTGAATCGGAACCGGAATCCGAACTGATACTGGTTCCGATTCACATCTCTACTTTGCAGTATGCTCATTTGCAGGGTTTTCTGCCATTTTCCTCTTTCTGTTCCCGTTCCAGGTCTGTTTCTTACTATTTTATGCTTCAGGTTAGGTGGTTGCCAGAACCCTAAACCGGGAACAGCAGAGAATATTTATTTCAGTGATTCATTCCCCTGAAGTAGTTGTCTTTGGAAAAAAGAAGGGAAGAAGGGTATATGACAGAACACCTTTAACAGAGGTCACTAAAGTACAAGAAAGAGGCATTTACCACAGAAAACGAAATCTAAGGGGCCATGACATGATGCTGGAGAGAGGAAGACTCAGAGGAGATAGAGGAAATGTGTATATACTGTGAGGAAAGTGGATTTCTGTAAAAGCCTTTCAGCAGAAGTGGAAGTAACAAAACTAGGACAAAACTGAAGCATGCTTGAGACAGATACGGAGAGGTATACAAAGAGCAGGAGGTAGGGAGAGGTCAGGAAATAAATGTGAGAGTCTGGGTCTTGACTTGGACATAGAAACAAATATATCCATCTACCTGGCAGGTAGAAGGCCAAGAGGGCCCACACCAACTATACAAGTGTGCTAAGGTTTCAGAGAGTGGTGGTAAAGTAAAGCAGCACAGAGCAACAGCTGGCTTTGGTACGTGTGCCGCAGGCCACCTAACACGGACAGCAGGATGACTTGGCTCTACTGCCCATGTAAGAGCCAAAAAAGGATGAGCAACTACTTGCTTGCAGGCAGTCAGGCCTTGTACCATGGACCTCTAGCAGATCTGCCTAGTGCAGGAGGAGGAATGAGCCAGTATGGGCAAGCAAGGGTAATGACCATAGCTAAAATCATATAGGCAGTAAAAACTGGGCAGACTGAGGGGGAGATGGGGGGGCGGGGAATGATTCTTACCTGCTACCATCTATTGTAAACAACATCTGTGTAAACAACTGGAAAATGATTAATAGGTCTAGAAAGTTATGTATTTTGTGGATGTTTAATTTTGTGACTCGCCTAGAATTTTAGAAAGAGAGGGCAAGAAATATTTTATATAAATAAATAAATAAATACATAACTAGAGCCTCCTCTCCTCCATGCTACAGGTCTGGTTGTAAACACATTTCTCACCATTTGTGTCTTATTCAAAATATACAGACTCACTGTTTTCATTAAATTCAATCACTAACAAGACACAGGGCCCGATCTACTAAATCTTTTTTTCCCCCCCAGACACAAAATGAGAAAAAATCTTTAGAGAACCAAATATATAGTAACAGTTGGCTTGGAGGTAAGTAGACCTCTTGTAGGACTGATAATCATTTTCACCTACACCAGTCTTGAGGCTTTGAAAATGTAGGGATAGTAAAAAAAACCTCTCAGTCCTGCATGCAGGAACACCCAAAGCTGTGTGCAGTTTTGCACTCTCATTATCAGAGTCTCCAGCTTTAAAAATAATAATTCAATTCATGAATGTATGGGACAAGCACTGGGGATCTCTGAGGAGTGGTAGAGGTTGTAGAGTTGAACAATTGCATGGATGAGCAGACTAGATAGGCCTATGGTCTTTTTCTGTCATCTTGTTTCTATGTTTCTAAATTTGATACAAAGATATATTCAAATACACTTTCCTAGATTTATTTATTTATCGAGTTTTATATACCGTCATTCGGTTTTGCCATCACAATGATTTACAAAGTTACAATGTTTAACAGTGTTTCCAAAAAACGGTTTATATGGTTGCTAACATAGAAGATATCATTTATGAACAAGGTTCATAGATTAAACCAAATATTACAGAACTGAGAAATAATCATAATTTGTTGGGTCTATCTGTTTTCTTAGTGTTAAATGATGGGAGCGGAGTATTGATTCATTTGGTGAGTTGGTAGGCTTTAGTAAACATCCATGGGGTACATTTTAAAAAACAGTGCACGCACGTACTTTTGTTCGCGCACTAGGCACACACAAATGTACGCGGGATTTTATAAGATACGTGCGTATCACTACGTCAGTTTGACGTCACAAATGAGAAAGAGACTGACGCCATTTTGTTAGTTTTTCTATATAACTATACAGGATGAACAGGCAAAAGTATCGGGGAGCGTTTTTGAGATGCCGAGAATTTAACAACATCAATAAGGAGCCTGTGAAGATTGGATGGAAAGACCCCCTGAAGCAGAACTCGATCGAAACATGGCCATGTCGGGGTGATGTACAGTTTTCAACATTAAAGCTAAGTACCGGTTATGAATGTTGCTCCTGGACTTGAAAATATTTGCAGTAGAATATCTCTCTCCCCCGAGGACTCTCTCATGACTTTTTATAACAAGAGAAGAAAAATATTTAAAAAAAGAAGAGATTTCTTGACTCGAAGTGATCAAGATAATTAAAGTGTGATAAAGTTGGACCAGAGGTCGATGTAGCTTGTTGAAATTTACAGGCTGAGGTCATGAAGGTCCTACAAATTACCTGTTAAAAACTAAAAAAAACTTTCTACTGGGGTTTTGTGTTATATGTGTGTTTTGAATAATATTTCCTCAGATTTCCGAGGTTTTGGGCTTATTTTATTGATTTTTTAATCTTGGATTGCCCTACGGCGTCTCTAGGAGGAGAATGGAAGAATGTATTAAGTTTTTCAGAGGACCAAGTTTCTGCTGCAATCAACAGCCATCCCTGTTTGGGACAGGGGAAGCTAAAGAAACTAGTTCATCATGGACAGACCTTGCAGCTGTTACTAAGAGCCTCACAAGAGCAGAGTTGCATCAAGCTACGATAGTTGAGTACATTAAACAGCAAATGATTCCACGAGGATTAAGAATGCAGAAAGAACCGAGGGTTTTCGAGGAAGATCAGGAATTTGTATCCAAGTGGGTAGCTGTGCTCAACAAATGTTTGTTAGATCTAATGTTATTGATTGTGGAAAGGCCTACAGTGTCTATTGAGAATTTGAAGCGAGAGGTTGGAGAAATTAAAACTCAACTTCAAACTACTTCTGAGCAAGAAATCTATGAAGCCTCATGTAAACAGATTGAGACATCTATGACTCAGTTTAGAGCTCAGCTTAAACAATTCAAAATCCAAAAATTTCGTCGGGATGAATTAGATTACAAATCTGACAAAGTGTATTTTTGGAATTCAAAAAAGAGTGGCAGCAAGCGACCACATGTCTTCGGGAGACTCTTTGTCTTCTAGTGACGAAGAAAAGAATTACAAAACTGATATGATAGCGCTGGACAAGGAACATTGCGAACCGTTAATAACAATAATCCTTTTTTAGGTTATACCAGGGATTACAAGAATCGTGGAGGGAAGAATTTACCTGTTAAAAACTAAAAAAAACTTTCTACTGGGGTTTTGTGTTATATGTGTATTTTTATTTATTTATTTATTTATTTGCTGTTTTTATATACCGACATTTGTTTAGTAACCTCACATCGGTTCACAGATAACAGAAACATTGCAGCTGTGCGAACTAGAACAAACATATGCAACAGTGCTTTACAATAAACATTTACAATAATCAATAAACATTACAATAAACTTGTTAATGAAAATATGCAACAGTGCTTTACAATAAACTTATTTAACCAGGGGGGGAGGGGTAACAGTGGAAACAATGGAAGGGAAAAATCAAATAGTGGTACATAGCAAATTCTCGCTGAACTTATGTCTGTAAATAAATAGAATGAGTTTTATAAAACACAATTGGAAAAGAGAGAAGCTGGGCCTGAGAGAAAGAAATAGGATAGAAGTCTTATGTCCAATTGAAATACAATAGATATGAGTAGTTGCCAATAAGACGATAGGTATGGTGAAAGAGAACAGGGATGTACACTTAAGTAAGTTAGTGGGCAAGGCTGTAGGAGTAAGAGAGAAAGGAGAGCGTAAAGTTAAGTATAAGCCTGTAGGAAAAGCCATGTTTTCAGTTTTTGCTTAAATTTTATTGGGCATGTTTCTTGCCGTAGCTCCGGTGTCATTTTGTTCCAGCAGCTCGGCCCGGCTATGGTTATCGCACGCTTCCTAGTCGACTCAAGAGTGGTGGTTTTAAGTGTGAGGGTGTGTAGGGTGGCTGCATGTTGTGTTCTAGGGGTTCTGGAGTGTTTGTGGAAGTAAAGATCATTATTGAACCATGTCATGTTTTCATTGTGTAGGGTCTTGTGTATTAGAGATAAGGTTTTTAATCAACATCCAAGCCTGAGCTAAACTCTTAACCTTTCAGTTGCTCCTTTCAGTTTTTTCCTAACCATTTTCCTTATTTTATCATAGTCACCTTTTTGAAAGTTAAATACTATAGTAGTAGATTTATTTTTTGTGCTTCCTTCTGAAACCCTCAGAACACCTTAAAAGACCTGTACCAGCTGCCTGATCCCAGTCCACCTTAACGCAAGGCATTCTGGGTGCATGGTATCTCCTCTGGGCAGGAATATAGTGTAGGTTCAGAGGAGAGCAAGGGAGGCCCTGAGGAAGATGAGGAGAAAGCAGCAGTTAAATACAGCTGTATTGCTGTTCTTGTGTGAAGTATTGCTGAGGTAAGCCACTTGCTAGGATCCTGCCTGTTATGTAGCCCCCCCAACCACCAGAGGTCCCCATGGGGCTATATCTATTCTCAACCAGACCTAGTCTCCATGATCCCATGATTCAGCAGGGATCAGCCTACTTAACCCTACTTCATGTACAGCCCAATGCCTCGTCATTGAGTCTCCTTAGCCCTAGCCCTTCTAGCCTTGCTCTGTGGCTTTTTCAGGCCTTCTGCTCTAGCCTTGCCTTGTGTACTCTCAGGCTTTCTGCTTAGTCTACCCCTGTGGCCCCTCGGGCCCTCTATCTAGCCTGCTGCCTCTGGGCATTTGTGTTCCTTGTTCTCTGTTCTGTTTAGTCCTGTCCTATCCTGTCTGTCCCAGCTCCACTCCTTCCTGCACGTAGTGCCAGTCTGTCCCAGCTCCACGTCTGTTTTTGGCTTCAGCCTCGCCTTGCCTCAGTCTCCAGTCCTGCACCACCTGCACCTCTACTTCAGTCATAGCCTAAGTCCTGCCAGGCACCATCACAAGGGCTCAACCTGCAGGGGAGGAGGCTGGTACAGGCAGAAGATTCTCTAGCTCTGTTTTGCCTTACTCTGAAGTCCTGGGCTGCCCTCACGTGGGATTCCCCAGCCCTAGCCAGGCCCTCAGCTGCAACAGAATGACAAGGCCATACCATCCCTGTGGTAGCGAGTCCAGGACTCCTTGCCTTCCTGGTAAGCCCAGTGAAATGTTTTCTTACTTATTAGAACCCCCAACATTTCGAAAGGGTTAAATGAGTATATCTCCCAATCCTGCCATATGGGAGAGCAAGGGGTGAAAATGTGGGAATTCCATATCTCTAGAATATTGTCTTAAATGTGATGTGCCTAAATTTATTTCTGACAAAATACCTGCCCTTCCAAAGAGAGCCTGTTTCACATTGTCTTTATTTAACATGCACTCTCAGAGACCCCTAGATCACCCTGTATTTAATCTGCAGCACCTGCCATAGAAAACCATGATTAATTGTTAAAGTTACCTGTCTTAATTCCTTCCAAAGGAAATACATTTTAGCAGAGCACAGAGAGAGAGAGAGAATGAGAAAAAACTGCAATCAGGTTAAAAGGGAATATTCGTTATTAGAGGACTCCAGTATTCCTGCTGTCAAAAGAAGCAAGAAAGCCCCGCAGCCGAAACCTGGTTCCATTGTGGCTTCAATTAACACACGTTCACGGGACCTTCTGTGTTGCACAAGAGTTAATGCACTGAAAAAGGAAAAGCAGTTTCACTCTGCCTCTAAAACATCTGCTCTGACCTTTTCTGAAGGTAACATCTCTTTGCAGAAACCAGTGGAGGAGAAATGACAATCAATTTAAAAAAGAAAAATATCCAGTTCCAGAGGTACCTGTTTCAATAAATGAGCCTTGTGTTTCTGCTTCTAATACCAACCTCTTGAGTCTGCCAAGTTAATGACTGCACCTGTCCGTATTACATCTCCAGCTAAGGTTATCTTACCTTTAAAACCAGCATGTGAACAAGGGGGCCGATGCTATAATAAACGCGGAAAGAGGGCGCTGACTTTTCAGCGCCCGCTTTCTTAACGTGCGCATGGCGCCCGCAAGGGGGGCACCATGTTATAAACAAATTAGGGGGTCGCGCTAGCAAGGAGGCGCTAGGTACGCTTGCGCGACCTTAGCACCTCCTTGCTAACACGACCCCGCGGTTACCGACGGTCTGCCGGTTAAGCCGATAAACTCGGCATCGGTTTTCATAACTACAGTCTGCCGGTTATGAAAACCGACGCCGAGCATATCGGCGTCGGTCTTCAATGAGGCCGGCTGAGGTTTTTTTTTTCTACTTTTAAAGAAGTACAGAAAAGCATTTTTTTCTGCTTTTCTGTACTTTTTTTCAATGCGCTCAGCTATTAACGCCTGCTCCAGGCAGGCGTTAATAGCTGAACGATAAATGTGCGCCTGAGACAATATTTATTTTTTTGCATTTGGAATGAATGAATAATAGGCTCATTCACATGCATTTGCATGTGATGAGCGTTGTCTCATTCACTCCGCATCGGACACGCGTTAAATAGGCGCTAATCCCCCTATTGCATTAGGGAGTGGATTAGTGCCTATTTAACCCACGTCCGACTGCGGATTTATTTATTTATTTATTTATTTATTTATGTATTTCATAATGTTTATATACTGCCTTTACAATTCAAAGAATTAATCAAAATGGTTTACAATAAACATACATAAATAACATAAAAATAACATAAAATCTTGACATAAAATTTAAATTTTAACCGCCATAACAATCATTAAGACTGACCATGTCAAGAACAAAAACACTAAAAACAATTAAAGCAAGCTAAAAAACAAATAAGTAACATAAAACCAACAAATCATTAAATATGAGAGCATGGTAAAAACTTAAATTGTAATGATGGCAAACTGCCAGAAGTTAATGATAACAAGGTTATGTAGTGGTTAAAGAACTATAGGCTTTCTGAAAAAGTTAAGTTTTTAATATTTTTTTGAATTGTGGAACAGAAGATGTGAGATGAAGAGAGTCCGGTAATCATTCCAAAGAATGGGGCCAGCGACTGAAAAGGCCCTTTTTCTAGTTAGCTCCAATCTAGCCAGTTTAACAGTAGGTATATCCAGCAGATTTTTTGAGAATGACCGGAGCTGTCTTACTGGTTTATAAATGCGTAAATTTGAACAGAGCCATGTTGAGTTTGTATTATAAATAAGCACATGTATAATATTACTTTATACTGAACCCTATATTTAATTGGGAGCCAATGATAGGAGAAAAGAATCGGAGAAATGTGTGAGCGATGAGAAGCTCCAGATAAAATCCGAGCTGCTGAATTTTGTATTAGCTGCAAAGGAAAAATGATTGAGTCCGGTAAACCTAAAAATAAAGCGTTGCAGTAATCTAAGCTCGAAAAAATCAGAGATTGCAAAACTGTCCGAAAGTCTTGAGAAAACAGGTAAGGACGGATTCTTTTTAATAAGTGTAATTTAAAAAAAGATTTTCTAGTAACACTAGAAATATGATCAACCATCGAAAGATCAGAATTAATTATAACTCCTAAACTGCTAGTAGAGGAGCCAATAGGGATAGCAAAGCCCTTGAACAATAATTGAGAAGGTGGTCCTAATGTTGAATTATTTATGGAGGATAAATAAGTCAAGGTAGTTTTGGAAGGATTTAGTTTCAACCGGTTATGATCCATCCAAGAATTTATTGTGGCTAAATATAATGAAATTGACGCAAGAGTGTCTGACCAAGAAGATGAATACAGAACCAGCAATTGAATATCATTTAAAGCTGTGAGAATATGACAAAGAGGAAGTAAATAAATGTAAAAAGTAACGGAGATAAAGAAGAACCTTGTGGAACACCAGAAGGAGAGAGATAGGGTTCTGATGTATGGTTATTAACTTTTATTTGTAGATAACGATTTGTTAGAAAAGATTTAAACCAAGAAAAAACCGTGGCTTGAATTCCTAGGGACTTTAAACCTGACAAAAGTATATGATGATCTAAGGTGTCAAAAGCAGCTGATATATCCAAAGAAATAAGAATGTATTCTGTATAGGCATCAAAGCCGCGAAAAACTGTGTCACAACAGGATAGTAATAATGTTTCTGTAGAATGGCCTTTCCTAAAGCCATGTTGGCCTGAATGCAAAAAATCATTATCTGCTAAAAAATCTGAAAGTTGCCGTAAAATTACCGATTCAATTAGCTTAGCTAAAGAAGGGATCAACGCTATTGGTCTTAAATTAGTGAAATCTGATCTATCTTTATTTTTGTTTTTAGGAATAGGATTATGTATTGCATCGGCCTCAAGAAGTGTTAATACTCCATTCTACTGACTCTGGGTTTCCCACTCTATTGGCAAACACTGAGAGCTGTGCCCTGAGACCTGAAACTCTAGCTGTAGCTAATCAGAGGGTTAACAATGCTCAAACACCATGGAAAGCAGCCTCTTAGTTCCCTGACAGTAACTGGTTCGGATTGCTTTAATTAAGTCTAACCTTGAGGATGAAGTTTTAAAGATTGCATCAGAAGTGTAGGTTACTCCCAGATCTAATCCTATTGCAGTGTCTTGGTCAGCCAGAGTAATTACCTGTCCAGAGCCTACTTCTAGAACAGACTTTATCCAAAAACCAAATCCAGTCTTGCACTCCAGCCCAGACCTTCTGTTTCACTCTTCTGCAAAGAAGAGTGGTGTTTGGGAACTTGCCAGGTTCTTGTGGCCTGGTTTGGTCTCTGTTGGAAACAGGATGCTGGGCTTGATGGACCCTTGGTCTGACCCTATACCTTTAGCTAATTTGAGTTAATTTTACATAGATGTTGTTATGGTTTTGTAGGAAATTGTGAAACCCAGGCCAAGATGAGAGATGTCTCCGCCCACAGGGAGGAGCCCCATAAGCCTCACCATCGGTGGGCATGGTCTCAGCGACGTAGGACATAGCTGTGAGAGAGACTTTATTAGAGAGAAAAGATAAGACACAACCCGATGAGCGGGAAATGCAATAATACTGTTCTTGAGTGATGGATACACTCAGGGTGATACTGTAGAAGAGAAGGTCCGGTAGTGGCCCGCAGCGTGGGGTATGCTGAGGAAGACTGTACTGTAGGAGACGAGGCAGATAGGTCTTGAGATACAGGAACCAAGCAGAGGATCTTTGAGTAGCTGCAGCAATACCCTGTAGCTCAGGATAGGTGAAAGCGATGATGCTGAAGAACGGTAGTGGCCCGAGGCACGGGGTACACCGTGGAAAGTTTAGCAATGTTGGTATTGTAGAAAACTGAAGCAGGTACTCACACAAGGAAGTCCCATAAGAGAGACCCAAGGATCGGGTCAGGAGAAGTTGAAGGTAGGAAGGCCCTCTGAGGAGCGGATAGCCAAGATGCGGAAGGGCCCCTGTGGAGCGGGTACCCAGAGTGTCCGAATGCCATGAGGAGATTCTGGAACAGAAGATCCCAAGTGGAGCGGATTTAACAATGAGAGAACTCCTTGCTAACTCATCTTAGCAGTGAACCGATCAGCTTAAGTACACCAGTGGGTTGACATCATCGGGAGGGGATGCCCCCAAGGTTCCCACCATGACATATACAAAAGGAGGCCTTGCGCGCACACACCTAGGTGATTCCGGAAGTAAGATAGTGGTCAGCAGTGCCCACGCCGTCCCGGGGACGCTGGGGAGGTTGGCGTTGGTTGGCAGAGGCCACCATTCTTCCCATGATTGATGCTGCAGGGAAAAAAGAGGTGAGCATGAGAGGTCGCAGCCATCTGCGACTGACAGGTGCAACAGATGTATTATAATTTTAATGATTTATATATTTTACAAATGTATGTTAATTTGATCATGTTATGTTTTATTATATTGTTGTGAACCGATATGATGTCCCCACGAATACCAGTATACAAAAGTGAATAAATAAATACATAAATAAAACTGAAATTGTGGACTGTAGGAATGAGTGGTAATTCCCACAGGCCCGGAAGCAGAAAATCAGTCCGACTCCAGCCTTTCTTAAAACATTGTCTTTATTCACAGCTTCAATCATATACACAGCCATAGACTGACTTTACCTCATCTCTACTCAGAGATGAAGCTCAGTGTCCAAACACTGAGCTTCATCTCAGCTCAGTGTTTGGACAGGTCCAGGTCCCGGAGACCTGGGCCTGGTCTGGTTATGCCCACCTGGATCCCAGCTTTTATTCCCCAGTCTCTGGTTATGCCCTCTGAGCCCCACAGGATCCCACCCATAGAGCTTACTCTCCTTAGTGGATTTAAGATAACCAGGCATCTAGCCTGGTCCCACACAAGTAAATAGGAGAACACTAGGGGTGCTGCTTCACATACCCCTCCCCTCAGCTTGGACCCATCGGGCCAAGCGTCCTTACTCCCTCCTGGATTCCATCCAGGAGAGTCCAAGACCTCCCAGTCCCCTTCTCTTAATGTTACCTTTGAACATGTCAGGACCACCACCCAGTGTGCCATTTGCGCAATGCACATCCCTAGTCCTTTAATTTTCCTTTGCTGGCTCTGGGTTCGAATTCTACTATGATGGAGCTTTATGGATCAACTGGGGAACCACAAGTGCTGGCTCCTCTATAACCAGATGTGCCTGCTTCTTGGCATCTGGTATCTCTGATGAAGAGTCCCTCCTTGGCTCCTCTGTATTCTGGGGTCTCTGCAGCACCACTTTCTGGGCTCACCATGGCATCTCTTGCTTATCTTTCTGTGCCCTCTCTCTCTGGGTTTCTCACAGGAGATGTGTCTGGACTCCCGGTAGTGTTACGGCACCCTACAGGGTCTTCCTCAGGGCCTCCTGTAGTGCCGATTTCAACTTCTCAGCACTGCCTCCTTCTGGGCAGTTTGTGTTGCCCTCTCTCAGGGGTCTTCACTGCCCCTTTCTCGGGTTTCTCATGAGAGCAGTCTCTTGACTCCCAGTCATGTTTGGGCACCCTACAGGATCTTCATTCAGAGCATCTGTAGCACCATCCTCTGGCCAATCGGGGTTGCAGCCTTCTTGCTGATCTGTAGTGGCCCCCTCCTGGGCACTCTGCTTTGCCACTTCTTGATAAGGCCAAGAAGCTCCACTCCACATAGAAGTTGACAATGGCCCAGCTTGCTTCCTGGTTCCGTTTTTGCTCAGATCAGGCCCACTGACTCCTTGCCAGGCTTTCTTGTAATATCCTGTTTCCCTCCTGGAGATTCTGGATCAAGGCCTGCCAGCTTCCTTCAGTCATGCTCTCAGACTGCTGCATTCTGGGGCTACAAAACCCTGGCTGCTCCACTCCAGGTTTTCTCATAGCTTCCTTGCAGAGTGGCTTGCTTACTGGAATAGGACCCCACCCAGCTTCCATTCATCACACTTGCAGCCCACTTTGGCAGCTTTTCCAGAGCCACATCCTGTTCAGCACAGCCTTGCTGCACTAGTGTTCTGTCTGCTTTTCTTTTTTCTCAAGGCAAAGGTAAAAAAAAAAAAAAAAGGCCTGCATAACCAGCAAGAACTAAATCACTTTTAATGCCCTATCTATTTCCAGCTGGGCTTCTCATATTAGCTGGTACAAACCTACCACTTCCTGGCTGTCCCTACAACCAGGCCCACTCACAGTATCTTCTCTACCTGAAACTTTTAACTTTGCTATTTTTTCTTCAGTGCAGTTTCTGAGCCACACCCTTTTACAAGCCAGTGTGCTCTGTGCACCCCTGTGCTCTTTACTTTATTTTAGAGCAAAGGCTTTCTTCACAACTCTTTCTTTACTCCAAACAGACATTTTCTTGGAGGCTGTGTTTTTTTCTGTGCAAAGCTTTAGAAAAATTCCATGCATGGCAGCATATGTGGGAACGAGCGGTGATTCCCACAGGCCTGGAGGCAGAAATTCAGTCTGACTCCAGCCTTTCTTAAAACATTGTCTTTATTCACAGCTTCAATCATATACACAGCCATAGACTGACTTTACCTTCAGTGTTCTCTCTCTCTACTCACAGTTGTGCTGCTTCATCTCAGCTCAGTGTTTGGACAGTGTTACGCACAGGGGCCGCAGCGG
Organism: Rhinatrema bivittatum; assembly: GCF_901001135.1. NCBI lineage: Eukaryota > Metazoa > Chordata > Amphibia > Gymnophiona > Rhinatrematidae > Rhinatrema > Rhinatrema bivittatum. The sequence continues at coordinate 87,403,377 of NC_042621.1, read as the reverse complement.
GAAAACCACCCGCAGCCCTGGAAGTTGACCTTGACCCTAGACGCTATTTAAGGCAGCCCTTGCTGCCCTGTCCTTGCCTCAGCAACAGGTCCCACTCTACTCTGAACTGCTGGTTGCTCCGTGTGTTCCTGGTCCAGCTCCTGTTCCGTGTGTTCCTGGTCCAGCTCCTGTTCCGTGTGTTCCTGATCCAGCCCTGCTCCATGTGTTCCTGGTCCACCTCCCGTTCCACGTGTTCCTGATCCAGCTGCTGTTCCTGTTCTGGCTCCTCGGTTTGACCTGGTTCTTGACTCAGCCCGTCCCTGGATTCTGCATTGTCTACCGCCTGCCCTGACCACTTGCCAGCTTACCGTCTCTTCTGCTAGCCACCTGCCCTGACCTCTGGCCTGTTCCTGGATTCCCCTGTTCGCTGCAAGTCCTGACCACTGGTATGTCTGATCTCTCTTCCGCCTTCTGCCTTCAGGATCGTCTTCGCCCAGAGACCCGCTCCTAAGTCCTGCTGGCCCCAGCACCCAAGGGCTCAACCTGCAGGGAATGAGGGCTGGTAAAGGTGACGGTCCGGTTGGGTTTCCACCACCTGCGTCTGCCTCCTGATGACGAGGACCTATAGGAGACCCTCTCCTATAGGTGGTACCAACCTCGTCTCGGCCCAGGGCTCTACTGCTCCATGTAACAGGTTGTCTCAGGGCACTATCTGTTTTCCTGAGGTCTCTTTTTAGCTATTTTTGTTGCACTTGTATTCTGAGTGTCTCAGATTAGTAACAAACCATTTTGTTCTGCTAAAATGTACAACAATCCCTTCAGCTGGCATTATGCTTTAATGGCTGGGTTTATGTAGGAGATGCTTTCAAACACCACTTCTACTGCCTTGGGTATGAAACTGGTGCCTGGAAGGAGCGAGGACAGAATTAGTTTATAGCTGCCTTCTCACAGGCTGGTTGTATTCATGAGGCAGTGCTTGCTTAAGCAGCTGCTTGCAGAGCTTCCACAAGTTCCTTACTGTTGCAGTCACCAGGATGTTGCATTGGGGGGTGTCCTTTTCTTTCAGTAGTTGACAGGAAATGTTGTTTCCTGCAATGCCAATTCAAAATAAACCCAGTTAGGAATTTTGTGGTGGCATTTCACTTACATGTTTTTCATCCAAGCCCTGCGGGAGGCTGGAACATGAGCACTCTTGGTTGTGGTAGGCTGCTGACTCTCCTAGCCCTTTAATGACAGGCTCGCTATGAATTTATATAATTAAAAGATAGATATATATGAATATACATATCTCAAAAATATATATTCTTGAAACTTAGACCCTATAAATAAATACTATACACATCTGGAAGGACAATAATCATTATTGCGGCTGGCTGCCCTGGACAGGGAACACCAGTTGGGGAGTGCCACAAGATGGCAGGTCAGGACTAGGGCTGGTCTTCTGCCTAACCAGACCCCTCATCCACAGGTTGAGCCCTTGGGATCTGGGGGCCATTTTTGGGCATCTTGGTGTTGCGGAGTGCGTCCTCAGGTTCGGTTAGGAGCGTGGAGGCGCTGTCCCATCTAAGGTAGGATGTGAGCCCTTGGGCCGCGGCATTGCTCAGGGAGGAGCCCCAAGACACACCACGGGAGGTGAGCTGGTACGAGCACGGGTGGAGGAGGAGTAAAGACAAGGCGAGGATTATCCGGAACAGGATCTAGGCAGGCTCAGCCCTCCACTGGACCTACACGCATCAATGAGATCCAGCAGCGCAATGCTGATCTTGAGAATAGCCCTCTGGCCACTCGATAGCCCTCCCGGACCCGTTGCTAGGAAACGACGAGTGTGTGAGGCAAGACGGAGCCTGAGGCAGGAACATGAAGACTTGGACGAAGACTCAGGATACTCTGAGGATTCAGACGTAGACTTGGATACTTAGACGAAGACTTGGATACTCAGGAGACTCACACAAGGATTCAAGAGATTCAGAAGACTCGGACAAGGATCCAAGTTGCTTGGAAGTTTCAGGCAAGGATTCAAGAGGCAGGCGAAAATACTGGGTGAGAACTGCATTGCAGAGCGCCCTACACAGCCGCCCATGGCTGGTCGCAGACCTCCTGAATGCGAAGCAGACTCCAGACGAAGACGTGGAACTTGTGACTGGAACATGGTGAAGATTAAGTAGAGGCCTGCACCGGGGTGCGCCCTACACAGCCACCTGTCACTGGTCGCAGACCACGATGGAGCAGAGCAGGTTCTGGCAGAGTCTTAGGCATGGACGAATGCAGACACAAAGGAACTCCATAGACCGGGAACAAGATACTCAGGAACAAGGCTTTAAAAACAGAAGTCTCCCGGAGGCTTTGCACTGCAGACGAGAAGAAGGCCTTGTACCACGAGGCGGCCTACACAGCCTCTCCAGGGCTGGTCACGGACCACGACATGGCACGCCAGGAAAGGTGGACAGACAATGGACCTGGGAACTGTACGAAGAGCTGAAGATGAGACGGATGAAGTCAAGACAGGAACAATGGACATCAGGAACATGGAACATGGCACCTCAGGACTTGAAACATCAGGACATCTGGACACGGAACATCTGGAACATCAGGAACAGAAGACAGGCGATGAAGGAGCTCCAATGAGGAATGAGGAATGAGACCAGGAACATCAAGGAGACAAGGTTCAGGAACACGAAGAACATCGAACGAAGATCCATCAAGGCACAGGAGACCATGGAAGACCTGGAACGGAAGGAAGATCACAGACACTGTGCAAACCTGATCCGAAGGTACTGAAGAATGGCAGGCAGGACCCTTTTATAGGGCAGGAACAGGCTGATGACATCACTGATGAGGGCCACAGGGCTTTTCCCGCCACTGGTCCTTTAAATGCCGAGGTGAGGCGCGCGCCCGTGCCTATGGGGAAGCCAGGAAGAATACTGCACGTCAGCGGCGTCCCTGCTGCGTGGAGAGCCTGGGGAGAAGCGGCTCCTTGCTGCAAAGACAGAGGAAGAGACAGGCACCAGCAAGGATGGCCTTCCTGCCATCAGAGGACCCTGACAGCAGCTCCAGCTGCAAGGAGGAAGCAACGGGCGGCTCAGTCCTGCCACGTGGAGCAGGAGACGGCTGCAGCCTCTGGGCTGCAGAGGACGGTATCAGCAACGGACTGCCGTGAAGACGGAGGAAAAGTAGGGAGATTTCCTGTGCTTGTCGCGGGCAGGCTCACAATACTTAGTGAGTGTTGGCAACGGCAGGAGCTGATACTGGAACAGAATACTAGTAAAAATTGGATCTTGAATGCAGACAAGGACTGGAACTGGAGCTTGGGTGCAGGCAAGGCCTGGAACTGAGGCTGGAATGCAGCCAATAAAGGACAAGGACTGGACTGACTAGGACAGGACACACAGAACAAGAAACACTGAGTATAAAGGCGCAAAGGGCTAAGGAGGCCTAGATAGGCCTTAGAGCAGAGAAGGCCTAGATAGGCCACAGAGCTAGAAAAGGCCTACGTAGGCCATAAGGCAAGACAAGGAGCAATAAGATCAGATGGCCACAAGGCAAAGCAAGGAGTGAGGCTGGATGGCCACAAAGCAAGGCGAGGTGCGAGAAGGCCGGATGGCTACAAAGCAGGACAGGGGGTCAGGGCAAGGAGCCAAGGCAGACTCGATGCAAAGACATCAAAGCAGGGAACCGGCAGGGTTATATAGGGCTGAGGCTTGGGTGTGGTACAGGCAAGGAAGAGGCGCTTGGCAAGGCTAGAAACAAGGTTCGCGAGGACTCCTGGTGGCTAGGAGGCTGCACCACAGTCTGAGATGAATGAGCTGTGAGGATAGCCCATAACAGAGTTCCAAGATGACCTTTACTGGCGGGGAGGCATCATAGTCAGGGTATGATGAGGTTGTTTAGCAGATGAAATTGTAACAATCAATACTTCTTCCTGGGCTTCAGTGTTTGCCAGGTCTCCTGAGTGCTGCCCTTCCAAAGAACTCTTCCTGTTAAATCCTGAATACTGGAAAGGTCATGCTACTAATAGGTGAAAGCCTCCTGATGACCCAGTAGAGTCTTGTAGTGCAAATATGTAACAAGGAAGTGCTTTGACAGTGTAACAAAGACAGGTTTTGAAGATTTGAGGAGAATTTTATGAGAAAATGGTGTCAAAGGGAAAAAGAATTGGAAGAAGGATCCAACAGAAGAAAATAGGATAAAGCATAAGCGTTGGCAAGTTAAATGTAAGACATTGATAAGACAGGCTAAGAGAGAATTTGAAAAGAAGTTAGCCATAGAGGCAAAAACTCACAGTAAAAACTTTTTAAAATATATCCAAAGCATAAAGCCCGTGAGGGAGTCAGTTGGACTGTTAGATGATCGAGAGGTTAAAGGGGCACTTAGAGAAGATAAGGCCATCGTGGAAAGATAAACATTTTTTTTCTGCTTAGGTGTTTACTGAAGAGGATGTTGGGGAGGTACCCGTAATGGAGAAGGTTTTCATGGGTAATGATTCAGATGGACTGAACCAAATCACGGTGAACCTAGAAGATGTGGTAGGCCTGATTGACAAACTGAAAAGTAGTAAATCACCTGGACTGGATGGTATACACCCCAGAGTTCTGAAGGAACTAAAAAATGAAATTTCAGACCTATTAGTAAAAATTTGTAACCTATCATTAAAATCATCCATTGTACCTGAAGACTGAAGGGTGGCCAATGTAACCCCAATATTTAAAAAGGGCTCGGAGAAGGCGGTTGTAAGTTGCCAAAAGCTCCTGTGACCGTATGGACCCAAAGAACAACTCTCTCGGGGGCCATGGAGGCTCCCTCCCCCCCCCCCCCCCAGGAGGCAGACCAAGCAGAAGCCATCCTTTGAGAGTCACAAGCACGGCAGGCTGATCTCCGCGGCATCAGTAAAGCCCTAAAAAGGAAAAAAAGCTCCCTCCCTCTATAATGACAAAACCGCGACTACACCAGCGAAAACAACGAAACGGGGCCGACAATCGAGAGGGAAAGGAGAGTCCGAGACAGAAAAGAATTGCTTGGTTTTTTTTGTTGGTTTTTTTTTTTTTTTAAATCAAACTTGTCCGGCTGTCCCTGGGTCCTTGTCATTTGGGGTGAGTGAGCCGGGCTCCCCGGTTTCACTCCCAGCGCTGCAACACCATAGGCGTAGGGTTCTCAACCCTTAGCCGCAGCTGCCTCAGCAACCAGGGGGGATGGTCCCCTGAAGACTTGGCAACTCCCTGGGAGGCTGACAAGAATCTTCTTAGTCTACTGTCTCTTTTTTTTTTTTAATGTAACCTAACTGTCTAAATTAATATTAGCCTTATGAACACAAACTAAGTAATTAAACCAGACTGTAGGTTTGGCCCCTCCACCATCTGCTGAAGACAGAGAAACACTGATGGACTGCAGGTGGCACCCTGAGATATAGGGCAGAGTCGGTCAAAACCTCTCTGTCTCCATCTGCTGGAAGGGAGGCAAAACCCAGGAGTCTGTACTGATACGGGTACGTACAGGGAAAGCGTTTTCCAATAGAGATGGACCCCGGCCCATGCCAGCCTCAGGCCGACGATTATGAGAGGCATCCAGCTGGGGGTCTCGGACTATATTAAAATCCCCTCCCACAATAATCATCTTGGCCATATAGGGAAGCAAAATTTGGTAAATCTCCCGAAAAAAAACTGGGGTTATAGTTACTAGGGGCGTACAGATTGCAAAGCACAAGGGTGGTATTATAAAGTTCTGTCACCAAAACGATAAAGCGTCCCCTTGGGTTTTTAATCTCTTTTTGGATTTGGATCGGTAATTGCTTATTAATCAGAATAGCCATGCCAGCAGATTTAGAAGTGGCTGATGCGTAATGGACACCCCCCCACCCAATTCCTACATAATCTGACATGTTCTAAGTCAGTGAGATGAGTCTCTTGCAAAAATGCTAAATCTGCAGATTTCCCTTTCAATATAGTCAGTATTTTGGAGCGTTTTATCGGTGAATTAATTCCACACACATTCCATGATATTATCCAAGTCGGAGTACTAGGAGTCCAAGGTAGTAAAGATATACAAATGCCGATCTGTCAAAAAATATCCGTGGAGACCCTCCCAGCATAGATCTCCACTATCAACTGGTGCGTCTGGTGTATTATTTTACCTGCTCTAGTGCTATACGTACTTGTAGGGACATAATTGTCAATTAAGAATACCAACTCCTCTGCCCTTGTCCCTTCCTTTCCCAGCCCCCCCCCCCCCCAATCTCCCCCCAATCCCCTCTCCATTCCTGGAACTTCAAAACAGAGAGCACCACCATGCAATCAACCCCCCCACCCCCCCCCATCTCCACCCCATCTACATCTCATTCCAGACAAAGGGTTCAAGGCAGTTCACATTACATAGGCACTGCAAATGTTCAAAAAAACCAAAAGAGTCCCAGTATTTCAGCTTTAAAATGAAAATAACCTACGCCGATCACGCTTTAAGCTATGCAAGCACAGTCCCATTTGTAGTATTCGAAAAAAGAAAAACCCGCGAAAATTGCGCAGAAACTTGAAGGATTTCCTCAACGAGATGCACTGCGCCGCAATTAGGCTCACAGTAGTTCCCCATAAAAAATGAGCAACGACCCTATCCGGATGCAGATGTAAAAAAAAAACCTCTAACATGCGCCCTAGAATAAGCCAAGGGGGTCCCAATGTTCAGCAAATGTCACCTTTGACAAAAATAAACCCCTGTCCTGTCCCACATTTATAATCTAAAAAAAACCGTGAAAGTCTCACATAATCTTGGAGGATTTCCTCAGTGACATGCACTTCACCTCGATTAGATGCTCATTAATTCCAAAAAAAAACTGAACAACAGTATTGCTGGGTTGTAAATATAAAAAACCCCACAAAACTCCAGCTCCAACATGCGCCATTTTCCCATCTGCCAGAGCTTTCAGCCAGGCTCCTCTGTCCCCGCCGGTCTTGGGCCTGTGTGAAGTTGCAGGTTGATGAGTTAGAGCAGAATGGGGCCATAGCCCGGCGTTGCATGGACTCTCCCGCAGAAAAATCTTGAAATACCACCATTTTTTGATTGTCATAAGAAAGAGACCCTCCCGTGCGAAGAGCTCGCAGAATTTCACATTTATGTGCATAGTTAAGTAGTTTCGCAATTACAACCCGTGGGCGAGTTGAGTTTACCTTTTTGGGGCCGAGGCAGTGCGCCCTCTCCACCCGCATGGTCCTGTGTGCAGCAGAGAGGCCCAATTCTTCCTTCAGCCAGGTTTCTAAAAAAAGACGGCAGGTCTTTTTCTTCCAGCGACTCTGGGAGGCCGATGAAGCGCAGGTTGGACCTGCGTGAGCGGTTCTCCAGATCTTTGATGTGAGTCACCTGTTTCACCAGCGAAGCCTGCAAGGCCAAGATGTCCGTTTGTGCAGGCGGGAGGCCATCTTGCAGGTCAGAGACCCGCTGCTCCACCTCGGTAGGTTGGTGCTGCCTATAGGGGCGCCCTATAGGCCTTCGACGTCGGTAGGCGGATGTTGGTGGTTGAGCCCTTGGGTGCCAGGGCCGTCAGGACTTAGGAGCGGGTCTCCTGCGAGCTGGTCTGAAGGTGTGAGGCTTAGGCAGGTCAGACGGTCTGGTGCTCAGGGCTGGTGGCGAGAGCAGAATCCAAGGACAGGCTAGAGGTCGAGGCAGGCGGCGGTCAGCAGAACGGTGAACAGGCAGACGGTCGGGGCAAGCAGCAGGCAAAAGCAGAATCCAAGGACGAGCCGGGTCAGGTACCAAAGGAACAAGCCGAAGGGACGGAGAGTCAGGATAGGAACGGAAACACTTGGATCAGAAACAGGAAGGCACGGAGGCTGGAAGACATGGAGCCACTAGCAACCCTTAGCAGAACGAGACCTGTTGCTGAGGCATTGATAGGGCAGCAGGGATTGCCTTAAATAGGACCAGTGGGGCCCTGTGCATCCAATTGATGATGTCACCTCTCGCAGGGGGCGTAATCAACTCCAAAACAAAAAATTTCAGATCAGACACAGTATGAGAACATTGTACCCAGTGATCAACCAATGGGGCTTTCTCCGGCAATTTTTTATGTTAGACGCATGTTCAATAATTCGGGTCTTTATCATTTGTGAGGTTTTCCCCACATATAACTTTTGACAGGGGCAGCTGATGATGTATATGACTCCCGTTGAAGAACAATCAGACTCGTCTACTAGCGAGTAGAGATGTGAATCGGAACCGGAATCAGTTCGGATTCCGGTTCCGATTCACATGTGGTTTTTTTTCCATCAGGCCTGATCGCGGTTTTGTTTATCGGCTGCGCCCGAGCCGATAAACAAAAAACCCACCCCGACCCTTTAAAACTAATACCTTAGCTTCCCCCACCCTCCTGACCCCACCAAAAGCTCCATCAGGAGCTTTTGGCAAGTCGGGGGACCCTCCTGACCCCCACAAGACTTGCCAAAAGTCCAGCGGGGGTCCGGGAGCAACCTCCTGCACTCGGACCGTCGGCTGCCAGTATTCAAAATGGCGCCGATAGCCTTTGCCTTTACTATGTCACACGTTCTACCAGTGCCATTGGTCAGCCCCTGTCACATGGTAGGAGCACCGGATGGCACTGGCCATCCAGTGCTCCTACCATGTGACAGGGTCCGGCCAATGGCACGGATACCCTGTCACATGGTAAGGGCAAAGGGCCATCGGCGCCATTTTGATTAGTGGCAGCCGACGGCCCGGGAGCGGGAGATTGCTCCAGGGACCCCCACTGGACCACCAGCTACCTGTAAAAAGTTTTTGGGAGGATCGGGAGGGTGGGGGAAGCTAAGGGATTAGTTTTAAAGGGTTGGGGTGGGTTTAGGGGTTATTTTTGTGTGCCTTTTTCCCGCCCGCTCCAAAGCAATAAGAGAACCCCCACGATCAATATCATGGGGTTTTCCTATCGTTTGGGGGGAGCCCCCAATTTCTGACAATTTTGAAAATATCATCCAATATGTATTTATGTATTTATGTATTCCCTTATTGGGTGGAATGTTACTGGAAAAATTTGAGTGAACAAGTTTATCTCGTAAATTTTTTCCCCGACGATATGTGGTTGGTGGCATAAAATTCTGTCTCTCCCAACGCAGCTGGACTGGCGAAACACGGGGTCCGTGTCAGGGGACTCTCATTTTGAAAGACTATTGATATAAATGTGGAGTTGCTATTTTTGAATAATACAATAAATATATCCAATTGACCAACAAAGATTTTTCTGCACTTGTCATGTGTATACATTTTGTAGCCTTACCAGAATTACCTTCTGCTGTGGAGTTAGCGAAACTCTTCATCAAACACATCTTCCGCCTTCATGGTATACCTAAGCATATTCTGTCTGACAGAGGAGTACAATTTACTGCTATATTCTGGAGAGCCTTATGTCAAAAATTTGACATCTCCATGGACTTGACCTCCGCTTACCATCCTCAGTTTAATGGACAGACTGAAAGAATGAACAGAACACTTAAACAGTTTCTATGGTTCTACATTAATTCAAGACAGAGTGACTGGGCGGAACTGATGCCTTGGGCAGAATTTGCTTCAACTCGTATCCTGCTACATCTACGGGGTCTTCTCCCTTCTAACTCATCTATGGATGACAACCGCTTCCTCCTCTGCCAATTCTCTTATATGTGGCTTCTCCTGCCACACAGGCTACTGCAGCAGAGTTATTTCAGATACACTGAAAGGAGCAATCGTAAAACCCATTTTAAAAAAAAAAAACAGCGACCCACTTAACCTGTGCAACTACAGGCCTGTATCAAACTTACCCCAATTGCAAAATTAATAGAAAAAACTATACAAAAGCAACTAGCGGAACACCTAGATAACAATAACATCCTATATCCCTCACATGGATTTCGAAAACATTATAGCACAGAGACACTCCTACTGGCGCTGACAGACAACATCATGAGGGGATTCGATAACGGTAAACAATACATTCTAGTGATGCTAGACCTCTCAGCAGCTTTTGATACTGTTAATCACAACATACTTTTAAATAGACTAGAAGAAATAGGACTAGGCAACAAAACACTCAGATGGTTTAGATCATACCTAAGCAACAGATATTTTCAAGTTCAAATCAAAGATTCTATGTCAGAAAAAATAGACCTTCAAACAGGTGTACCACAGGGATCCGCCCTCTCTGCTACACTTTTCAACATATACCTGCTCCCATTATGCCACCTACTAACCGGACTGGGAATCACTCACTACATATACGCAGACGATATCCAATTTATATTACCCATTGACGATACAATGGAGAAAACATTAAACATAGCGAACATGTATCTAGACATTATCAAACAACTATTAAATCAAATGGAGCTAGTAATTAACATAGAGAAAACAGAATTCCTTCATTTAGAAAGGAAAAAAAACATGGAGATCTCACACAACCCAATCACACTCATTAACAACAAACAAATAATACTTGCAGAGAAAGTACGAAATCTAGGAGTAATAATCGACACAGAACTAAGCTTAAAACAACATATATCCATAAAAGTAAAGGAAGGATACGCCAAACTCATGGTCCTCAGAAAACTTAAACCACTTCTAACAACCGCCAACTTTCGATCAGTACTGCAAGCGCTAATATTTGCAAGCACTGATTATTGCAATACCCTTCTACTAGGTTTACCATACACCTCCATAAGACCACTACAAATATTACAGAACACGGCTGCAAGAGTATTAACTGGAAAAAGGAAAAGAGACCACATTACAGAAACACTGGCCGAGTTACACTGGCTTCCCATTGAACAAAGAATACAGTACAAAACACTATGCACCATACACAAATTAATACACAACGAAAACGCAGACTGGCTCAACACGGCCCTTCGTGTACACATCCCCAACAGAAATCTAAGATCAGCCAACAAGGCACTACCAACTATTCCATCAGTCAAAACAGCAAGACTAACCCAGGTAAGAGAGAGAGCGTTATCCTTAGTGGGACCCATACTATGGAACTCCATGCCCTTGGAATTAAGACTACAATGAGAAAACAAAACATTCAGAAAAAAATCTAAAAACTTGGCTATTTAAACAAGCCTTTCAAAAAGAGAAGGGAGAATAGATTCCAAGGACTTGCAAGGTTCAAACCAGGGAAGTGCAAGAGACAAAACACCCACACAAACAGGAATCAATAAGGGTGTTCGTTTTTTTAATAGAATTCATCACTAAAGGATAAGTTACATTTATAGAATGAGTCCTGAACTCAAACTGCTATAGATTTGACCTGGACAGAATAGTGATCACACTCATTTAACATCTAGCTTTGATTAAAAACTTATGTTACCGAACCTAATGGCACCTGTGTAAACTGATAAATTTTAATAACATTATTTTTGTGCCTTACTGTAAACCATTGTGACGGTACCCACCTTAATGACGGTATAGAAAAGATTTAAAAATAAATAAATAAATAAATAAATAAATAAATAAATTTCAGCTTTGGAAGCAAACGAAGGATCTACTCCTCAAAGCAGGACAGAAAGCAAAAAAGATCTCCGATGCTCAGCATTGAGAGGCACCACAGTTTCAGCCTGGAGATAAAGTCTGGCTGAGTACCAAGTTTCTCCGCCTTAAACTACCTTCAGCATGTTTTGCACCTCGCTATGTAGGACCCTTTGCTATCCTTCGGTGCTTGGGAAATCTTACGTACAGTTTGAAACTACCTCCATCAATGAGAATACACAATGCCTTCCATGTCTCTCTGTTAAAACCCTTGATGCTCTCTGATTTCTCCAAGAAGACCTCATAACCAACAAATCTGGACACGGAGGATGACATTGAATATGCTGTAGATGACATCTTGGATGTCTGTAAGAGAGGCAAGATGTGGGAATACCTCATCTCCTGGGAGGGCTATGGAACAGAAGAAAACTCATGGGAGCCTCTGGCCAACATCATGGATAAGGACATGGTACGTCAATTCCATCTCGCACACCCACGAAAACCCAGACCATCAGGAAGAGGTCCTGGAGGGGGCCTTTTGAAGGGGGGTACTGTTGTGTCCATCGGTCGCAGACAGCTGCGACTGCTCTGCCTCACCTCTCTTCTACCTTTCTCCTCCTCCATGGGAAAGATGGCTGCCTCCGGTGCTGTGTGCCGAAACCCTCGGCGTCTCCGACGCAGCATGGGCATCTCCGTCCGCCATGCTCCTTCCTGTGGCCCCCTAGGGCGCGTGCGCGCACGCTGTCTACGCTTATCAATACATAATGGCGGGAACCTCAGGGGTATCCCCACCACATGACGTCAGTACCTCTGGGTATTTAAGCCTCTGCTCCGCTCCAATTCAACGAGTTAGCAAGGACTTGCTCCTCAAGGGCCTTTCCAGCTTGGGGTATCTTGCACCACGGACCTCGGATCCTTTCCTTCATCCTGCTACCAAGGAGGATTCCTGCACTGCCTCTCTGTGAGTACCTCTATGCTCCAGCTCTCCATTTCCACCCTTCAGGTTCGGCTTATCCTGCTCTGCGGAACACTACCAACCTTTGCTACATCCGGGTGTGACCATCTACTTCTGAGACTGTCTGAGCTTCTTGGAGTACCGCTGGACTACAGTGCTATCCATTCCTGTGCAAGTATCATCTACCTACAGCAGTACAATAAAGGCTTTCTTCCTCAGTGTCTGCTTTCTGAGTTTAGCCTATCGCTGTGATTCCACGGGGCCCCTCCCCATGGGAGGAGTCTTCGCCACTTCGACCAAGAGTCCACATTATGCCACAAACCCAACACCATTCATGGTGAATCACTACCTGGCAGGATCACTCACACCACTGTTCCTGTTAAGCTCCACACAGGCTCCCTCGACATGGAGCACTTGGTGTTCCACGTCATCGCCAAAGCCATTCACCCCGTGGTCCTTGGTCTACCTTGGCACCAGCAGCACTCCGCCAATTTTGACTGGGCGTCCCTGCAGCTGTCCCAGTGGGGTCCGTCCTGCTGCTCCTCCTGTCTGGAGATGGTCACCAACCAACAGTCTCACGACCTTGCTCCACCCTACTGGGCTTCCACCCCACTACGCATACTATGTGGATGTCTTCTTGAAGAATGGGGCAGGCACACTGCCACCACATCACCAGTATAATTGTGCTATCAACCTCCTGCCCGACACGGAGCCTCTCCAGGGCCGGGTCTATCCCCTATCCCTTACCGAGACCCGGGCGATGCTGGAATGTGCAAGAAAACCTAGCCAAGGGCTTCATCCAGCGATCCACCTCCTCCACAGGGACAGGCTTCTTCTTTGTGGCGATGAAGGACGGGACGCTTCGTCTGTGTATCGACTACCGAGGCTTGAATGCCATCACCCATAAGGACCTCTATCTGTTGCTGCTCATCGCGGAACTGTTTGACCGCCTACAAGGGGCCAGGGTGTTCTCCAAGTTGGATCTTTGGGGGGCCTACAACCTGATTCGCATCCAGGAAGGTGACGAGTGGAAGACGGCCTTCAACACCAGAGATGGCCATTACGAGTACTTGATAATGCTGTTTGGATTCTGCAATGCGCCGGTCATCTTCCAAAATATGATGAACGAGGTATTCCGTGATATGCTGTATGTGTGTACTCGTTTACCTTGACGACATTTTGGTCTTCTCCAAAGACCTCAAGACCCACCGCCGAGATGTTGCCCGTGTGCTCCAATGCCTCCGGGACAACCAGTTATTTGCCAAACTTGAGAAATGTTCCTTCAAGAAGGAGAGTCTTCCATTTCTGGGTTACATAGTCTCCAGACAAGGATTTCAGATGGACCTAGAGAAACTCAAAAGCATCCAAAATTGGCCACAATTGACAGTGCTGCGGGCCTTACATAAATTTCTCGGCTTCGCCAATTACTATCACACATTCATCCACAATTACGCGAGGCTGGCAGCCCCACTCATGGCCCTGACCCATAAAGGGGCGAACCCTAAGCAATGGCCTCCGAAGGCTGAAGCAGCTTTCCAGCACTTAAAGGCCACATTCCTCCGGGAACCATGTCTCCGGCACCCAACCCTCAACATACCTCCATTGTGGAGGTTGACGCTTCCTCCAAAGGAGTTGGGGCTATCTTGAGCCAACACTCCGTCACTGACACTCTCCATCCGTGCTCTTTCTTTTCTAAACTGTTTTCCCCAGAGGAGCGAAATTATGGGATCGGCAACAAATAACTTGGCGATCAAACTCACCTTCGAAGAATGGTGCCCATGGCTAGAGGGAGGACAACATCACATCACCATATACATAGATCATAAAAACTTGGAATATTTATACCAGGCCCAGCAGCTGAACCCAAGTCAAGCCCAATGGGCCCGCTTCTTCGCTCACTTTGATTTTGTGCTCCGCTACCGATCCACAGCCAAGAACCTCAGAGCAGACGACCTCTCATGATCCTTCACTCCCAAAGATGCCGCTGAACCACCGCGGCATATTATAGACCCTGCACGAGTTCTACTTCCACCACCATAACCGTTCCCACTGGGAAAACGGTCATGCCATGCAGACTCCGTGACAAGGTGCTGTTTTGGGCTCACGATTCCTGCATCGCGGGCCACCCTGGACAAACTCGTACCCTCGCCTCCCTCCAACGGTTCTATTAGTGGCCCCCTAAGAGAAGGGACATTTGGACCTACGTGGACTCGTGTCATGTCTGCGCCCAGCTGAAACCCCTGACGGGCCTTGGGGGTTACTACAGCCACTACCGGCCCCCAAAGAGCCTTGGACACACATTTCAACCGACTTCATTGTGGATCTTCCACCCTCTGACGGCAAAACTGCCATCTGGGTGGTAGCTGACCGTTTCTCTAAGATGTCACATTTTATTGCTGGCCGGGTCTCCCCTCTGCTCCTCAACTTACACAACTCTTTGTCCAACATATGTTCTGCCTCCACGGTCTCCCCAAACATGTGCTGTCCGACCGCGGAACTCAATTCACAGCAAAGTACTGGAGAGCCCTTTGCAAAAAATTCGATATCACGTTGGACTTCACATCCGCCTACCACCCATAGGCGAACGGACAAGTGGAGAGGACCAACCGCACCTTGAAGCAATTTCTCCGCATCTACGTCAACGTATGTCTGAACAACTCGGCAGCACTACTTCCTTGGGCGGAGTTCGCCCTCAACTCTCACCCATCCTCCACCACTGGATCCTCGCTCTTCCTGTTTGTCTAAGGAAGGCAACCGCTTCCTCCCCTGCCGCTACTTCTGACGGTCCCCTCATCCGCGGCTCAGTTAACGGCACGGGAGTTGCACCTCCTTTGGAAACACACGCAGCAGCTGCTGTACGAAGCTGGGCATAGAACCAAGAAGGCCGCAGATGCCCACTGAAGACAGGCCCCACAATTCAAACCGGGTGAAAAGGTCTGGCTTAGCATACGCTACATTCGCCTCAAACTTCCGTCCATGTGATTGGCACCATGATACATTGGACCCTTCTCAGTGCTCCGCTGGGCCCCATGATCTATCAACTTCGTCCGCCACCATCCCTAAGGATGTTCATTTCAGAATCTATCCAACTATTAGTTCCTTACAAAACTTCTTGGCCAGACACACTTTCTACAATAATACTATACCTATCCACAATCAACACCTGGCTCGCTCATAATCGGCTAAGATTAAATCCTGCAAAAACTGATCTTACATATCTGTCCTCTATCTCTGACTCTTTGTTGCGACCATTGCTGCCCGACGTCTCCACTCCGCCCACCTTACCGCTTTGGCAACTCCCTCCGGGGTTGATGGAACTCTGGCTGCCGCAGCGTCATTCTGCCGACCTCCTCCGGCGTACCCGGACTGGCTCGACGCTGCAATCCGCCATGTTTCCCGAAGGCCTAAGGGCACGCGAGCAGTGCAGCCCTGACTAAAGTAACAGCAGTGGCGCGAACCTCAGGGGCATCCCCCTGAGATGAAGTCATCTGCACCGGATATTTAAGGTCTCTTAAATCGCTAACTAATCGAGTTAGCAAGGAAAGGTTAACCTACTGAAGCTACTCTGCCTCCTTGGACTTACCAGGGGTACCCGCTCCTCAGGGGCCTCGCTCTCTCTTTCTTTTTTCAGGTTGCAGTCTGAACCGGTACTCGCTCCTCGAGGGCCCATGTTCCCAGACTTGCTACTGAATATCACTTCTGCCAGAAAGTCATCGCTGCCTACAACACCAGTGAGTTACCATCTCTCTCTGAGCTTTCCCTGGAACCAGGTACTCACTCCTCGAGGGCCTAATCCATTTGTTGCGTTCGTGCCTCTTCTCACCCCTCACTCCACTCTCTCTACCTTGGGAGCGACTCCCTTTGGCTCTGAAGGACAGATGCAGCCGCGGCTTCTCCCTGCCTCTTGGTCCCGGTGTCCCCGGACTGGCTTGACGCTACGGATCCGCCATGTTCCTGATGACGTAAGGGCACGTGCGCGCGCGCTCCAGACTTTGTACCAGGAGGGCGCGAACCTGGGGGTGTCCCCCAGTAGTGATGTCATCCATTTCCACTTTAAAAGGTCTTTGTTTGCTAACCTCTAACGAGTTAGCAAGGAACTCCAACAGGACTTGCTTCAGCAGTCCACGATACTTGCAACAACAATCCGAGTCAGCCGGGGAACCCGTCTCCACTGCTCAGCCTTACCAGGAGTACCCGCTCCACGGGGGCTCCGCTCTCTCTTCTTGATTTCAGATTGCCAAGACGGGATTCGGTACTCGCTCCTCGAGGGCCTTGTCCCTGAATACTCGGAAGACTCCTCATTGCCTTGAAGCGATCGCAGACGTGAACACAGTGAGTTCTATTGTAGATAGGAATCGGTACTCGCTCCACGAGGGCCTACATTCCTATAGCTATGAAGACTCCTTTCCATCTAACCAATAAAGCAAGAGGGTAGGCTATCTAAGAAAGCCGTTTAGGCAATAATGTAGATTAGACGCCAACAGTAGTCTAAAGTTGAGCTTTATTTGAAAGGAGGTCTATAATTGGCACACACAAAATAAAAATGTATATGTGAATAATAAACCATATCAACAAATGAAAGAAAAAAATTTTAGACCGAAGGAAGATACAATTTCAAATAAAGAAAAAAGAATGTATGCAAGTCCAGAGCATGGTAGAAATCCTAAGCGTAGTCGCAGCAATACTGATGTGGAAATTGACCCATCAGCCCCATTATTTTCTGAATCCACAAAAAGTAGTACGCAAGTAATTGCTAACAGGCCAATGACTCGTGCATACGAAGTAGGCAAACCATGGCGTAGAGATTAATCTAAAGATGATCAATCTCACAATAAGTTTGATAGTCCTTTTTTAAGGCAATAGTCTAAAAGCGTTGAGGCATGGAGAGTGCTTTTTACCAAGCTTTTGCTGGTATTTATGGTCTCTTTCCATTTCTTCAAAAAGTCTTCAAATCCGTTATCATCATCATTTTCCTTGAAAAAAGGTTCATCCGGTAATAGCTCATTTAGATGTTCTTCATTAAAACTTAGTATGTCCTTCCATGGTGAGTAGGACATGATCCTCAAAAGTGACGGACCAATAAAGCAAGAGGGTAGGCTATCTAAGAAAGCCATTTAGGCAACAATATAGATTAGACGCCAACAGTAGTCCAAAGTTGAGCTTTATTTGAAAGGAGACGTATATTTTATGTTTGTGCCCGACTCAGGCCGAGTTTCGCCCCACCCGGGGCTGCCTCAGGGGCTAAAATCAATAAATACACATTGTAAACAATACAGGAGATACATTAATTAATTAAAAATAACATAAAAACATATAAAAATTATCTAAAACCAGGTAACACATAAAATCATAACCAGAACTTTAAATGAAGTAGAAACAAGACATATGGATCAGATGACAAAAATATAGTGGAATATCATAATTTTACCTGTATATGAATAAACACTATTTAAACAGAAAATTCACTTAGGCTTGGAGTGCCAAATGTCTAGTAGTCTTGTGGTCTGCAAAAAATTAATAAATTTAGAAAAGGAGGGCACTGGTACAACATATAGTTAACCAAGATTTAAAAAAAAAACAAAATCAAAATGAAAAATGGAATAAAAAAAAACTGGGAAATGTTCAAAAATAGCAGGACATACAGGACCGAAATCTATATTGTCCTAATCAAATATGTGGATCTAACCATAAAAGAAAATGCATCACTATAAACTCTGATTCAGGGTTTACAACTATAAAAATTGTACAAACATATTTTGGAAAAAAATAAATCGCCTAGCATGTTCAAAGAGGATTCGGAATTTATGATAGCGTGGGAAGCTATACTGAACAAATGTTCTTTAGATCTCATGATTTTAATTATTAAGACTTCAAAAAAACGAGAAGAGAATTTAAAAAGAACATTGGACGAACAATTGGAATATTTAAAGAAAAATGATTTATGTTTTGAATTGATCCATGACGACTACAAAAAGAACTTAGCTGATTTTACCCAAGAGCTAAAAAATGTAAAATACAAAAAATTCAAAAGGGATGAAAATGATTATAAAATGTTTTAAATAATCTCAATGCGTTCAAAGTACACGATGTATACCCAGCTTATATGAAAGGAGTTTGGTTGATATTGAACATCAGCTGTTGTTTGAATGCACATCTCTTCCTGTCGGAGTTCGGAGCCGCTCTGATTGAAATCCAGAATTTAGGCTGCTGTTTGAATGCACACTACCTCTGTAGCTGCTCTGATTTTAAGAACATGAGTGTTCAATAATCGTGTTCTCAAGTCTGTTTATGAACTTCCATGGAAAGAACACACCCACTGAACCTGTCAATCATGTTTTGGATATCCTTTGAATGAGGCTTGAGTGATTGAAAAGCACATCTTAAAAGTGGCATTCTGTTGTTTTCAGCCCTGAAGCAGCCCCCCAAGGGGCGAAACTCAGGCCTAGAGTCGGGCACTCATTTATTTAATAAACAGATTTTTTTAAGGACTTTCGGCTATTCCTTGTTTTAATTCCTCATTCCTGAATGCTGCCACTGCAACCTCTTCTGTGGCTCAAAGGCCCTGGCTTCCCCACGAGCCATACTGCATATGATAGCCTTGCATCCTGTTCGACGTTCTTGGGCTATGGCTTGGCCATTCTTTCACACAGGCCAGCTGTCATTGTTGACACAATGGCAGCTGGCCTATTGCAATATTTATTGTAAGAATGCTCTACACAAAATTCTCAACATTCATCTTGCTCTGAGCAGCAATACACTCATTAGGACCTCTTATAATCCCATCATTCCACCAACTTCTTGAGTTACTACATCACAAGTAATTAATTGCATTTAAAAGTATCTTCAAGTTTATTATTACATGATAAAGCAGTTCCTGTCAACCAATCAGAGGGCCAGTCACAATCCTGTAAGATAATCTAAATTAATCATAACAGAGCTCTCAAGCAGACAGTTAATAATAACAGAGTTGTTCAATGGAGCTCTTTCATGAACGGCAGTTAACAGATTGCACTAGGCACCCACGACATGCAAGGGATTCCTTTAATGCTACCTTGTATATATTACATCTCTCTCCATAACTTTCCTTTCACCAGGTCTCTGCTGTGACACAGCAACTACTTCTAATACCCGCCTTGTGTCTGTGTGACAGGGGATGGAGGGAAAAAGAGAGATCAGATATGGTTGTACTCCTCTGCCAAAGGATAATTCTTTAGTAACTCAGAAGGAAGACTTTGAAGTCCATTAGATGTCCTCTTAGTATCTTACGAGTCTCACAGTGTAACTGACACCTCTTTTAATGCAGAATGCTATCTTAATTCAAAATTTCATTGTGCCCATGTAGCATTGGCAAAAAATAACAAAAAAGTGAAAATTACATTTCTAGGAAAGTTTGTAATGATTGAGTTATCGTGGGAAGCTTGTGGGTGTTCCAAATCCAGACCTCAAGTCACAGCTGTGGCTGCCACAGACATAGTAACACAGTAGATGATGGCAGAAAAAGGTCATCCGGCCCATCCAGTCTGCTCAGTTCACACTACCAAGGAACAAGGAAACATCCCAGATGTCGGCTCCAGAGTGTGACCACCTGCAAGATTTGTTCCTGTCCAAGAAGCATACAAGCTTCCTACGTGGTTCCCTCCGGCACCCACCACTCTAATTCCCAAACACAAAGCTCTACTACATCCCTAACAGCCAGCAACATCTGGCCTCCCAGTCAAAATCAGCAAAGTTTATTTGTATTCTTAGCTTCTGGATAAAAATAAAGTTTCGTTACTCTTCATGACTGCGACAGACAACACACAAACGGCGTGATGATTTCATGGCATGGACTGAAAAGCAAACTCCTTCAAGACCTTACTAAGCAATGGCTCCAGACTGCCATGAAGCCGCTTCGCAGCCAGAGCACGGAAAGAGCAATGAAATGCACTGAAAATGCAGGAGCGCTGGGTGCTCAGAGCCGTGCGGGAGAGCAGGGTACAGAGTACCAGGGCCGCCCCCGCTGAAGGGGCTGCACTCGGATTAACCTGATCCACACTGTTTTCACTCTGGTTTTTGTTTTTTTTAAACAATGACATCTTGTTTTTTTAATGACCATTAAGTGAGATTCACTCAAATATACACTGTTTTTTAAAAGTTAATATTAACAAATAATTGAAAAAATTGCAATAATTAACATGTTGGGAAAGTAAAATATTGGAAAGCACATAATAAAACACTATTGAACTCACATTTAAGATCATGTTGATTCTTTAGCAAATAAAAAGTGAACTATGGAAACACTACGTTAAACAGGTGAAAACATGTAATTTCATTTCCAGTATCAAGAGCATACAGAAACATAAAACAATACAAACATATGGATTAAAGGTTTAGCACTAATTTTCTAAGTTCATTTTCCCCCTTTCTTTAAAACTTGTATTTAATAAATGGCACACACATCAGACAAAGAGCAAAAATCAAAGCAACAAAGTATCTTCATTACAAAGTATATAGGTCTGACATAGCAGAAAAAGATAACACAACATTGAAGAATCATATAAACCATAAACTAGTGTCAAAAAAATAACAGAGGAAGTCAGCTAATAATGTCTAAATAATTCCAAAACTTTCCCCAGGCTCATATTTAACAATTTTCCCATGAATCAAATTAGTGATTTTCTGAAGTATAGTAATCTCAATCAATTGTTGCTTCCATTGGGAAATACATAGAGCACTTTTCTAAAACAGGGTAATAGTGTGCCTAGCTGCAAGTAAACATTGTGTAATAAGGACTTTATCAGATGCCAAGAGGGATGAAACCACATTCCTCTACAAACCTAACTCCAATATTGCAATAAGCCCAAAATCACATTTACAAATTATCTTAATTTCATCCTCTATTTTACCCCAAAAAGAAAACACCAATCAACATGTCCACCAGACATGAATGTACAGTAAGAATATCCTGAACTGCAAACTGAAAAGGACCATGCTGATTTCTGTCCATATCTTCAACTTACAAATGTAATTTTCCTAGCAAAGAATTACATGGGGAAACTGAAAAAGGATGGATGAAAATTAGAATCAACACTATTAATAACAAGGAGAACCAAAAGGCCAGGCACCAAAAGATGAATAACAAAACAAAATCAAGCAGAGGCATAGGAGAAAACTGGTGACAAAAATAAAAAGTGAGATCAGAAAATGCGCCCAAATTGTGTGGTCAAAAATGGACAATCCGTGGTGACCTATGCCTTGATATTTGCTTCAGCATATAGATTTAAAACATAAGTTCAAATTAGATCTTGGGACAACCAATAAAACTAGTGAATGATGCCACAAGTACTGCTCATTTGCATATTGAAACTCCAGTGGCCTACTATGGTCATTCTCCATAAAAGACACTACACCAACAAATGAGTTACCTAATGCAAGACTTCAGCTCAAGAAATATCACAGTAGTAAAGACCGAAGGCAAAGTAAATTTATTAATAACTAGAATACTGTCCAGTTATTAATGAAAGAGTAACTCTGATACCATTCCATTCTAAACAAGTTGGCAGTCCCACTAAAACAAACAATTTCTAATCAATTCTGAATAAAATGGCACTGGATAGTTGGAAAAAATACATATTAGTGAACCTAGTTAATTAACTTGATCACTTTTACAAGGTAGAAATTCTATAAATTTAATGATATGCAAACATATTTCCATACCATTAGAAGTCATGACAAAAGTTTACATTAAAAAGAAAATATTAACAAGTTTACACAGTGCAACATATTCCCAATCTTGAGCAATTAAAAAATGATTTAGGAAATGCTTTCCACTTGTTCGATTATTTCAGCTTTGGCATCGAACACATCAGCCAACATATGTTTTGGAATTTCTGAGCCCCTCACTTTCAAGGTGTAGCAGGCATTCTCCACTTTGGATAGACTCTGCTTTAATGTATACAACTTTTTTGAAATTTCATAGGGTCCAGTGTTTCCAATGTATGAGAATCCATCATAAATCTGACGTAAAAACTGGCTCAGTTCAAATGGTATCTCAATGTCACCATTTCCAATACCGCCGATACACATTCGCATCAGTTCTCCTGTGAGATCAGCCACACCAAGGAGATAATCCACAGGTGTGACCTGAAGACTCCAATGATGCTGCTGCTTTTCACGTAAATCAGATGATGGCTTTTCAGGTGAGTGGGGTGATATTGCCTTTAATTCTTTTAGTTCATCCTCTGAGCTAAAAATCAACTGCTTGTTGATTTCTTCAATGCTCATCAGGTTACGTGTTTTGATGAAATACTGGAAAGTGATAGCCTCAACATATTCCTGAAGTCCTGGTGTAAAGGCTCTGTGATACCGATACATATCTTCTCCCACCAGTTCTTGTGCTATTTGCTTAATCTTCTGTCGAACAACGTCCAGTTTACTTTCAGACTCGGTCAGTATCTCCTCCTTGTTAGGTGAACTAGTAATTCTGTGAAGCAAGAAAATAGTCCTTTTACTCTCAATGGTTATATCGCGGCCCAGCTTCACAAGTCGTTCATATTTGTCATGTCTTGTATCAAGGTCACGTTGAAATGATTTAAAAACGAAGAGAGTCATGTTTTCGTTTTCTAAACCCACTTGCACCAAAAGTCGGTGGTGGTCCAACGGGGGTCCGGAAGCAATCTCCTGGACTTGGGCCGCGTTGCTTTCAGGGTAATATCAGAACTACTTTTCCATGCATGCACTGCGGGCAGAAGGAGGCCTGCGAGATATGGCGACCCTAGGCCTTCGGCTGCAGTAGCTTGCCCCGCCCCCCCCCGGGATTCGCCTCTGCGGGGTGACCTGCCGGCCGGGTATGTTCCTTTAAGAGAGCGTAGGGGGCGGGGCGCGCCGCCGGGCGCTGAGGCGCGTCGCGCGCGGATGACGTCACGCAATGGCCGTGCGGTGCGAGTAGCGGGAGCTCTACGTCCGCTGCCCCGGTGCGGCCTGTGCCAGCCCGAGTGCCCCGCGGCGGCTCGCCGGAGCTCGGAGCCAGCCCGAGAATCCCCGGCGGCGCGCACACCCTGCCGGCCGGCCTGGAGAGTGTCGACCCGCTCCGCCAGGCCCGTGCCGGGAGCGTGGGAGAGAGGGAGCGCGGGAGGCAGGTGAGAGGCCTCCGGCCGGAAGAGGCATACATTCGCTCACACACATCTTTAATGTGTGCAACAGCCACTGTATATATACAATACATACACAGTGTACTTACACGTAATGTAACATCCACTGTATATATACAGTACATACCGGTAATGTATGTAACATCCACTGTGTATTTACAATATATACATATACGAAATGTAACATCCACTGTATATATACAATATATAACATATCCACACATAGTGTACATATATGTGTGTAACATCCACTGTATATATGCAATGCCACATTACATATGTACACTGTATATAAACGTTATATGTGTAGCATCCTCAGTGTATGTATAGTGCACACATTACATAACCACACACAATGTTACATGTAATGTGTGTAAACCCTACTGTGTATATACATTATACTCATAGTACATATTCACACATAGTACATACATATGTGTGTAGGTAACATTCACTGTATATATATATACAATATGTACACATATACACATACAGTGTACATACACGTGGGGGCTGATGCAATAAGATGTGCATTGAAAATGGGAGCTTGCATTGAGCTCCCATTTTCCTAATGCACAGTAGCCACATCCTCTGGGTGCCCAATGCAGTACTTAAGTGAAGGGCTGCATAAAAAAAAAGACACGCTAGGGGAGAATAGTGCGTCCCTAGCATTTAAATGCATCAGGCACCTACAAATGCACTGGGCGCTGAATTCAAGCGCCAGTCTTTATCCTGCTTCTTCTGCCCAATTTTGCTTAGGTTGCTAAAGATGCCCATAGCTAAGCACACCTTGCTATGGGTGTCTAGATTGTACATCCAGAAGAATTGTTTTTTTTTTAAATTAAACCAATATACATTTATTTTTCAACACTGTAAGTAGTACATTTAAGTGTAACAAAGATACTAACAGGCCGATACAGTAAAGTTCGCGGGAGAGCGGGCAAGCGCCCAAGCCACTCTTCTGTACGCGCGATTCACTAAAACAAAGTATTTAAATTAGGGCCCACAGTAAAAAGAGGCGTTAGGGATGCCAGTGCATCCCTAGCGCCTCTTTTTGGACAGGAGCGGCGGCTGTCAGCAAGTTTGACAGCCGACACTCAATTTTGCTGGCGTCGGTTCTCAAACTCGCTGACAGCCACGGGTTTGGAAACCGGACGCCGGCAAAATTGAGCGTCCGGTTTTCAAGCCCCGGGCTGATTTTAAATTTTTTTTTTTAAATTTTGGATTATTTTTAACTTTTGGGACCTCCGACTTAATATCGGAGGTTGCACAGAAAAGCAGTTTTTACTGCTTTTCTGTGCACTTTCCTGGTGCCAGCAGAAATTAATGCCTACCTTTGGGTAGGCGCTAATTTCTGAAAGTAAAATGTGCGGCTTG
The DNA here is from genome assembly GCF_901001135.1 of Rhinatrema bivittatum. NCBI lineage: Eukaryota > Metazoa > Chordata > Amphibia > Gymnophiona > Rhinatrematidae > Rhinatrema > Rhinatrema bivittatum. The sequence goes on along the minus strand of NC_042621.1, from coordinate 87,378,471 downwards.
GTTGCACATTTTACTTAATGAATTGCGTGGGAATAACTAATAGGGCCATCAACATGCATTTGCATGTTGCGGGTGCTATTAGTTTTGGGGGGGGGGGGGGGTTGGATGCGCGTTTTCGACGCGCAGGTTAACAGTGCGCGCCGTCGGAGCGCACTGTACTGTATCGGCCTCTAAGCAGGAAGAACCACAGAGGACCATATTTTTAAATTTCTCATGAGTCCTTGACTCATGGATTGACTTTACTCCACCTCCAGGACTGGAGTTACATTTATTGCATTAAAAATTGTGCATAGGATGCCCAGCAATTTTCTGCATTGGGGTTAATAGCTAATAGCCTCATCTACGTGGAATTTACATGTGATGAGTGCTATCAGCTACGTATTTGTTTGTGTGTGTTTTTTGGATGCACTAATCTAGTGCTAGTGCTAGTGCATCAAGTGCTAGTATAGCACATCCAACTGCATGTAAACCTGTGTGCTAGGCTGGGCGCACTTTATTGTATCAGGCCTGTAATGTGTGTAACGTCCCCTGTGTATATACAATACACACACATACAATGTACTTACACTGGGTTCTACACACACTGCACATGTGTGTATAAATTTTATGTACACTGTATGCGGGTATGTAATACATGTGTATTAAATATACCCAGTGGATGTTACATTACATGTATACACGTATTACATACCCGCATACAGTGTACATAAAATACACACGTGGTGTATGTAAAATTCACTCGTGTGGTATATACAAAGCGGGTGTACACATTACGTGTATGTACACTGTTTGTAATATGTGTAATGTACATACATTCTGGGTGTTGGACACGTTACATGTGTTTGTGGGTATGTAATATGTGTATAACACCTTTTGTATGTACAATACACACATTACAAACACAGGGGCGGATTTTAAACCCCCTGCTCGCGTAAATCCTGCCGGATTTACGCGAGCAGGGCCCTCCTGCGCCAGCGCGCCTATTTTGCATAGGCCGCCGGCGCGCGCAGAGCCCCGGGACTCGCGTAAGTCCTGGGGTTTTCGAAAAGGGGCGGGAGGGGGCGTGTTGGGGCGTGGCCGCATGACGCGGCATTTCGGGGGTGTGATGCGGCGTTTGGGGGGCGGGACCGGGGGCGTGGCGCCGGCACGGGGCATTCCAGGGGTGTGGCTGCGCCCTCCGGAACAGCCCCTGGGTCGGGTCTCGGTGCGTCAGCAGCCCGCTGGCGCGCGTGGATTTACATCTCCCTCTGGGAGGCGTAAATCCATGGATAAAGGTGCGGGGGGTTTTTAGATAGGGCTGGGGGGGTGGGTTAGGGAGGGGAAGGTGAGGGGAGGGCAAAAGAAAGTTCCCTCCGAGGCCGCTCCGATTTCGGAGCGGCCTCGGAGGGAACGGAGGAAGGCTGCGCTGCTCGGCGTGCGCCGGCTACCCAAAATCGGCAGCCTTGCGCGCGCCGATCCAGGATTTTATAAGATACGCGCGGCTATGCGCGTATCTTATAAAATCCAGCGTACTTTTGTATGCGCCTGGTGCGCCAACAAAAGTACGCGATCGCGTAAGTTTTAAAGATCTACCTCACAGTGTACATACAAAGCACACATATTACGTACACACACATGTAATGTGTGTAACACCCTCAGTGTATGTACAGTATATACACACTGTAATACACGTAATGTGTGTAACACCCACTTTGTATATACAATACACACATTTTACATGCACACAGTGTATATACATGTAACGTGCAATACCTGCATATTCCAGCAAAAATAGCATGTACTCGCATACACACTGATTTATAAACATCAAACATACACATGCGCAAAATGTGGGTGGTCTGGGGCATTCCAGGCAGGCCCAGCATTCCCATGATTTAGTTGCTATTTGAAAAGACGCTTGCAGATTTTCCAGCTTAGGTAATTTTACACCTGATAATTATCTTCTGTAAGTGATATTAAACATGTTTCATGTCAGATGGGAGGCCTGGGTGAATTGTAGGGTGTTCAGGCTGAAGAACCAGGACGGTCTTGATGTAGGAAGGACTGGGAAAACTGGTGGAGCAATTAGTAAAACTGGTTATTTCAGTTATGTGCCCATGTTTTAAAATATATCGACTTAGGCATGTAAATCCTGATTTATGTGAGTAAGTCCTTCTTTATTTTCATACGTAAAATATACGTGCATGTATTTCAAAATAGGTAAGAAAAGTACGCACATTCACTGAATTAAAATACTCGCTTTCAAAGCATTAAATGTATTTGCATGAAAGGCATACGTGTGCACATATATTGCGGGATAAAGATTTGCATATTTTATAATCGTGTATCTGATATGTGCGGGTTATAAAATACTGTTGTAAATCTGCACTCAGCCCTATACAGTATGTGCGTATATACTCCGCATGCAGTTATTTGAAAGTTATCCTCATTATGGTCCTGCACAGGAGGCTTGTGAATAAAATGAGAAGCTTGGGAGTGAGCACCAAGGTGGTGATGTGGATTGTACACTGATTGATAGAAGACAGCGTGTCTTCTATCAATCTGTGGCACTCCACTTAACACCGTGCTCTGAAGAGAGAACGGTGTTAAGTGGAGTGCCACAGGGATTCTCCCTAATCGTTAGGCATAGTTCTCGCAAAGCTCCTACGGGGGGTGAGTGGACTGTGGCCCCCTTCTCCTGATCCGTTCCCGCTGAGCGTGGGAACAGAAGCCATTTTGAGCACGATCAGGGCAGTGACGCGAGTGTCTTCTATCAATCTGTGGCACTCCACTTAACACTGTGCTCTGAAGAGAGAACGGTGTTAAGTGGAGTGCCACAGGGATTGGTATTAGGACCATTTCTGTTCATTATTTTTGTTAGTGACATTGGGGAAGGGATAGAAGGTAAAGTTTGTCTATTTGCGGCTGATACTAAGATCTGCAACAGAGTAGACATGCTGGAAGGAGTAGAGAGAATGAAAAGTGATTTAAGAAAGCTTATTTATTTTATTTATTTAAAATATTTATATACCGTTTTACCAGTACAAGATTGACCAAAGTGGTTTACAATGGTAGTAACATAAAAATTCAAATAAGATAAAAATAATAAAACAAAAGTTAGAATAAAAATACAATCTACTTCATGATCAATATAAATAAAATATTTAAAAATTATAACAAAATAAGAACATTAAAATAATTGTTATTTTAAATAAAAGTATAGAAAGAAAAGAAGAGATACACAAACATAACTATGAAGATGGTAATGTCCTGATATTAATTGAAGTTTAAGTACCCATATGTGAAGCTGGGCTAGTGACTACTGAGTGGAATCAATCTTCCCGAAAGCTTCCGTAAATAAATAGGTTTTTAGCGCTTTCTTTAATTCATTTTTGCTGGAAATTTGTCTTAGGTCAGCTTGAAGAGAGGTCTAAAACTTGACAGCTGGGATTCAGTGCCAAAAAGTGCATTTGGGATGCGGTAATCCAAAAGAGCTGTATGTGATGGGCGGTGAAAGACTGCACATTACTGGGAGAGGAACCTTGGGGTGATAGTGTCTGGCGATCTGAAGGCGATGAGAGAATGTGACAAGGCGATAGCTAAAGCCAGAAGAATGCTGGGCTGCAGAGAGAGAGGAATAACCAGTAAGAAAAAGGAGGTGATAATCCCCCTGTACAGGTCCTTGGTGAAGCCTCTCCTGCGTTCAGTTCTGGTGCCCGTATCTCAAAAAGGATAGAGACAGGACAGCGGAGGTCCAGAGAAGGGTAACCAAAATTGTGTGGGATCGCCATCGCATGACTTATGAGGAGAGGCTGAAGGATGTGAATATGGACACCCTGGAAGAGAGGAGGTGCAGGGGAGACATGATACAGTCCTTCAGATACCTGAAAGGTTTTAATGATGGACAAGCTTTGAACCTTTTCTGTTGAAAAGGAAACAGAACTAGGGGGATCATAGAATGAAACTTCAGGGGGGATGACTTAGATTCAATGTCAGGAAATATTTTACAGAGAGGGTGGTGGATACCTGGAATGCCCTTCCGCAGGAGGTGGTGAAGACAAAAACAGTCAAAGAATTCAAAGGGGCATGGGATAAACACTGGATCCCTAAAGGCTAGAGGATGGGAATGAAGAAAAGAGTGCATGGAGGTAACCTGCTTGGTGCGACAGTTACTTCCTTTAGCAGAAGGCATGGGATTACTACCCTCAATCAATAAACTTTGATACTTTTGATGCAACTGCAACATCATTCTCTGCGGGTGGGGAAAAAGAGGAATTGGATTCAGATGGCAACCAATATGGGCCCCGACGTTTACGGTCTGGGGTACTGATATGCAGACATAGGGGAAAAAGCACAGGACTGCTTCCTTCACGTCCTGCAGACCAGTCCAGACCAACAGGGATTTCCTCCTACCAGCAGAGGGAGGCACAGTACAATCTCTTTGCCTTCATGGTAACTCTCTACATAACGTGGTCCTGTCGGAGGAGACGTCAGTAGTCCTCTGCCCTCCAGTAGAGGGTAGGCGGAAGGTCTGACGAGAAAAAAGAAAAGGAAGACGCAGCCTCGGAGCCTAACCGCCCAGAAAGTGGTAGCGGTCCTCCCTGATAGGCCGGGGCCGAGTCAGGGGATCGAATTCAGGGACAGCCGGCGGTGTTTGCTCTTCCCTGCCCTCGGGGCAATCTGAGTGTTGGCCTTGGGATTTCCGAGCACATGGAGGATTTGGCCCAGGTTTCCTCTCCCCCTTGGAGACCAGGTTTGGAGAAGGAGAGGAGATGCGGGTGATGCGGGGTGCAGCGCACGCCGAGTATCGCAGGTTCTTTTTGCAAAGACTGTGATGGAGAAAAGAAGCAGCGCTGTTCCCAAGAGGAAGGGGAGCGTTTTAGTCATAGCCCCGCGTCCCAACCCCTCTTACTACTGCTGGCACAGAGGCCCCCGGGAGTATCAGGCCTGCATAGGCTGTCCCCAATACGGGAACCACCAGGGCAGGAAGGCCAGGGTCGGAAGGTTCCAGGAGCCCAGAGTTTTCAGTGCACTTCATAAAGCAGATGCACAAGGCCTATGTGGAATCAAAGGGGCAACAGAGTCATCATCCCCAGGCCCCGAGGGGCATGAGACAAAGCCCCTCCAGGAAGAGAGCAAGATGATGATGTAGGCAGCTATGGAGCCACTCCCGCTTGGGATGAGTACTCCCTGTTGGTCTGGACTGGTCTGCAGGACGTGAAGAAAGGTGAAATTAGTCCTTACCTGCTAATTTCCTTTCCTTTAGACCTGACAGACCAGTTCGGAAACTATCCAAAGAGGAATTTTCATTTCTTTTTTCCCCTCTGATGCCTTATTTATGGTAATTATAAAAGAAGGGTAAATATCGAGAGAGAGGGAGCAGGAAGAGTAATTACTCTCTATGCAGTGAAAACTCGAGGAAGAGTACATTAAGGTTCAAAATAAAAAAAATAAAAAAGGCTCAGATTTTGATTACTTTTTTGAAATGCATTTGTTTTTTTTCATCAGATTTATTTATTTATTTGTTAGTTTTTATATACCGACATTCGATCGAGATATCACATCGGTTTACATGTAACTGAACACAAATAATGCAGAGGTTGCTTATTTTACATTGTAACATAGTTACTTAAATGCTAAGGTTAGGAAGATAAATATACATACTAACTTTGCAGGTTAATTAACAAAGTAATTTAGAGAGAACATATAGCATGTGAAAATGAGAAGATAGATGGGGAGGGGTGGCATAGAGGAAGAAATATTTACAGTTATATTTTACAAGGAGAACCATTGTAAAATATCAGATCTTAAGGCACAAGAATATAGAGAATTTTACAGTCACTCAGAGGAGTAGATAGAATCAAACATGTATGTATCCAGGAAGAGAAGGATACGCTAGTCCTCAGGTGTGGTAGGAAGGAACACATATCCAGCTTGGGCCTCCTCCAACAGGACCACGTTATAAAGAGAGGTGCCTTGAAGGCAAAGAGATTGGTCCTCTGCTGGTAGGAGGAAATCCCTGAGGGTCTGATCTACTCTGACAGGACTAAAGAAAAGGAAATTAGCAGGTAAGGGCCAATTTCACCTTCTATGGCCAAGTCTAAAAGCAAAGCAAATCAAACTGCAAAGCAAAGGAAACAGCCTGAATTTTCAAAAAGGCTGCTCACCCAGTAAAAATGTTGCTAGCAGTAATTTTTTTTTGTTTTTTTTATCACTTCTTTATTGAGTTTTTACATGAAAATACATGGAGAACATTAATTTTACAAAGATATTAAGCATCATTCCCTTTCTTTAAATTATTTATTATTTGATTTATTTGAAAACTTTTATATACCGACGTTCATAGGCATATCACATCGGTTTACAGATAACAGGGGATAAAAATATTGCAACAAGAAGGGAAATATAAAGTTACATGTAACCAGGTCTGGAATAACTTGGAGGGGTAAGAGGAAAAGGTCAGGTGACCTAGGCAAGAATTTTTAAGAGAAGGTACAACACTATTTACATAAAGTACAAGAGTTAAATTAAAGGATCCAGAAAATAGCTGTGTGGGGTCTCTAACTAATATACCTGACGTTCTTAGGCAGATAAAAGGATAGGAGGACAATCTCGTACCCATGCAATGATGCATGGGTACAAGAAAGAGGGCAGGTATATATGGGAGAAGATTTACACGGCGGTTACATATGGAGGTGCAGTTACGGATCAATCAATTTAGGCGGGATCTGGGGGGAGGGGTGGGGTGCTGCATAGGGTGGGGAGAATAGAGGAGTGGGGATGTACATAATAGTGTAGCTGTCTAGGTTTGATTAGCGTCTGGATACGCCTGCTGGAATAGCCATGTCTTGAGTCCTTTATATACTTTATATACTATATATATATACTTTATATACTATATTATATACTATATATATTTATATACTATATTATATACTTTATATATACTATACTTAGGTTTAAAAAAAAAAAGGACAAGGAAGAATTTCTTCAGCCTCCCAGGGGGTTGTTAGATCCTGGGGACCATGCCCCTGGTGCTTGAGGCAGCTGCAGCTAAGGGTCGAGGGCCCTATTGCCACTTGCAAGCAGCGCTGGGTGTGATACCGGGGAGCCCGGCTCACTCACCACAAAAGGACCAGGACCCATAGAAGACTGCCGGGCAAGTTTTTTACAACAAAAAAAAAAGAAAAATAGAAGTCTTGGTTTTTGGTGCTCAGATCTCCCTTCCCTCACTGCCGCAGCCAGTCACTTTGTCGCCGTTTTCACCGCTCCGGGTTGCTTTTTTTATTTCTTTAACGATGCCACGGAGCTCAGCGTTCTCGGGATGGCCTCTGTTCCTCGTGTCTCCCCAGGGGGAAGGGAACCTCCGCTGCAGCCTGGGATGTTAGGCATAGCTCTCGCAAAGCTCCTACGGGGGGGTGAGTGGACCGTGGCCCCCTTCTCCTGATCCGTTCCCGCTGAGCGTGGGAACAGAAGCCATTTTGAGCACGATCAGGGCAGTGACGCAAGCCGCGGTGGGGGAGGGGATTCTCCCACCTCCTCTATCCCTGCAACAAAGGGCCCCCGGGGGAGGTGAACCAATGGGGCATGCCTTGCCTGCGACGGAGGACAGCCCCGAGGGGGCTTCAGACACCTTCTCTTCCTCCTCCTTCTCCTCTGAGTTTATTTTGCTGCTTCATAAGGTCTTTAAGGCTAGGAAGTCAGGGAAAAAGTAGGCTGGAGAGAGAACGTCTTTGCTGGTACCATATTTGAATCCACGGAAGCGGTCCAAATCTAAAGGGAGTGCTGGATCTTCAAAAGTAAAACACCCATTATGGTCTGTGGCGCCCCATGCAGATACAGATTCTTCCGTGCACGTTTCTGACCCAGATGACCAGGACCTGCAATCCAAGCCCCCGCTGGAGGTGGATGTAGATGCAGATCAACAGCAGGATTCAGGCCGCGGCTCCCATATTGTGGAAGGAGACGACCCGAAGGTGGTCCTCCTTTTTAGAAAGGATGAGCTGGGTCCGCTTATCCCCACGATTCTAGGGGAGTTAGGCATCACAGTGCTGCCAGAGGAATCTCGGATGGGGGCTATGGATCTGGTGGTGTTGGTCTGTGGGGTCCGACCACTTCTTTTCCTTTTCATTTCTCCGTAACAGACTTACTGTTCAGACAATGGGACACTCCTGATCTGGGGTTGAAGGTTAGCAAAGCAATGGATAAGCTATATCCTTTGCCGGAGGAAGCTTTAGACCTTTGAGCGACAGCCCTCAAGGACCTACAGGATAGAAAATTGGAGCTTCAGCTCAAGAAAATATTTGAAGTCTCGGCACTGGGAGTGCGAGCTGCCATGTGCAGCAGTTTTTCTTTACGAGCTGGCCTTTGCTGGGTGCAACAACTGCAGGCCAATGCCGATCTTTCAGAAGGGGAGGCTCTCCAGGCGGGATGCCTGGAAGCCTCAGTCACTTATAGCTCCGTAGCTCTTTACGATCTGTTGTGGACTTCGGCCAGTTCCATTGTTTCAGCTGTCTCGGCACGCAGATTTCTGTGGTTACGGAACTGGTCTGCGGATGTTTCTTCCAAAGCTCAGCTGGGTTCTTTGCCTTTTAAGGGCAAGTTGCTTTTTGTAAAGGACCTGGAGGACATGATTCAATCCCTGAGAGAGAATAAAGTTCATTGATTGCCAGAGGATAGGCCCAAGTCGAGGGGCTCCTTTTCTACTCGCGCTCGCTTCTGTGGGAATTGAAGATTTCGAAATCCCCAGTCTACTGGTTCATCTTTTAGGCAGAATTCGAGCAGGCAGCAGACCTGGTCCCAGTCCTTTTGAGATTGATGCTTTGGTAGAACCGGTAATCCCCAGTCTGCACCTGGGGTCAAGTCTTCGCAATGAAGAGATGCCGGTCCATTCCTCTGTGCCGGTTGTAGGGGGCAGACTGTCTCTGTTTTACCAGGAATGGCCAAATTGACGTCTGACAACTGGGTCCTCACTGTGATAAGACAAGGCTACACTTTAGATTTTGCACGGCGCATTTGGGACCGGTTTCTGGTCTCCCCGTGCGCTTACGAGGAGAAATGGAAGGCAGTACAAGACACATTGCCGCGCCTTCTCGAGCTCGGCGCCATTATACCAGTTCCCCTGGCGGAACAGAGAAGAGGCCACTATTCCATTTACTTCGTGGTACCCAAGAAAGAGGGGGCCTTTCGGCCCATTCTGGATTTAAAACGAGTCAACAGATATAGTTGCAATGGAGAAGGTATAGAGAAGGGCAACCAAAATGATAAAGGGGATGGAACAGCTCCCCTATGAGGAAAGGCTGAAGAGGTTAGAGCTGTTCAGTTTGGAGAAGAGACGGCTGAGGGGGGATATGATAGAGGACTTTAAGATTATGAGAAGTCTTGAACGAGTAGATGTGACTCGGTTATTTACACTTTCGAATAATAGAAGGACTAGGGGGCATTCCAAGAAGTTAGCAAGTAGCACATTTAAGACTAATCGGAGAAAATTCTTTTTCACTCAGTGCACAATAAAGCTCTGGAATTTGTTGCCTGAGGATGTGGTTAGTGCAGTTAGTGTAGCTGGGTTCAAAAAAGGTTTGGATAAGTTCTTGGAGAAGAAGTCCATTAATGGCTATTAATCAAGTTTACTTAGGGAATAGCCACTGCTATTAATTGCATCAGTAGCATGGGATCTTCTTAGTGTTTGGGTAATTGTCAGGTTCTTGTGGCCTGGTTTGGCCTCTGTTGGAAACAGGATGCTGGGCTTGATGGACCCTTGGTCTGACCCAGCATGGCAATTTCTTATGTTTTTATGCCTTCGGGTGCCCCGCTTCCGCATGGAGACTCTACGGTCTGTCATTGCCTCAGTGCGAAAGGGAGAGTTTCTGGCATCGCTGGATCTAACGGAGGCATATCTTCACATCGGCACGGATGCCGCCCACCAGAAGTTCTTATGGTTTTCTGTCCTGGGACGTCATTTTCAGTTTCGAGCTTTGCCTTTCAGGCTTGCCACCGCGCCCAGGACCTTTACCAAGATAATGGTTGTGGTAGCGGTGCAATTCCGGAGGGAAGGATTCTTGGTGCATCTATATCTGGACGACTGGCTGATTCGAGCAACGTCTGAGTTGCTTTGCCATTCGGCGGTCCGCAGAGTGCTTCAGCTACTGAGATAGCTCGGTTGGGTGGTCAACCTTGCCAAGAGTCGTCTGGTACCCTCCCAGTCCTTGGAATTCCTGGGAGCCCTGTTCGACACGCAACAGGGGAGAGTTTTCCTTACCGCGGAGTGCATTTGCAAGCCGCAGGGGCAGGTTCGAGGCTTATTGGCCAAGCATCCTCCCAGGGTACGGGATTACTTGCGAGACTTAGGATCGATGACTTCCACTCTGGAGTTAGTGCCATGGGCCTTTGCTCATATGCGTCCTTTACAGTCAGCTTGCTTTCATGATGGAACCCAGTCTCTGAGCAATTTCATCTACCTCTTCCCCTTATGGATTCTGCGAGGTTGTTACGACTGTTGCTGCCCGACGTCTCCACTTCGCCCACCTTACCTTTTTTGTGACTCCTCCCGCGGTTGATGGACGTCTGGCTGCTGCGGCGTCTGCCTGCTGTCCTCTCTGGCGTCCCCGGTCCGGCTTGGGCGCTGCATCCCGCCATATTGTCCAGGTACCATAAGGCGCGCGCCACGCAGCCCTGCTTCTTATTCTTTCTTTGGCGCGAACCTCAGGGGCATCCCCCTGTGATGACGTCACGCATCCCGGATACAAAAGCCTACACTTTTTGCTAGCTAATCGAGTTAGCAAGGATTGGGATCTCCTTACGGATGGGATTCGCTCTCCATACCTAGCTACTCTGCCTCTCCAACTTTTGGCTCCTCAGGGGCCTCTCTCATTTCTTTCAGGTTGCTATCAGGAACAGGTACTTGCTCCTAGAGGGCCCATGTTCCCTGACTCGTTGCCTGAACTTATTGCTTCTGCTTGGAAGAAACTGCTGCCTACTTCATCAGTGAGTTACCAACTTTATTTCCTCAGAGCTGTTCCCTGGAATAGAGGCAGGCCCTCAAGGCCTGCCTCTATTTCAGCTTCTGTGTCACCTTCCGGGAGAAACCGCTGTGTAACTTTACCAACGAGGCTCTATACCAGAACTCTGTGTATGCTCCACTGTACTCACTATCTCAGTTTTCTCCACTACAGCACAGCCATAGAGGGAATCGCTGTTCCAGTATCCTGAGGAATCCTAATCCCAGCCGGACTTCATCTCTACTCACTACTGCTACCTCTGATGGCTTCTCAACTCTGTCTAATAAAAGGTATAACTGTGTTTTGTCCCAAAGCTGAGCCTGACCTGTGGTCCCTCACGGGACTTCCCCCCGTGGGCATGGTCAGCTGCCACAGTGTTCAAGGGTCCACCCAAAACCTTACAAACAATAACAGAGGTCCAGTCTCGATTGGTGGCTCCTCTCGGACAACTTAACCCACGAAGTTCCCTTGGTAGTGCCCGCGTGGACAGTGGTTACCATGGATGCCAACCTCTCCAGCTGGGGAGCGATCTGTCTGGGGAAGTCAGTGCAGGGGCAATGGTCCCAGGAAGAATCTCAGTGATCAATTGTCTGGAGACCAGAGCCGTGTGTTTAGCGTTACGAGCTTTCCTTCCACTCTGCCAGGGGAGGTCAGTCAGAATACTGTCCGACAATGCGATCACGGTGGCTTATATCAATTTCCAAGGAGGAACCAAAAGCCAACCAGTGTCGGTGGAAGCTCAGCAGCTGATCAGCTGGGCGGAGCAGCATCTGGTCAGCATTGCGGCGTCTCACATAGCCGGCGTCGACAACGTTCAGGCAGACTTTCTCAGTCATCACCATCTCAATCCCAGGGAGTGGGAGTTGGCAGATGAGGCCTTTCAGCTCATATGTGACACGTGGGGCATACCCAGCATGGATCTGATGGTGACATTACAGAATACCAAAACCCCGCGCTTCTTCGTTCGCCACAGGGAGACAGGAGTGGAAGGGGTAGATGCCCTGGTTCTTCCCTGGCCAACCAACGTCCTGCTGGACATGTCTCTGCCGTGGCCTCTGATCGGCAAAGTGCTCAGGCAAATAGAACTCCACCCAGCAGAGGTATTCCTCGTAGCTCCAGAGTGGCCGAGGTGTCCATAGTTCGCGGATCTGGTCAATATAGTGGTGGCAGGGCCCTTACGGTTTTGGGATCTCCCAGATCTTCTACATCAAGGGCCTGTCTGTTTTGAAGAGGCTGATCGTTTTTGTCTAGCGGCATGGCTTTTGAGAGGCAGCGCCTGAGGGGCAAAGATTATTCTGACGCGGTAGTGGCTACGCTTTTGAGCTCGCGTAAAACATCCACCTCCCTCGCTTATGTCCGGGTGTGGAAAGTCTTTGAATCTTGGTGCGTAGAACGTGAGGTTGTTCCTACCCAGGCGTCGGTATCGGATATTTTGTGTTTCCTAGAAGCCGGACTATCCAAGGGCTTGTCGTGTAGCTCCCTGAGAGTGCAGGTGGCAGCTCTTGGGTGTCTGCGTGGTTCAATACAGGGAGTAGCGTTAGCTGCACATCCGGATGTGGCTCGTTTCCTTAGGGGAGCGAAGCACTTGCGTCCCACAGTCAGACACCCTTGCCCTTCCTGGAGCCTGAACTTGGTTCTCTCAGCTCTGTGTGCTGTGCCCTTTGAGCCTCTAAAAAGGGCAATGCTGAAAGATCTCACGTTAAAGGTGATTTTTCTTGGAACTATCACATCTGCTCGTAGAGTGTCAGAGCTTCAGGCGTTATCCTGTAGAGAGCCTTTCTTGAGAATTTCTGATTCTGGAGTTTCCTTACAGACGGTTCCTTCTTTTCTTCCAAAGGTAGTTTCCTCCTTCCATTTGAATCAGTCGGTGGAGCTCCTGTCCTTTTCAGACCTGGACCGGTCGGAGCCCCTTTCTAGAGACTTAAGGAAGCTGGATGTTCGCAGGGCTTTGCTGCATTATCTGGAGGTTACAAACGCTTTTCGTATGTCTGACCATTTTTTGTGCTGTCGTATGAGGTCATATGGCATCTAAGACTACGATAGCCCGCTGGCTGAAAGAGGCTATAAGTTCAGCATATTTGCTGTGTGGTAGACCCCTACCGGTTGGACTTCGTGCTCATTCTACCTGTTCACAGGCAGCGTCTTGGGCGGAATGCCAACAAGTCTCGCCTCGAGATTTGCAGGGCTTCTACATTGAAGTCTTTACACACCTTTGCGAGGCATTACAGACTGGATGTCCAGGCACCGGGTTTTGGGGGATTTGGAGAAGGTGTGCTCCGAGCGGGCCTCTCCGGGTCCCATCCCAGGTAAGGAAGCTCTGGTACATCCCAGGAATCTGGACTGATCCGGGTACGTACAGGGAAAGGAAAATTGGTTCTTACCTGCTAATTTTTGTTCCTTTAGTACCACGGATCAGTCCAGAGTCCCGCCCATTTTATGCATAGAGGTAACGGAGAGTCCGCTCGTTCAGCATTTGTTTATTTCGGATCTGCAGATCAATTTTGTTCACAGTGTTCAACGGGTTGTGTTCCATTGGGTTTAGTGAGCCAGTTTGGATAATGTGTTAGCTGTATATAGTTAGTTTGGTTTTGAACCATTCTGCTTTGATACTGAATAATACTGACGGACTGTAGGTGGCACCTTAGGATATAGGGCAGAGTTTGTTAAAACTTCTCTGTCTCCATCTGCTGGAGGGGAGGCAAAGCCCAGGAGTCTGGACTGATCCGTGGTACTACAGGAATGAAAATTAGCAGTTAAGAACCAATTTTCCTTTTTGGATTTTTCCTCTAGGAACTTATCCAAACCTTTTTTAAACCCTGTTACACTAACTGCTGTAATCACATCCTCTGGCAATGTATTCCAGAGCTTAATTATGCGTTGAGTGTAAAAGAATTTTCTTCAATTTGTTTTAAATGAGCTACTTGCTTAACTTCTTGGAGTACAATCTAGTTCTTCTGTTATGAGAGAGTAAATAACCGATTTACATTAACTTGTTCATATCCTTTCATTATTTTGTAGCCTTTTATCATATTCCCCCCCTCAGTCGTCTCTTCTCCAAACTGAACAGCTCTAACTTCTTTAGCTTTTCCTCATAGGGCAGCCATCCAATGCTCCTTATTTTGGTTGCCCTTCTTTGCACTTTTTCCAGTGCAGCTATATCCTTTTTGAGATGCGGTGACCAGAATTGCACACAGGATTCAAGGTGTGGTCTCATCATGGAACGATATAGAGGCATTATGACATCCTCCATTTTATTTGCCATTCCCTTCCTAATAATTCCTAACATTCTGTTTGCTTTTTTGATCGCCACAGCACATTGAGCAGACAGTTTCAATTTATTATCCACTATGACGCCTAGATCTCTTTCCTGGGTGGTAACTCCTAAGATAGAACCTAACATTGTGTAACTACAGTAAGGGTTATTTTTCCGTATATGCATCACTTTGCACTTGTCCACATTAAATTTCATCTGCCATTTGGAAGCCCAATCTTCCAGTCTCGCAACGTCCTCCTACAATTCATCACAGTCTGCTTGAGATTTAACTATTGCATATAATTTTGTGTCATCCACAAATTTGATCACCTCACTCATCGTACCCCTTTCCAGATCATTTATAAATATATTAAAAAGCACCGGTCCAAGTACAGATCCCTGAGGCACTACCTTTTTCCTGTTTTTTTTACCAGCTTGCAGTCCACAAAGGACATTACCTCCTATCCCATGACTTTTTAGTTTTCTTAGAAGCCTCTCATGCAGGACTTTGTCAAACACCTTCTGAAAATCCAAATACATCACATCTACCAGTTCACCTTTGTCCACATGTTTATTCACCCCTTCTGAAAATCCAAATACATCACATCTACCAGTTCACCTTTGTCCACATGTTTATTCACCCCTTCAAAAAAAGTAGGAGATTTGTGAGGCAAGGCTTCCCTTGGGCAAATCCATGTTGGCTGTGCCCCAACTTACCATGTCTATCTAAATGTTTTGTGATTTTATTCTTTATAACAGTTTCCACGATTTTACCCAGCACTGAAGTCAGGCTCCCTGGTCTATAGTTTCTCGGATCACCCCTGGATCCCTTTTTAAATATAGGGTTTACATTAGCCATCTTCCAGTCTTCAGGTACATCGCATGATTTTAATGTTAGGTTACAAATTAATTGAAATAGGTCTGAAATTTCATGTTTTAGTTCTTTCGGAACCCTGGGATGTTATACCATCTGGTCCAGGTGATTTACTACTCTTCAGTTTGTCAATCAGGCCTACCACATCTTACATGTTCACCGTGATTTGGTTCAGTTGATGTGAATCATCACCCATGATGATGCCGTAGATATGAACCTTATAGATTGAGAGGGAAGTTATGATTTGGAGCAGCTGAAGTGGGACAGGGATCCTAGTGGAGAAGCAATGGGCTCAGGTCTAGGCAGAGGACTAGAGCCAGTCATCTAGTATTCCAGAAATCCTAGTTTCTAGTTCAAATGGCAGCCGAGGTTGTAGCGGTCAGTGTATCGCCATCAGTTGATGTGAACAAATTGAGGGAATCTAGTAGCCCTCAGGTACCCTGGTAAGTGAATCAGATTTGGTCTGGAATAGAGTTCCTCTGCAGGACCTAGCAGCAGCTCATGTGGCCAACACTGTTATTGATTTTTAAATAAATAAATATGAATATTTAGAGTTGAGACCCTGAAGTATAAGGACCGGCAAAAGTGGCCTTTGTCCTACTAGAGGGTCAGGTGGTGTGCTTCCATGAGGGGACTTCAGATCATCCCCATGAAGTTCCAAGATGAGCAAGTTCTTCAGCCGAAAAAGGAAAGCAGGAACCATGATAGGCTTCAGCATGTGTTTCCACCAGAAACCTGGACATTCCCTGGACTGAGTTCTGAAGGTGCAAGGAACGGTGCACCTTCACCCTTTCCCCTAATCAGAGGACCTTCTCTAGAAGATCCCTTGCATTCTCTTTTGCAACCTTGGCTGTTAAGAAAACCAGGCTACATAGCGAGCATATTTACTGTCGGGGTCTACAGTTTTCAGTGGTGCGAAAGAAGACCATGTAGTAAATCTTAGAGTTTGGAGCCTCTGCAAAGTCAGTTTAGAGGAGAAGATAATATTTCCCGTTGAAGGGGTCCACTCCTTTAATCTTGGTCTTGCACCTGAGGAGAATGGTTTGAAGGCATAACTCAAATCTCTTAAAGGGGAAAAACTGGCTGTAGCTTGCTACAAGAGACACAGTCAATTTAGATACTTTTTTTCCGAGGATTCAAAAACACAAGTCCTTTGCTGCGGGAGATCTCTTTGTCTCGGGTCCTTGTTCCGATGGATATATTTAAGGGGAGAATTATTAATGGATTACCCGTTAAAAGTTACTCTCCTGGCATTAGAAACATCATGTCACATAAGTTAACACATTAGAGCTCCTAAGAGTTAATGCATTTATTGAGCTCAGTTAATTATTATGAAGAATATATTTTTATTTTACATAAGAAAAGTATACAATTAAATTCAGTTGATAAATTTAATTGATTAGATCACGTAAATTCAGACTAAGTCTGTTTAAATCAAATTAATTCATATCAGGTCGGTTGATAAAAAAAGAAATGCTTACCAAGAGTTAAAATTCTTTGCCAAAGCCTCTGGCATGCTGTGATCAGAATAGGACAGCAGCAGCCCCAAATATTTGAACATACGTTATGTATACCTTTTTCTGCTGTATACTTTTAACAGTTTACAATTAGCATGTAACTGGCTAACATAGCAATCCTTTATTCTCATGAGTTACTAATTAATAAATGTGCAGAAAAGTATTACTTATAAATTCAAGTACACTACATCAAGTCATCTGTGTGCTTTGATCTAATATAGAAATTCCATCTATTTGACACAAAAAAACACTTGCTTTTACTTTTCTAATTTTTAATTTATATATTTATATGTGTGAAGCTTCTAATACTCCTAATGTTTAAAATATATTGTAATAAATGCAATACTAAGATACAGCATCTTTCTTCTTAGGTGCAAAAGGTTATAAGGAATTATTTAATTATCTAGATCCGGTGCAATTTAAAAGCAGTGTCTGGAAACTCTGCTGTGCCTGGGACATAAATCAAACCTGAAGCACTGGCTGGCTTTCCAGACCTGACAAGTGAAGGAAAAAAAATGTTTAATGTTGTCTTTTAAACCCTTTGAACTTTTGTCCCTTAATTCAGGGATGGCCTAATATCAATATCAACACCCGTTATCCCGGTAAACCGGTATAATCACATACTGAATAACCAATACTAATATTAAAAATCGCACATTGACAAAAATGATTGGATTTCCTGAGGAAATTAGGGTTGACGGGTTTATCGCCATAGGAACCTAGGGTTCTAGACCCTGCTTTGCATTTAGATACAACTTGTGCACTGGTCATTTTTAGATTAAAAAAAAAAAAAAAAGATTCAAAACAATTTAAAATAATTCTGAATGGAACAGAGTTTATTGGTTTTCATTTTTTAAAGGTAAAGGGGATCAAATACTGTGGCATCCTCAATTTGGAAATGATCTTAGTTTTGAAAAGATTTGGCATCCCTTCCTCTTGAGCTTTGTATGGTAGCATCGTGGGTTTTTTTTTTTAAACTGTTTATTTTATGAGTACATGGAACATCACATAGATATCAAAATTCAATAAGCTCTGAAAAGGAGAAGAAAAGAGAGATTTACCAAATATAACAATAGGGGAAAAAAACCATAAAGGATGCAGTAAACATTCGGGCTTTGCCAATTCCAGTAGGGTCTCCAAACTTGTTCATAGCCTTCCATTTTGATTCTTGAGCATGTAGGTGATTTTTTTTTTCTATCAACTCTGTTTCAGCCATCATAGACCTCTAATGATCCATGTGCAGAATGAATTTCCAAAAGAAAGCTACAGTAAGTACAGTGGGAAAGAACTTGCCTATTTGTGACAGAAAAGGTATTGACCTCCCACCATCCCAAAAGAAACAATTGGGGGGAGACAGATTAAAGGAATGACCAATAATAGCTTGAATTTCCATCCCAGGCTTTCCCCCACAATAAGACAAGCCCATCACATATGGAAATAAGCCTCAAATCCACAACCCCGCCAACAAAGAGGACTTGAATTGCTGAATATAGAAAAATATATTAGCTCTCTGTAAGTTCTGTGCAAAAGTTTAAACATTTTTTTTGTTGGGCGTGGATCACCAGATAGAGTGCCAGTCTTCTGTATTTAGAATCAGGGAAAGTTCAGAATTCCATTTAGAAATTTAAACATTGTCTCTGATTCGTTAATCTCATTATGTAAATACTAATAAAAACATGAAATCATTTTGCCCGTAGAACTTTTGAACGAGATCCTTTCAAGACCATTCCTTCCTCGCAATTCACATACATCACCCCTAATTCAAAATACATCTCTGCTTAGTTAGTTGCAGGTACATAAAATGTGTGTGGGGTAAAATTCTGAATTCTGTAACTAAATCTTCAAAAGATTTTAAAACATTGCCCTTCCATATTTGTCCTAAAAATGTTAACCCTTTTCCTTCCTATCCCTCAGAATCTTTTTTTTTTTAATTTATATTTTATTACATTTTTCATTTATTACAAGTAATTTTATCAATGTGTTTTACATAATCCAGATTAAAAGAAATTAAATATACATGAATTCTCATTCTTCATAGTCCTTCAAAATTAATATAATCTGATCATGTTCACATTAAACTCACTCAAGGTAATAATGGAGACCAAAAATTGAATAGAGCAGATATATAAAGAAATACTTTAAACACTCATATTACTTGCTGAACACTGTAAGGTGTCGCCTTTTCTTCTACATACCAATAGAAGGACTAGGGGGCATTCCATGAAGTTAGCAAGTAGCACATTTAAAACTAAGCGGAGAAAATTCTTTTTCACTCAGTGCACAATAAAGCTCTGGAATTTGTTGCCAGAGGATGTGGTTAGTACAGTTAGTGTAGCTGGGTTCAAAAAAGGTTTGGATAAGTTCTTGGAGGAGAAATCCATTAACTGCTATTAATCAAGATTACTTAGGGAATAGCCACTGCTATTAATTGCATCAGTAGCATGGGTTCTTCTTAGTGTTTGGGTAATTGCCAGGTTCTTGTGGCCTGGTTTGGCCTCTGTTGGAAACAGGATGCTGGGCTTGATGGACCCTTGGTCTGACCCAGCATGGCAATTTCTTATGTTCTAATACTCTCACAATCTCTTATAGCAGATGCAGAAGGTGGCTGAGTGGCTGCCTTAACAGCAGTAAGACACCTTTCGTCATTGGTGCGTCGGGGCCTGGAGTGCGAGAATCACGAGGTGCGCTCCACCTACAATGTTTTCGAGTTAGCAGAGAGAGTGTGCAGTGGGAGTCAGCGCCGCAGAATGTCATGGCTGCGGGCCTCGGATCTCTGCCCGGAGGTACAGGAATGACTCGCTGACCTGCTGTGCACGGGAGAGAATCTCTTCGGAAGTAAGGTGAGGGACGCAGTGGCCCAGTTGTGGGATCACTGAGACCCTCCAGCAATTCTCCACCAGCACTTCAGACCTGACCTCCTCTGCCAGGAGGTTGGCGAGACAAGGGCAGAGGAAGTCTTTCTACCACCAGAGAAAGTACTATCCTTTGCCCTCTCGCTCCCAGAGGGTGAGCTCTCGTGGCCATTCTAGGCAGCAGCGAGCTCCTAAGCCCCAGCTGGCGCCCCAGCCAAATCCCCGGACGAGGTTTTGATTGGATCATAGGGAGCATTAGCCAGCCACCCGTACCTGTGACGTTGGAACCCCCCATTCTGTTTTGGGTGCTCTCCACCCTCTTAATGGCCAGAGCGATCAAGCCTGTCCCACCAGGGCAAAGAGGGCAGAGATTCTACTTCTGGTACTTCCTGATTCCAAAGAGAACAGAGGTACTTCGTCCCATCCTAGACCTAAGGGCCTTGAACAGGTTTCTCAAAAAAGAAAAGTTCAAGATGGTTTCCCTAGGTACTCTGATTCCCTTCCTGAAAAAAGGGACTGGCTATGCTCCCTCGATTTAAAGGAAACATACATGCACATAGAGGTCTTTCCAGGTCACAGAAAGTATCTCCGATTTGTGGTGGGAAAACAGCACTTCCAGTAGTAAAGAGTGTTGCCTTTTGGGCTAGTGTCAGCTCCACGTGTCTTTACGAAGTGTCTGCCCATGGTGGGGGCGCACTTCCGCAGACTGGGAGTGCGTTTTCCCATATCTGGATGATTGGCTGGTCAAGAATGCCTCTCGGGCAGAGGCAGATTCGTCCTTGCACTTGATCATCTGGGTACTAGAGTCACTAGGGTTCATCATCAACTACCCAAAATTTCACCTTGGCCCGTCACCTCAGTTGGACTTTATAGGAGCCCTGCTAGACACTGTTCAGGCCATGGCCTTCCTGCCGTGTTCTAGGGCAGTCACTCTAGTGTTCTTGGCGGCGGTGACTCAACAGAGCCAGCAGGTTTCCGCTCACCATGTTAAGGCTGTTGGGCCACATGGCCGCAACAGACCATGTCACTCCCTTGGCATGCTTACACATGCGCAGAGCCCAATGGACCTTAATGTTACAGTGGCACCAAGCCACACAGGACCGTTGGATTTGCATCTGTGTCACTCCATCCCTGCAGGACTCTTTGCTCTGGTGGCGGGTTCTTTCAAATTTGGAGTAGGGAATCTCATTTCAGGCTTCCCCTCCCCAAATTGTCCTCACCATGGATGTACCCATGTAGGAGGGGCTCTGCACCCAGGGTCTATGGTCCTCCCAGGAAGTGCAGTGTCAAATCAACTTCCTGGAGCTCCAGGCGATCAGGTACGCTCTATGGGATTTCAGAGATTGGCTGTCCAACAAAATTGTCCTGATCCAGACCGACAACCAAGTGGCAATAGGACCAAGGGACTATGATTCTCATAGCTCCTCATTGGCCGAGACAGGTCTGGTCTCCACTCCTTTGGGAGCTGTCCATCTGCAGACCAATCAGACTGATGACTTCCCTGGATCTCATCTCGCAGGATCAGGGCAGACTCCGGCATCCCAACTTCCAGGCCCTGGTGCTCACAGCCTAGATGTTGAGAGGCTGATTCTGCAGCCGCTTGATCTTTCTGCCAATGTGTCTCGGGTTCTGGTGGCTTCTAGAAATCCTTCCACTAGAAAGACTTGTGGACTGAAGAGGAAGAGGTTTTTTCCTGTGGTGTGAGCAAAAAGCCCTAGATCCATTCTCTTGCCCCATACAAAAACTGCTTGATTATCTTCTGCACCTTTCGAAGGCTGACTTAAAGACCAAATCCGTTAAGGTTCATCTCAGTGCGATAGGCACTTACCACCATGGTGTAGAGCAGCGATTCTCAACCGGTGTGTCGCCACGCAGCGGCAGGTGTGTCATATGCTACTGGTCTTCCGCTGCTCTTCCCTCCTCTTCCTTCACTGAGCGAGAGGGACAACCTTCCACTGCTGTCTTTGCCGCCCGGGCTAGCAGCACGTTCAAGCCCGGATGGGAACGGCAGCAGTGTCATTGGAAGCTGGTAACTGCAGCTGGGTCTCTTCTTCTTCCTGCACCTGCCCCCCTGGCCCGGAACAGGAAGTGATGTGCAGTGGGGGGTGCGGGAAGAAGAGCCATGCTGCACGAAAAAGTAGCGGAGGCAGCATTGGCCCCGAGCAGTAGCGTGGGCCCTGAGCAAAATCAGAAGCAGTCAGAAATTGGCACAGCAGTCAGCAGAATTAGCCTCCTGTGGCTGATGGGATTCTTCTTTCTTGGCCTGCGGGGGCTAGAGGGAGGAGGCTGCTGCACTACCATTTGTGCTCGGGGGAGGCAGGGAGAGAGAGAGAGACAGCCAGACAGCCTGTCTGTAAGTGAGAGAATGTCTGTGTGATTGAGAGTGTGCATGTGTAACTGTGACTGAGAGCCTGTGTGTAAGTGAGAGCATTTGATTGAGATCATGAGAGAGGAATTTGTGTAATATAAAGAAACTGGTCAGAGAGGTGATGTGTGTGTGTGTGTGTGTGTGTATATAGGAGAGACAATGGAAGTGACTGGTCAGGGAGATGACTGGAGTGTGTGTGTGAGAGAGAGAGTATGTTAGGTCAGTTCTGTGTATGTGATCAAGGTGAGGTACTTTACTAGCATGTAAGCATTTGCATCAGTCTTATTTGTTGTATTTTCTCAAGAGGACATGCATTGGTGATAAACTGCTGTCTTTTTTTTATAAGTAAGGCTTATGAAAAGCCTGGTAGTAGGAGTTTGTGTTGCTGTTACTGAGATGACACTAGAATTAGAATATATTTTTTGTACGGTGAGTTGTACAGGGAATGTCATAATTCTGCTTTACATCCATAATTGTGGGTTGGGGGGTTCCTGTGGATACAAACTGTACTTTTACTTTTAGCCCTATGATGGTCATGTGTTGAGTGTGTCACGCATGTAAGAACCATCTGTCAGGTGTGTCCAGACAGAAAAAAGGTTAAGAACCACTGGTGTAGAGGGTAAAGCCCATCTCTGTGCAGCCTATAGTTGCAAGTTTCATGTGGGGCCGGCTTCAGTTGAAGCCTCCCCTAAGGCTTCCTGCTGTGTTTTGGGACCTCAAAGTGGTTCTCGCTCAACTGATGAAAGCTCCTTTTGAGCCGCTGCGTACTTGTGATCTGAAGTACCTGACGTGGAAGATCATGCTTTTGGTGGCGGTCACTTCAGCACGCAGGGTCAGCAAGCTCCAGGCCTTAGTGACTTATCCACCTTATACCAAGTTTTATCATGACAGGGTGGTTTTGTGCATGCATCCTAAGTTCCTGCCTAAGGTGGTGACGGATTTCCATCTTAACCAGTCAATCATCCTACCAGCATTCAATCCCAGGCCCCATTCGCACCAAGGCGAATGAGCACTGCACAGTTTGGATTGTAAGAGAGCTTTAGCCTTCTATCTGGAGGGAATAGAAGCCCATAGATAGTCCACCTAACTTTTAATTTCTTTTGATAGGAATAGGTTGAGGGTTGCTGTTGCCAAACAGACATATCCAGTTGGCTAGCAGATTGCATCTCCAGGCGGGTCTGCATTTTGGGGGTCATATCAAGGCTCATTCTGTCAGAGCCATGGCAATGTCGGTTGGCCACTTGCGAGCAGTTCCCGTGGAGGAGATCTGCAAGGCTGTGACGTGGAGTTCTCGCCACATTCACATCTCATTACTGTTCACCTGGATAGGGATGGCTGATGTGACGACAGGTTCGTCCAGTCTGTTCTCTGGAATATCTTTAAGGTGTAGAACCCAACTCTCCCTACCTAGGGCCCGTTGCTTGGGTTCAGGTTGTCTTTCCCTCTGTTACCAACAGCACTGTGGTTGTTGTGCCTGTTGGCACCTGGTTGGTGCTGGTTGGTCCCCTTTTGTGTTGGGGAGCAGTCGGTAGCTAGAGATTCACCCTTGTGTAAGGACTATCATCCTGTTTGCCCTGGGGCTCCACGGAGGGTTTCCTCGGGGGTATTTCAGCAGGACTTTATAGTGGAACATGGGTTTTCCACATCGTTTATTTATTTAAATTCATATTCTGCAACTTCCATAGTTGTATGTTCAATGCAGATCACAGCATAGCAAAATAAAATACATAAAATATATAACATTACCATCAAATAAAATATTATATAAAATCAGCCATTCATTACATTATGCGTATGCCTTTAGGAAAAAGCAAGCTTTCAGTCTCTTGCTAAACACCTTGATATCTCATCCTGTTTGTAAATCTATAGGGAGGGCATGCCACAACCTATGGCCAATAAAAGAGAATGCCCTCTCCTAAGTGCACTGCAGCCTACATCTATTACAGAGGGAATTGTTAATTAGAAGTCCCGGAGGATCTCAGGGCATGTGGAGGTTCATACCATATAAAACACTCTGCCACGTCACATTTAACATCAGAATATGACAATTTGTGTAATGTAACTAAAATTCTAAACTGAGATCTCCATTTAGCCGGAAGCCAATGCAAGTCATACAATGTAGGCATGATGTGATCGCAAATCGTGGCTCCTGTAATCAGTCTGGCCGTAGTGTTGTTGTACTAGTTGTAATGCACGCATAACTGTACCCTGCAATCCTATTAATAGATTGCCAGAATAGTCCAAATTGCTAATGCTTGTGCCACTGTTCTAAATAGATCCAGCTTCAAAAAATAGCGGAGCAGCCTGAGCATTTTCAACTTATAGAAAAACATTTTTACTAGGTGGGATAGGTGGCGATCTCCTTTCGTGGATTACAAACTGGCTAAAAGACAGGAAACAGAGAGTAGGATTAAATGGTCAATTTTCTCAGTGGAAGGGAGTGGGCAGTGGAGTGCCTCAGGGATCTATATTGGGACTTTTCAATATATTTATAAATGATCTGGAAAGAAATATGACGAGTGAGGTAATCAAATTTGCAGATGATTCAAAATTGTTCAGAGTAGTTAAATCACAAGCAGATTGTGATAAATTGCAGGAAGACCTTGTGAGACTGGAAATTGGGCATTGAAATGGCAGATGAAATTTAATGTGGATAAGTGCAAGGTGATACATACAGGGAAAAATAACCCATGCTATAGTTACACAATGTTAGGTTCCTTATTAGGAGCTACCACCCAAGAAAGAGATCTTGGGTGGTAACACATTGAAATCATCAGTTCAGTGTGCTGCGGCAGTCAAAAAAGCAAACAATGTTAGGAATTATTAGGAAGGGAATGGTTAATAGAATGGAAAATGTCATAATGCCTCTGTATCGCTCCATGGTGAGACTGCACCTTGAATACTGTGTACAATTCTGGTCACTGCATCTCAAAAAAGATATAATTGCGATGGAGAAGGTACAGAGAAGGGCGACCAAAATGATAAGGGGAATGGAACAGCTCCCCTATGAGGAAAGACTAAAGAGGTTAGGACTGTTCAGCTTGGGGAAGAGATGGCTGAGGGGGGGATATGATAGAGCTGTTTAAAATCATGAGAGGTCTAGAACGGGTAGATGTGAATCGGTTATTTACTCTTTCAGATAATAGAAAGATTAGGAGGCATTCCATGAAGTTAGCATGTGGCACATTTAAAACTAATCAGAGAAATTTCTTTTTCACTCAACGCACAATTAAACTCTGGAATTTGTTGCCAGAAGATGTGGTTAGAGCAGTTGGTATAGGATTGGATACGTTCTTGGAGGAGAAGTCCATTACCTGCTATTAATTAAGTTGACTTAGAGAATAACCACCGCTATTACTAGCAACGGTAACATGGAATAGACTTAGTTTTTGGGTACTTGCCAGGTTCTTATGGCCTAAATTGGCCACTGTTGGAAACAGGTTGCTGGGCTTGATGGACCCTTGGTCTGACCCAGTATAGCATGTTCTTATGTTCTTACTAGATGTTGAATATGCACTTTAAACGTTAAGGAGTCTAATTAAACTCTGAACTTGGGAAAACAACAATAAAGACATCCCATTATAATTCTCACTAATAATTAGATCTATTGGGGGATTTTTACTAACCCACAACATCTTAGTTTTTAACACATTTAAAACCAATCCATCTTCTGAAAGCCAGGCCTGTATCAAGTTCAGTATATCCTGAATCCTAACTCCTGGTATTGAACAATCTTGCACACTAGGGATATAAATTTGTATGTCATCTGCAAACATATAATAAAATACACCTAAGGATTTTAATAAAATTCCCATGGGAGCCAAATATATATTAAATAAAACCAACAACAAGGAACCCCTACTGTAATTTCTCTTCAGGTAGACCAGGATGAACTTATTTACACACATTTGGTTCTGTTATGTAAAAATGATGTAAACCACTCGATTACTGTACCTCCTAAACCAAACGATGTCAGTTGTGCAATTAGTAGTTTATGTGATACAGTATCAGAGGCTGAGGCTATATCAAAGTTGTTAATACAACAGTAGGATTTTGATCCAGCCTTTGATGCAACATATCAGTTAGGGACAGTATCAAAGTTCAGTATTATGCCCCTTTCAAAAATCAGACTGTCTTATCATCCAAAATTGTGGTGCCCTCCAGTTTGTCCTGGTTATGCACAAGGCTTATTGTGCAATGAAGAGAGGATGAGGTAGGGGTCCAGCAGAGACATGGTTAAACACCCCCTCCCCCCAGAGAGAAACCGTCTCTAGGTTTAAAGAGACTCCAGATGGAACCGGATAAAGAGCCTTCTCCTGGACCTCCCATAGCATCCAGAGCGACCCATGGGTCAAGAGACAGAGTAATCAGGAAAAGACTTCAAAGAAACAGAAACGACATCACTTGGAGGTGAGGACTCTTTAGGAAGGTTGACCTTGGGGCACTGTTATCTTAAATAATCCAGTCTGTGAAACTTTCAGCCTCATGAAAAGATCCAGTGAGGTTAAAGAAACCCATGGGAGACCCCAGAATCCTCCCTTAGTATCAGGAGAACCATGGTAGTACTTTATTCAATCCAATAGGCAGAAGTGAACCACCTGTTTCGTATGCCAAAGGTGGATGCATCAGTGGCTGTAGTCACATGAAAGACAATCCTGGTGGGAAATGTCATGGCCCTAAAGGACCACCAAGTTGGGAAGATTGAAGCAGTTCCAAAAAGATCCTTTGAGATTGCCAGTTTGTTCATACAGGCAGCAATCTGTAGGGGGTATGTGGCTAGATTGTTGATTCGATGGGCCAGCAGCTTCAACCGGATGCAGAGGAGCCCCAGGACACCTGGGATAGTGAGGTGGCTAAGCTGGAATCAGGGATGGCTTTCTTAGTGGAATCTTTACATAACTTAATCAGGACATCAGCCAAACAAGTAGCAACAACTAGGAGGTTACTATGCTGAGGAACCGGGCAGCAGATTCGACCTCCATCTGTCTATGTAGGGTACCTTTCAAAGGGAGGTGATTGGGGATGAGCTAGAAAAGCTGGTAAAGAACATGAGGGAGTCTAGGCCTCTTAGACTGCTAGAGGATAGGGGCAAGGGATCATCAAGAAACTCTTGTGCTCATTACTGGGAGGTCAGGCAGTTTAAACCTGGGATATGTATCACCTCTCAAGGCTAGGCTACAAATATCTGCCCACCCCTTTCAGGAGAGCTGAAGAGGGGTCGAAGAGGAGGAACTCAGGGTGCCAAGGGTTTCTGGAGCTCAAAATGAGGCTATGATGGGCCACTCCTCACCTTCACCAGTAAGTGGCCATTTGGCACAGTTTTATGAATGGACCCGCATTACCATGGAGAGATGAATTCTGGAGTTTATTCAGCAGGGTTATGTCCTAAAATTGTTCGTCCCTTTTCCAAAGACCTATGTCCAGTCCCCTAGCATTCTGAGCTCAAGAAAGCCAGCCATAAAAGAGATGTTAAACCAACTACTTCAGTTGGAGGCTATAGTGCCAGTTCTCGAGAGGTGGATCAAGAAAGGAAGATATTCCATTTACTTTATGGTTCCCAAAAAGCAGGGCATGTTTCGGCCGATCTTGATCTTAAAGCATGCCAACAGTGAACTTTTAGTTCCCAGACTTCAAATGGAAATCTTAAGATCAGTAAAGCTAATGGTAAGGAAGGGAGTGTTTCCCACCTCCTTGGACCTTTCCAAAGCACATCTTCATATCCTTATCAGGGAAAAACATCAAAGAACACTACCAGTTCAGAGCTATGCCTTTTTGCTTGGCCATGGCCATGTGAACCTTTCTGCATTCCTGCACAAAGAGGGAATATTAGTTCATCCCTCTTTGACGATTGACCAATCAGAGCCAAGTGAAAACAGGAGAGTCAGAAGGCCACAGCAGAGTTCATTTCCTGTAAGCTCTAGGTTGGGTACTC
Source organism: Rhinatrema bivittatum (assembly GCF_901001135.1). Lineage (NCBI taxonomy): Eukaryota > Metazoa > Chordata > Amphibia > Gymnophiona > Rhinatrematidae > Rhinatrema > Rhinatrema bivittatum. Next base: position 87,350,699 of record NC_042621.1, on the reverse strand, counting down.
AACAGAAAAAAAAAAAAAAGCCATCTTCATCCAGTTCAGTCCACAGCTTACCTGTAAGCCCGATTTGATATGAGATTAGAGAAAGTATTTATGACATCCAAGACAATCACCAAGCTGCAGGCCCAGGTGAGGGAACTGTTCCTCTTCAGGATTCCTTGAGTAAGATTGTGTCTATAGGTATTAGAGCCAGTGGCCACAGCCATATATGTGGTACCCTGAATGAAGGCCCACATGCGGCCCCTGCACAGAGCCTTGCTCTCTCGATGGTCGTCTCAAAGGCAGAACTACGAATGGACTCTCTCTGTACCAAGAGAGGCCAAGAACAGTCTGCAGTGGTGGCTGTTTGGGGCCAATCTAACAAAATTAGTGGATCTGGACTCCCCAGATTGGACCATAGGAGCCAATCTGGAGGGGCCTATTGAAGGAATCAGGTAGCGCAGGGACATTAAAGAGGAGGTCACGTGGTAAGAATCCCTTCAGATGTCGCTTTAGCATTAGCCTATGTGAACGGGGGGGGGGGGGTGTTTCGATCCCTCAGTTGGCACGGGAGACAAGTCTGCCAATGAGCGGGGCAGAAGTGCAGCTTGAGGCGCACTCAGCATTGCATAAAGTGGGGTAGACAATGTAAGAGCAGACTTCCTAAGCAGGCACACCTTAAACTTGGAGAAATGGGAATTGGCAGAGCAGACCTTCGCACAGATTGTGTCCAGATAGGTGACACCCACCCCCCGCTGGGACCTGATGGTAACCTACTGAAAAACCAAGGAAGCAAATTTCTTCAATCGATGAAGAGAAGTTAAGAAGAGATAGACGCCCTGACAGAGCCTTGGCCATCAAATAAGCTTCTATTCATATTCCCTTCCGTTTCTGTGATATGGCAGATTCCTCAAAGGATCATGACCCACCCCATAGAGGTCTTTCTTATAGCTTTGGACTAAGTCAGATGCCCCTGGTATGTGAATCTGATCAGATTAAAGGAGGAATCGCTGAGTTTTGCTTCGGACAAGATACTTCTTCGACGGGGTTCAGCAACAATGGAGTATCCAGCATCATTTTATCTTACAGCCTAGCTATTGAAAGCAAGAGATTGGAAAGGAATGGTTATTCATAAGTGGTAACTGGGATGATGCTGAAGGCAAGGAAGGTATCCACTTCACTGCGTACATCAAGAGTATGCAAAATCTTTGGGGCCTGGGGCCATAGCAAGAGTCTATCCCTCTTCAAAGCCCAATTGTCTTCAGTCCTGGAATTTCTGCAGGTTGGTTTGGAGAAGGGTTTAGCACTAAACTCTTTAAAGGTACAGGTGGCAGCCCTGTCATGCTTCAGAGGGCAGGTTGGGTGTGATCCCTTGGCCTCGCACCTGGATGTAGCATGTTTTTTCAGGGGGAGGGTGAAACATGTGCGGCCTCCAATCTGCCAGGTGATCTCATCTTGGGATCTGAACTTAGTGCTGAGATCCCTAGCAGTAGCTTCTTTTTGAGCCACTAAAGGAGGCATCAGTTAAGGACGTATTGTCGAAGACTGTATCCTTAGTGGCCCTCTATTCAGCCAGAAGAAATTTGGAGCGCCAGTTGCTGATGTTTCAAAGGACCTGGCTACTATTCAGCCAGTGCTTTCCTTTTTACCAAAAGTGGTGTCAGAATTCCACCTGAATGAGACAATATCACCACCAGTGTTCAGGAAACGGGAGTGTATGGGGTCAAGGGAGACCTTAACTTGTGGGTTGTGCATATAGGGTACTGCATAGGTACCTGAAAGTCACAAACACTTTCTAGAGGTCAGATAGGATGTTCGTCCTCTTCAGAGGATGGCGAAAGGGGAAGGCAGCCTCAGAAGCATCCATCGCAAGGTGGATTAAGGAGGTAATCACCTCGGCTTATATTGGAAAAGGAAAAAGGGTCCCGGAGGGGCCAAGAGTGCACTGCACGAGGGCACAGGCTTCATTGTGGGTGGAACAAAGACTAGTTTTTCCACAGGGTATATGCAAAGCAGGCACATGGGCAGCTTTATATTCATTTGTCAAACATTACAAGTTATATGTTCAAGTCAAGGAGGATTCGGTATTTGGCACAAGAATCCTGGAGGCCCTGATGGCCTCACCCCACCTGGGTGAGGCCATCAGGGCCTCACCCAGGTGGGTGTGCTTGAGCACATCCTATTTATCTAGACTGGTTTGGCTGGGCAATAAAGAAGGTGACATTTAAGCGTACTTGTTAATTTCCTTTCCCTGAGTCCTGACAGACCAGTTCTGAACCCACCTGAGGGGCCATAGCAGCTTTTTCTTGTTCTTTTCTGTTTAGTTATTGTTCAGAAATAATTAGGAAACCTCCAATTGTCAGCATACATGGCAGGAGAGAAGAAAGTCTCCAGAGAAGGAAGAACAGGAGAGACTGTTCATGGCATTCAGATGAAAAAATATATATATAAAATTTTTGTGGTGGGAGGACAAAAAATATTTGTAGATTAGACAAAGGCTTGCCTTTCCTGCTGCACTCAGCTTTATAGGGGGACGTGACATCAGAAAAGCTTGTGTTTTCTGCCTCCACCTGATGATGAGCGAGTATAATCCATTTGTCTGGACTGACCTGTCAGGATTCAAGGAAAGGAAATTAACAGGTACTCTTAAATTTAATCTTTCATTGGAAGATATTAATGTCACTTCAGAGTTTTAGGTGTTGCAGTTTTTAAAAATGTTCCTATGGCCACATGAAATGAAAATAAAGTGAATTACCATGGACCAATGAGTACAAATTACATAAAATATTATAAAAAATCATTTAATGACTGATGGTATAAGAGGTCAGGATGACGCTTATAGGAAGGCTATAAACTTGTGCTTGACAGCAATAAATGCATACATTTTTAACCCTTTAATCGTTTACTGAAGCAAAGGTAATTTCTTTCCATCTGAACCTCATAGGACAGTTGGTTTGACAGAGTTGGTGCCACACACGTAAAAGCAGAGGACTGCGTAATGTGCAGCTAGGCTTCTAAGTGAGGGAGTAGCAAGCAGAGTTTGTTGTGACAAATGTAAATACCTCAAAGGCTAGCAATTCATTAGCAAGTCACAAGGCCAGGATAGCCAAAATTAAGGCATTTAAAAACCAAAGATAAAATTTTAAACTGTATCTACAGCTGTCAGACAGTGCAAGTCATAGAGAACAGGGGAATTATATATTGTGCTACAGTTTTTCAGTATATAAGGATTTGAGAAACTGTGGATATTGTGCAGGAGACTTCAGTCAATGAAGTACTATTGTAGCTGCTGTGCCAGTGCTCTTAAACAACAGTGCAACCTACTCGCTTCAGAATTAGGCTGCCACAGGGAGGAGGAAAATCCTTACTGTGTGCAAGGAAGAGCCACTCCGGGATCTCTTCTTTCCACCTAACTAGGTAACTGTCAGCCGATTAACCTCAAACTATTTAATTATGTCACAGCACACCTTGATATTTTTTAGTCTTTTTTTACAAGTAACAAAGGCAATTCATTCATAATTAATTTACAAGTAATATTTTTTTTCTGAAGCGTTAACAACTTGTAGGTGGTGCCTGTTGCCTTAAGTGCTGTGCGTGAAAGTGCATAGAAGAATGAATTCCAATTCCTTACTTCTGCACGGTCTGTCCTGAAATTGGTGAGGGTATGCTGAGAAGCAGGAGGAAAGCCAGTGTGGTTTAAGCTCAGAGGTAAACTGGTTGTTTTGGACTGGCTTTCCCTAAAGATAAGGGAGACTGAAGTGTTTTTTAAATGGCTAACATGCCAGATGTAGCAATGAATCCTGCCGAGACTGGCCTCATGGCACCATGCTACCACCTCGGAGTTCCATCCTAGCTCCTGCTCTGAGGACTGGCCAAAGCTGGGGTCTGCGGAGGCAGTGTTTGTAGCCCTCGGGAAGGAATGGAACACAGTAGCCACTCACATGCTGACACTTGCTAAGTTAACCCCAGTTGGGGCTTTCTGTCCAGATTTGCCAATTTATGGAAATCTTTTTTTTTTTTTTTTTTTTACCACAATCGAATTTTTTTATGGATACATCTTTTGCTTGAATCATCTACACATCTAGATTTACTATTCTGAAATTTCCCTCTTTATACATGGAGATGTAGTCTCCCAATCCCAAGTACTGAAGCCTTACATAACTTAATAAGAACATAAGATATGCCATACTGGTTCATCAAGCCCAGTATCCTGTTTCCAACAGTGACCAATCCAAGTCACAAGTACCTGGCAAGTACCTTGTAGAGCCTGAACCCAGAACACCAGAGACAGGCCCCTTTTAACTGACATGAAATTATTTTTACGGATATGTTTTCTTTCTTAATTTACTGACTGTTAATACATAACGAGTATTGTACAGAAGGGACCAGGTATACTTTACATAAAAATATCATAACTGCCATACTGGGTCAGACCAAAGGTCCATCAAGCCCAGCGTCCTGTCTCCAGAAGTGTCCAGTTCAGGTCACAAGTTCCTGGCAGGATCCCAAAGAATAGATCCAGTCCCTCTTGCTTATAACTAAGGATAAGCAGTGGCTTTCGCAAGTCTACCCGGCTAATAATGGTTTATGGACTTTTCCTCCAGGAACTTGACCAAACCCTTTTTTAATCCAGCTACTCTAACTGCTTTCACCACATCCTCTGGTAAGAAATTCCATAATTAATTGTGTTGAATGAAAATGTATTTTCTCCAATTTGTTTTAAATGGTGCTACCCATTGCCTTCATGGAATGACCCTTAGTTCTAGTCAATATTCCTTCTAATTTTTGAATGGCTAGGAGTGCAAACATTTACTTTTGTGCAACATTTATAAACTGAGTTCAAATGTGTGTGCTACGAGCCAGTATAATGCAAATATCAGAATTTCTTTTCCACACTTTTGTCATGTGTGCAGGCTTCATGACCTGTGTGTGCATGCAGGGTCTGGAAATTTGCTTTCGCATCTGAGCTTAATGAGATCTCCTCCAGCGGGGAAGTTGATCCTCCACTATCCCTTACTAATCCAGTCCTCCATGTTTGGACCCACTTCCAGGCTGTTCATTGTATTCATGAGCTTCCTGTGCAAGACAGTATCAAACGCCTTGCTGAAATCCAAATTATCCACATCCAGCTCATGCCCTTGCTCTAATTCTCTAGTCATCTAATTGAAAAAAAAATCAATCAGATTCATTTGACGAAATCTTCTGGTAAAACCATGCTGCTTCGGGATTGTAGATAGTTCACTGACCTATTCTTCAGCAGAGTCTCATCACCGAGGTAAGGCTGCCTGGCCTGTGTTTTCTAACCTCTTCTTGGTTATCACCTTTGTGAAGAGGTGCTATGACCACCTTCCACAATCTTGTGGCCCTCACTCCTATTGAACACGCCCCTCTAGAAGCTCTCCAGGCTCCCGTCCTAGTTCAGACAAACCCTCTCTCCCACACGTACCCTGGTCAACCAGCAGCGAGTTGACAAGATTTTGATTAGCATTTCTGCTTTGTCTTCGTCTCTCTCCATGCATTGCTCCGTGTCTCCTTTCAGTCTTTCAATTCCATCTCTGGCCGCCTTTCTTTCTCTGACATACCTGAAATATATTTCACCTTACTTTACCTCTTTAGCAGTCTTGTCTTCCACGTGCGTTTCTTTCCTTGTCCCGTTCCACCTTACCAGATATTCTTCCGTGTCTTCAAACTTTGAAGAGCCTTTGTACTTTCTAAATGCTGATTATTTTGTCTGAATTGTTTAGCCACCTCTTTGGAGAACCAGGTTTGTTTCCTTTTTTTTTTTTTTACTTAAAGATTTATTGCCATTGTTATAGCTTCTTTTTGTTTAGCTCACTGTTCTTCCACTTCAGCTGTCTCCTCCCAGCCTGTCAGCTCTTCCTCAAGGTACTATTTGATCAATAGCTCTGATGATTTCCATTCATCTACAACAGTGCCAGTAAGGGTTTTGTATTTTCTTTAAAAAAAAACAAAAAAAAACAAAAAACCTTTAAAGCAGCAGTTTTATCAAAAAGGTAAGAGAATGTTTAGTTGGCAGTCAGCACAAATGAGCTGAAGCTTCTGTTCTGTATTTAAAGCACAGACAAGTGGGACATTCCATGCTCAACCTCCTTCAAACTGAAAAAAAATTTGTGTGGATGTTCACTAGGGCCTGAAACAAAACTATGCAAAATGTTTTGGCTGGATCTCTAATGGTTCAAGAACTAAAAGCAGCTGAATAAAAGTCACTCGTAGAGTGTACTGTGCTCCGTGCAACACAAAATGGCCACTTTGTCTGAGCCTACAGCCAAACAACTCCTGTTAGGGGCTGAAATTTTATGGATTATTACAGCTTCTGGTGCTAAATTCGTATGCAAAGTTTGGAACCTAACATGAGCTTGCCACCCTTTTTATGGGCCAGCAAAGAGCATGAAACATTTGACAAAAGAAATTTAAGGCCTACTTTGACTCATCATTGCTCCTGATGTATACTTTGATTCAGGCCATAACTGGATCAGTAGTCATGGCCCATGATGTACATCAAGGATTTTCACTAGGAGGCTTTGCAGCCAACTGGAAGCAGAGATATAGGTACATAAAGACATGTCACTTTTTTATGCAAATGTTCGCCAAATTTTTGGGTACAAATATCTCTTATGTAGTTTTTAATTTTTTTCTTTCAAATGTCATTTGAAAGAGCACCTTTTTTGCTATAAAAGTCACCCTATTTCGTCTTGGACCCAGCCTTGCTTTGCTCAGAGTTAAGTTCCAAAGACAAGCATCATTTGCATGCATGAATGCACTATGTTAAAAGAGCCATCTTTGGCACCCAGCTGTGAAACATTGCCTAGGGGTCACTCCAGACAGCCAGACAAGGTACCAGCCGCAGGATTCCAATGTTTTATTTAAGCAGAAAGCAAGAAAAGGCGAGATAGTACATACAAGAATTACTTAAACTGCAGATTTCACAAAAATTCACTTACCGTAGTCTTTTTTTCCTGCCTTCAGCATGATTTTGAATGTCCCATCAATGCGTGACAAAGTGGCTTGTGAAAAAATGTGCTGCCTGCCTGACTAAGTTGTTATGGATGCATCAAGGGTAGCAATATTGTGCTCTTCTAGAATCCAACAGGGGTCTCTATGGGGCCAGTAAAATGACCTGGCAAGAAATCGGCCAAGACATTGCATTCCTCAATTGAGACTTCATATATATGGCCAATCCACCAGGAATTATCATAGATGCAAGCTAAATACTGACTAGGTTGGAAGCTGGATACTTGAAGGGCAGGAAAATATTTACGTTCATGTTCTAGAGCACTTGCAATGAATGAAGTGACGTCATTCAAAGTTTTGCTAATGCAAATTTTAGTTGCATCAGTGGGCTTGAATTGATGATTTTCCCTTGTGCCAGCAACTGTGTGACCTTTGCTAAACCTCTCATCCTGAACAGGTTTGATTGCTTCAATGTCCTCCTTTGGGACAAAGAAAATTTTGATACCACAAAGAGCACAATGGTGTCATAGACCAAGGCATGTTCCCAAAATCTCTGCCACAACCCACTGCTAACATGACATTACCATAGTTCCTTGTGAAGGTGATACTTTTGCCTGTTCAAGCTTGCATGCAGTAAATAACACAGCACAATAAAATGTTGAAGCAAGATGTCATAAGCTACAAGCATGGTAAGCACAACAAGCTTCACTGCACTGTAGAAGTTCACATCTTTAGCTCATTTATGAGTTACTCAGCAGGGAGCCAAAAATGCCTCTCTTTAACAAAACGTGCCACTAATGCAAATAATGCATTTCATTGGGGCCTTAATTCTGACCAAAGCCAGAGCAAGACCAAAATGAAACAGGGAGAGTTTTTTAGAAAAAAAGATGCTCTTTCAAATGACATAAAGAAGAAAAGATTTAAAAACTACACAGTAGAGAGATTTGCATCTGAAAATTGGTAAAACTTTGTATGTGACACTGTGTCTTTATGTAATTATTATATCTTTGCTTCCAGTTACCTGTAAAGCCTCTTAGTGCAAATCTTATACGTTTATGCCATGGGCCATGACTACTGGTCCAGTCAGGGCCTGAATCAAAGTATAGGTCAGGAGCAATGAGGAGTCAAAGTAGGCCTTGTATTTCTTTTGTAAAATTTTTCACATTCTTTGCTGGCCCATCACGTTATGTTCCAAACTTTGCACTGGGACTTACCACCAGGGGTTGTACTAATCCACAAAATTTCAGGCCTCTGAGAGGTGTTGGGCTGCAGCACCTGGACAAAATAGCCATTTTAGGTTGCATGGAGCGTAGTACTCAGAGGTGACCTCCAGTCAACTGCCTCTAGCTCTCCAACCAATGGAGATCCAGGTGAAAAATTTAGTACGGTAATGTTTGAGACCCTAGAGAACATCTGTGCAAAATGTTGTTTGATTTGGAGGAGGTTGAGGGTGGATCCCTGGTTCACTTGATATGGAATGACCCAAGTCCAGCGAGGGCCTGCTGTGTGCCCATCCTTAGCGAACAACTCAAGAATAGCACCTCAGGCAGGAGAGTTTTCAGAACGGAGGTGCGGCAATAATAAAAGGAGCACCCCTTTTTATTCCCAAGAAATGTAAAAATATGCTAAAATGTGAGGGGAAGAAACAAAATGCAGGAAGGAGCGTTTGAAGGCATGGATTTTCTCCCAAGCATTTTACGTTAGCTTTATTACTTTTATAGCTTCTTTGTTTTGTTTTGACCAGTTGCTTTGTCAATTTTATTTTTACATATTTTATGGTTTCAAGATTTTTTTTAAGGTATTTTAAAATTTTGGCTTTTATGTTCAAATAAAACAATACAGTAAAAATTTTAAAAAACTCAACTAGCTATCTAAAGTACATGATTTTTCTCACTGTGTTGTTATATCTTACATAATTATTAAGGAATACATTAGGAATCAAGGTAATCAGAAATGTATTTCCAAGTTACATATGCTTTTTTTCTTCTGTTGTAGTTCACTAGCCACAGCTAATTCTTATTTATGCACCATACAAACTGAGTTCCACCAAAAAGTGTAATTAAGCAATCTAGTGTCTTTCCAATTCCCAAGGATCATTTGTAGAGCATGAGCTAATAATATATCAAGCAATTTGCCTTGATGAATATTAAGTTCACCAGGGAAAGCTCTGGACTTTAGAATAACTATTCTAAAAGTTATGGGTTGATTGAGAGAGAATTCTTTAGTGATAAAATCTCCAATCTGTTCCCAAAAAGGCCTTATTTTAACACAACTAAATATCTTGTGTTGCAAAGTGCCATCAGATTGCTCACAGTGCCAGCATAAACTAGACATATATATAGTCCAGCTCTATGCAACCTCATGTAAGACAAAGTATGAGGTCTGAGCAAGACTAGCAGACAGATATTTTGAAAGCGCTTTTCCACAATTCGTTCCAATTTAGTGTTCCAGGAGAGATTGACAGATCATTTTCCCCACGAGCTTTCCAATTTTAAGCAACAATGATCACAATGGGAACGAAGCTCTCTCTAGAAATGGGAGGCATCATGACCTTGCAAGTAAAATTTAAGGCATAAATTGTAAAGTTTGGGTTATCTGAAATTATGTCCGGAAAGGGAATCCATCTTTTTATGGTATGCCTTAGCTGAAGCCAGTTGTAATATCGTGATCGTGGTGTCTGATAAATCTGGACCAGATCAGCAAATGGTCTTATTTGCATGCTGCTTAATAGCTGTTCAAGGGACAGATTCCTTAATTGTCAATTTTGGGTTTTACCATATTGGAGAGCTTATACTAAAATTCTACTTTTCCTTTAACAGTTTGTCAAGAATACATAGAGCAGGATGTGTGGCTAACATTTTTGGGAATTTCATCATAACTTTAGGAGTTTTCATGCCAGGTATTAAGTTTAAAGGTAAGGGAACTACCAACTCCTTTTCTAGAATAAGCCAGTTTGATACACAAGTTAACTCTTTTTCATTTAAAAGCCAATGGGATCCAAATCTTAAAAGAAAGGCATTATGATAACTTAAAAAAAATCAGGATAACCTACCCCTCTTGCTCTTTGTGAAGCTTCAGTTTACAAAGAGCAATACCTGGGGGAAGTTTTCCCATAAGAAAGATGTAATTATCTTATCGATTTGGCAGGAAAAGGGGAGGGGGGGGACATGCTTAAGAGGAATTTTTTTTTTTTTAATTTTATTTTTCTTGCATTTTTAAATTTATTTACACAAATTAACATTGTGAATGAGAAAAACAGATGGTTTACATTTACATTTAGCAAACAAAAACAAAGACTACAAAACTATTTTCAAACTGTGCACACCCAGTGTAATGCAAAGTACTTCAAAAATTTTTTGATGATGAAACCGCATCAGCAAGCCTGACAACGGCCGTGTGAATCACTTGCCGTGCGGACCACTCGTCATTTGCGGTGTTTATACGTCCATGCAGAATGCTTTTTTATATTATTTCAAAATTTTTAATGCTTAATATTAATTTTTAAGGGCTTAATATTAATTTTCCATGGAGGAACAGATATCGTTTATGTGATTGCCTTAAATATTTTGAAATAATATAAAAAAGCATTCTGTATGGACGTATAAACACCGCAAATGACGAGTGGTCCGCACGGCAAGTTATTCACACGGCCGTTGTCAGGCTTGCTGATGCGGTTTCATCATCAAAAAATTTTTGAAGTACTTTGCATTACACTGGGTGTGCACAGTTTGAAAATAGTTTTGTAGTCTTTGTTTTTGATTGCTTGGTTTACGGTGACAAGACTAGATTTGGTTCTTTTGTTTTTTGCATTTACATTTACATTTGAAATGTTTTCAACATGAAATAATAAAGTTGCCTTTATTATTTCATGTTGAAAATGTTCTTTATAATAAGAAATTAAGGGGGCAGATACTAACAAATCTTTAGAGCGAACAAATCTTAGGCAAAAAAGAAAAAGAAAAGACGGCGGCCGAGTGAATGCCTAACTTATGCCTTCTGTACTGTCTGAGTCACATTTTGAGTGTAAGTCAATAAAGAAATGAAGTTGGGACGGTTCAGAGAAAACATATACAGTATTAAGATATTTTACTACACATTTACATCGGTAGCGGAGAACAAATTTTGAGCAAATGGCTAATGCTTCCATTCTCATCTCTATAAATGTTTTCCTCTTCTGCATTAGCTGGGTAATATCTGGGAATAATCATACTTTTTGACCAAAATATTTTTCAGATCTTTTACGAAAAAACATTATCATGTTGTTTTTCTCTGTGGCAAAAGCAAAAGTCACAAATAGAACTCCTCTCGTTGAAATTGTATCCTCAGTTGATAGCTCCAACAGCTCAGTTATATTCAGCTGGGCTTGGGGTTCCTCATTCTCCTGGCCTTCTTCCAGTTTCTTTTGTGGTAGGTAATAAACCTTTAAAACTAAAGGCAAAGCCTCCATAGGCATTTTCAATACTTCAATTAAATATTTCTTGAATAAATCAATCACAGGCATTTGGGATATGACCGGAAAGTTAAGAACTCTTATGTTTAAACTGCGAGGAGAGTTCTCAATATTTTCTGTTTTCTTATTTAACACTGTCTCGTGTTGAATAACTTGTTGCTGATGACCCTCAACCATTTTAATTTTCTTTTCCATTTCACATAGTTTTTCATCCTGAGCACCCAACCGTTTCACATTCTCCATACCTCATTTATTTGATTCCATGCATACTTTTGATAAATTTATAACGGCTACTTCAATAGCGGCCATAGCTTCCCATAGGGCGTCCATCGTTATTACCGCTGGCTTTACAAGAAAGGGGGTTAATTCTCGTGCAGACTCACCCCTTCCTGCGGCTTCAGTAACAGTGTACCATTCAGTTCCCAGTGACGGGGTATCGGGGATGATGTCTCTCAGCGTCGGGGGTAAATATCCTCCCTGCTGAGGTGTTCCTCCCGATTCTGCCACTTTCTGACCTCCTAACTCCACATGGCTTGCCGGTAAACCTTTTGGTGTAGACTCCCGTTTCTCATACACTCGCTGGGGCAGGGACGGCGTCTCAGGCACGCCGGGGCTAAGCGAGATTTCCTCTGCCAGTGATAGGGACGCTTGCTCCACATCCTCATCCAGCGCGGCACTCGCCCCCGGCTCCTTCGGCGTTGAGGGGAAGAACGCTGTCGTGCTTCAGGAGGTCTTCATAGTTGCCTGACTCTCTTGGAATCGGGTCTTACGTTTAGTATGGGGCATTTGTTGGCTTTTCTTGTAATTATAACGAGGAATATAAATTTTCAGCAGAGCAACCTTTTCCGACTTCTCATTCGGCCGCCATCTTGGACTCTGCCCCCAGGTGGGTCTCCTAAGAGGAAATTTCTTTGTGCAGCCAGAATCATTTTTATAGCTTCAAGTCTGCCACACCAGGACAAGTATAATGGGGACCAGATTTTGTTTTATGTAATATTTTTGATATTGTAAACCACTTTGACAACATCTTATCGCTTAGCGGTCAATCAAATTAAATAATAATAGTGGAGCTTAGAAAGAGCAGGTTAGTATTTTGAGTTTCGATGAGCATTATCTCTCCAACTCTCAGTATGCAACCACAATCATTATCCTCGGCTTCTATTTCTAGACTGCTTTCTGACAATACTAGTGCCCATAGTGATTTTAAGAACGCGAGGACCCTGAGAATTAGACGCTGGAGATGGACATGCTCCCTGGGATTGCTCGGAGAGCCCCACAGTCTGATTTGCAGGTCAAAGCCTTGCTTAGACAAAACCCTGTTGTAGATTTCCAGCTGTTTCCATCTTCCTTGTAGAGGTGATGTAAGGTTTGTAAAGCTGTGGCCTCATTTACCTTAGCAGTTAAAGCAAACAAATAATTGTTCAGGTTTGTAGTTCATTCCTGAAGAGAGGTTAGTATTTTTGAAAGGAGTTTGCTTAGTCACGCCAACCGTTAGGCATCCAAACGAAGTGGAGGTACACCAGCACCCCATCCAAATGTCACAATAATCCATATAACTGATAAACACAGCACACAGAGCTGAAGCGTATACCTGGGGAAGGAGGATTGCATGACATGCGGCGATAGTGAAATGAGTAGTGGAGTGGCCTTGGGGGTTAGAGCAAGGGATTGAGAACCAGGAAAACCAGTGTTTAAATCCCACTTCTCCTACTGACACTCCTTGTGACCTTGGGCACGTCACTTTATCCCCCATTGCCTCTAGGGCAGGCACTTATTCTTCCTGCTGTAAATTGCCTTGAGTATTATACGGAAAGGTGGGCTTGAAATCCAAAATTATTATTTAAGATGCAGACTCTCTATTCCAAAATACATGGATTAACGTCTAAGACAAAAGGCACCTAAACATAAGACCCAAAGAAGAAGTCAGAGAGCTGAGAAATCAAGGAGTTGATATTTTAGGCTGCTTTACATGAGGTGGCAGGTGACGGACAATAATCCTCTTTACATGCGCGCGCACACACACTGTTTATGCTGTGACTTGGAGTGTAAATCCGTTTGTTGTATTTTTTTCTTTAATGTCCCTGTTGTGCTCAACACTCCCAGTCCCCGAGCTCATCCTTTGCAAAGAATTCTGAAATCATTTGCCTTGAGGGGGCTCAAAAATTTCCTGCTTTGTTTTGTTTTTTCTAGCAGGTCTCATAATCCAGATTATTGACTTTGTGAAACATATAAACTTGTTCTTCACCACTGCTGTTTCTGGAGACATAAAATGAGCCACTTAATGACCTCAGCCATTGAGATTCACGTCAGCTGGGATATGTTTCTGATGCATTAGTGGGCAGGACCCTTGCCCTGGTATTTGGGCTTTGCTCGTCTGAGCTGTATTCCATTCTTGCCCGCACCTTGTTTGTTTCACATTCTTTGCTGTTTAATCATCATTCATCATGTTATTCTCCAAAGGTTCCTTTCTGGAAGGATTTGCTCCTATCTAAATATTACGTCTTTTGAAAGGTGAACATAGAAAACAGAATTCGTTTCAGTTGCTAGTTTGACCTCCGTAATGGGCCGATACAGTAAAGTCCACGGGAGAGCGGGCGAATGCGGCGGCTGTCAGCGAGTTTGATAGCCGATGCTCTATTTTGCCGGCGTCGGTTCTCGAGCCCTCTGACAGCCACGGGCTCGGAAACCGGACGCTGGCAAAATTGAGCATCCGGTTTTCGACCCGACAGCCGCGGGCCAACTTCAAATTTTTATTTTTTTTTTTTAACTTTTGGAAATTTTCGGGACCTCCGACTTAATATCGCCATGATATTAAGTCGGAGGATGCACAGAAAAGCAGTTTTTACTGCTTTTCTGTGCACTTTCCCGGTGCCCAAAGAAATTAGCGCCTACCTTTGGGTAGGCGCTAATTTCTGAAAGCAAAATGTGCAGCTTGGCTGCACATTTTGTTTTCTAAATTGCGCGGGAATACCTAATAGGGCCATCAACATGCATTTGCATGTTGCGGGCACTATTAGGTTCGGGGGGGTTAGACACGCGTTTTCGGCCCCTTATTGAATAAGGGGTAACGCTAGCGCGTCAAAAACACGCATCCAATAGAGGGTTAACAGTGCGCTCCGTCGGAGCGCACTGTTAACCTTTCTACCTTGGTTTGTGGCTCTCTTGTCCCACCAGCACAAGATACCATCAGTTATATGATAAGAGACATCATTCATAACACCCATTAACTTTTGATTTATGTGAAAAAGAGCCACGTATATAAACAAAGGGTTTCTTTTGGTATGATGTTGCTGTATGTGATCATGAGTAATGCAGGTTAAAGCTGTATAACCTTAGCAGTAAGGGGAAAAGTTCTGATTCAGATATGAATGTTTACAATAATTGTAAAGGAAAAAAAATAAAACTATTGTGCAAATTTAGTTTTATGAATGCAGTTTTCCCCCTAATATGTGCCAGTGTAGTAACTTCAGTTATTAGGAATGCAGAAAGACTGAACCTCTAAACCATGGCCGTGTCATGTATTGGCAGTGATTTCTGAATTGGGAGCAGAAAGCACTCTAAAAGACTGAAAGGGCGCTTCTCCGATTGTTCTAGTAAACTGTGCTTTACCAAAAAAAAAATCCTGATTTGAAATTTGTTTGCAGAACAAGAAAGAAACATTGCAGGGAATCAAGGAGCATGTTGGTTTATGTATGACTCTAGGCCGTGGGCAGAAGACGGCATTATTCCTTCCTGCCATTCAGAAAAATGGACTTGCCTATGGGACAGAGGAGGGAGGGGTAACTTTATTTTCCCATTCTGTGGTGGTGGTAATTATTTTTTTCCATTTTGCAGACTAACAGCTACAGATGGATGTATCTGAAAGCCCCGATCGAGATCCCCGATCTCCAGAAGAGGAGGGGCAGCATGCGTCAGATGAAGAGGACAACCTTTTGAAAGACAGCGGATCAGATCGGGAGTTGGATGCAGAGGAGGTGGCGAAGGGCAGTGGTGAAGAGGAGGAGGAGGCAGTACCAGACAAAGGTTCTGTTCCCCAGAAAAATAACCATTCAGAGGAGGAGGAGGAGGAGGATCCTCTGAGCGAAACTAAGTCGCAGGACTCTGATCACGAGCAGCACAAGGAACCCCGGAGCTCTCCAGCTCATGAAAAAGAGAGGACAAGTGACCTGCAAGATGAAGCATCTTCTGTGTTGCGAGACCTGGATGAACATGAACTAGATTATGATGAGGAGGTTCCTGAGGAGCAGACCTCCGCAGCACCAGAAGATGGGGTGGAGGAGGAGGAAGAGGAGGAGAAGAAAGGTATATCCATAAAGGTGAGAAAACTGGGCAGTAAAGAGGAAGATGACAAGAAGAAAGATGAAGATGACGGAGAAATCGATGAAGGAGAAATAGATGTAAGTATGCCTATTGCTGCAGTAGAATGTAGACTTAATATTAAGGTGCCCTTAAGATGAAGGGCACATGAAATATTTCTGGGAGGCTGGCTTAGTGACAGTGCTGCATGTTGCTGTGCGAAAGACCTGGCTTTGATTTCTGAGTCCAGCTTTTCCTCCTCGGCATGGCTGGGATTGGGAATGCTACAGTATTTACAGCCCCCCAGGGGTGGGGGTGGAGAGAGAGTCGGCCATCGCATAACAGCGACATACTTTAGGGTACATGCCTACCAGGTACCAGAGGAATCTGTAGTTTTGGCCTCCAGTCAAGGACCCTCACTTTAATGACTGGGCTACCCAGATTGGAGGGAGGGAAGATAGGAGTTAAAAATGGAAGAAAAACACAGATAGTTGTGAATGAAGTCTCTTGGTGCTGTAGAGGCAGGAAATGTGCTAGAGAGTATGGGGCAGTGAATAATACCTTGTTTTCAAGCATAGTTAGCACATTATATGAAAGCCCTAAACTTTAGAAGCACCATGTGTTCTGCAGTCCATTGGCCATTGATAACCGTTAAAACTTGGGTCCATGTTGCCACCCGGCTCCACACATTACCACCATGTTACATCAGTCTGTAACTATTGCATTTTCAAAAAGTATTTACTTCGGTTCATGTGGTCAGGGGTAGCAAATTTAAATAATGTTGCAGATCACAGCTGCCACAGATCAGAGGTGGGATTTTAACAGGACGTTTTGGGTTTCACTTTCCAGTGCCTCCTAAATTATGCCTGTAACTGTGCTTTCTCTATTGATGACCACCTGGCAAGAAGAGGTTCACGTTAGAACTTGGACCGAGGCAGAATTACCCATGACATAAAGACAGCAGGCCTATCTGCTCTGGCAGCTTTCCTTCGTCTGTGGCAGATATCCTAGGGGACAGGTTTGCTCCCCAGGATGGCCTGTGCCCTTGGGCTGTACCTTCTCTCAGGTCTCGCAGCCTGTTTTTCCTTTTTACAGGATGACGACCTAGAAGAAGGTGAAGTGAAGGATCCCACGGACAGGAAGCTGAGGCCACGCCCTACCTGCCGATTCTTCATGAAAGGTAAAGGCAGTGAGAAGAAGCTAGAGCCAGGGCTGGTACAAGAGTATTTGGCACCCTAGGTGGACTTTTGGTCTTGCACCCCCTTCCCCAATGTATCTCTAGCACAGCCACTACCTCCTAATGAGAGAAGTGGCTCCAGAACAGTGTTCCGCTGTTTGGGAGTGTTATTGCTGACACAGAGCCCTTCTGGATCTTATGCTGGCAGCATTGTTCCGCCCCCAAAAATTTGGCGCTCTAGGTGACTGCCTAGTTTGCCTAATGGGAGCACCGGCCCTGAGTGGAGCATTGCTTTCTTCTGCTTGTGCTCTGCTGCAAGTGGCATGCCATGGCTTATTCATTCTCAATGCATTGGTCTGTCTCCTCATACCCTAGGACCATGCATTGGAATTCTTTAATGCATATCCTGTGGATTGTTGCTTTCTTAGATCTCAATATATTAAGCATGATAAAAGACCATGCACCTCCACTCCCTGCCCCTCACCCATATATGTAGAATGGTAATTTGAGAGGATAGGGCATATTCCAGTGACATACAAACACCCTCTTTAAAGATATACAGATGTGTTCATAATTCTTGGCAGAATTTGTAAGATGTGTAGCATTTTAATTAAACATGAGTAATCGGACAAAACATGTTATTTTAAATGTTTCAAACTAAACTATTATGCGTCATAGAATAGCACAATTATTAAAAAAAAACAAACCATAGCAATAAAGGAAATAATAACATGGTCCTGTTCAAAAGTTTGCATACCCTTAGTTCCTGTTCATATCCCAGATCAGTCCAAACAAGTTGGTTTTGCATCCTTACCAGCAGATCGAGACCGAGTACAAAAACTTTGAGGCACTGCTACATAACCAAGGGTACCACCTGCAGTCCCCCTCAATATTTCTGTCTCCAGCAGATGGTAGGGTTACAAGCCTGCAGTCTGAGAGAGATTTAAAAAAAAAAAAAAAAAATAGTTTGAGAGACAGAACATTTTGTTGGAGTGCTCCCTGAGGTGTTAGGCATCTTTGTGGGCCATCCCTCAGGTGGAGCCAGGTGAGCGGGGGGTTGGTAATCCCCGGCCTGTCTCAGCCCGCAGCATCCAGAGGAACTAAAAGCAAGAGGATCTGGCTCCCTCTTTCCCTCTGAGGTCTTCTGTGCTGACCAAGCACAGGAACAGAAAAGTATTATCATCTGTGTTAGATGCTGTTTTGTTGTTTTAGCTCTGTGCCTTTAAAAAAAAATAGAAGATTAAGGAAGGTGCAGCTGTGTGACCTTTTTTGCCAGCAGGAGTGGTTAGAGCCGAAGGGAGAGGGATCACTGCAACCTCGTTAGCACCCGGGGTCTGAGGCAGCTCGGGGTGAGTGACTCATGTTGCTGTGCAGGCCCTCTTGGAGCACAGCAGTCCGGGTGATCGTGCCAAGTATGAACGAGTATGGTGCTGACCACGGAATGCACGGGAACCTGTCTGACCTGCAGGGTGAGACATGATCAACTCAATGCGGCCGCGCTGTTTTCTGCCTGCTCCTTGGTATGGATCCTCTGCTGAGGCTTCTACTGCATGGAGAGTCACTAGATCGGCTGGATCCGTTACACAGGCTCCTGGTGGAGTTGAGGGGGCAGCATCCATATCTGCTGCATGCAGCAAGAAGCAAGCAGTGTCCGGGCAGCCCAAGGACTTGCCCCCCCTCCATTGTCCTCCGTGATCACGTCAGAGGAGCATGGTAGTGTGGGGGAGCCTGAGGAGGATGCAATGGAAGAAGCCGCGAATACAGAGGGTTTCTCCATTGAGTTTGTTCTGCTCCTTCACAAGGCCTTTTTGGCTCACAAGTCCCAACCACCTCCTAAAAGGGTTTAAGGGGACTCCATCAGGTGGAGCCAGAGAACGTCTCCATCGCCTGGGTCTTGCATGTTCTTCAGCAGAAGGTGAGAGGGACCTCAATGGATTTGGAGGATTCGGAAGACCCGCAGGAGGAGGGGGATCCGGATGCTAGGGATGATCCTGGAACCGATTCTGTGGATCCAGCAGGTTGCAATCCAGATGTGGTCAAGGACTTGCTAGATCCGGAGGAGATCCAGGCCACAAAAAGGGATGACGTGAGGGTTGTCTGGCTATTTCGGAAAGAGGAGTTGTGGCCTCTTATTCCGCAGGTCCTGGAAGAGTTAGGTATTAAGGTCACCCCGGTTCTGGATGGTCTTCGGGGACCGCCAAAGGCTTTTCCATTGTCCAAGAAGGTGAAGAAGTTGGTGGTTCGAGAGTGGGATGTTCACGAAGCAGGCCTAAGGTGGGCAGGGCAATGGCGAAGTTGTATCCCCTGATGGAGGAGACCTTGGAGCTTCAAAGGGGCGTGGGATAAACACTGTGGATCCATAAAGTCTAGAGGACGTGAATGAAGAGTGGGTGGCTCGCGGGAATGACGGCTACTGCCTAGAGATAATACCCTTATTCAATAAACATACATATGGTTAATGCGACTCCAACATTGCTCTAAGCTTCAACGGCAAGAGGAAATGTGGAAAAAGATTTGCATTCACAAAAAAAGCGGGGAGTAGCTTGCTTGTTACGGCGGTTACTACCCCAAACCAAATAAGCCTGGTACTTCACGTTCAATGCATATCCAGCATAGCTCTCTGCTTCAACGGCATGGGAGAAAGACTGATACATCACGCATATCCAGCATAGCTCTCTGATTCAACAGCAGGGGAGGAAGTCTCATAGTTAACTTTCAATGCATATTCAGCATAACTCTCTGCTTCAACGGCAGGGGAGAAAGTCAGATACTTCACTTTCAATGCATATCCAGCATAACTCTCTGCTTCAATGGCAGGGGGAATGAAGAAAAGTAGATCTATATACAAAAAAACCCAACAAGGTCTGAATTATTTAGTCTTGGTAAACAAATAAACATGGGTATAGCTTGCTTATTGCGGCAGTTACTACCCCTAACTAATTAAGCTAGATATTTCACTTAGAGGCAGTTCCAACACTGCTCTCTACATTAATGGTGGGGGTAGAAGGGAAATAGAATCAAAAGGTTACTAAGAGCCAAGAGTAACAGATAAGGTCCATCAGGTCTAGAGGACGTGTATAAAGAGGAGGCAGCAAAACACTGCACGGAGCGGCAGTAGCCACAGAGGCATTCACGGAGCGGCCAGTGATTCACAGTGGCCAGTGATTGGTGTTCCACCTTCATGGAGCGGAAGGATGGAGGGCTACCATCTCCAAATTAAAAAAAAACAAAACCCAGGGGAGGGTAAGAGTAAGTAAAATTAACGGAGAGTTCAAAGGCTATAGGTATTACCAATTATTAGGCTTATTCAATATTTGTTGATAGTTGATGTGGCTTTCAATGCATACTTCACTTTCAATGCATATACAGCATAGCTCTGTGCTTCAACGGCAGGGGAGAAGAAAAACAACCAATAAGGGCTGAATAACATAGTCTGGGTAAACAAATAAGTATGGGTGTAGCTTGCTTATTGCGGCGGTTACTACCCCTAACTAATCAAGGTTGATATTTCACTTGGATGCAGCTCCATCACTGCTCTCTACATTAATGGTGGGGGTGAAAGGGAGATAGAACCAAAGGTTACTAAGAGCCAAGAGAAACAGATAAGTATGAGAAAAAAGAAGTATGAAGCTTGCTGGGCAGACTGGATGGGCCGATTTGTCGTCTTCTGCCGTCATTTCTTTGTTTCTATGTTTTAATGCTTCCAAAAGTGGATGCTTCGATCTCCGCGGTGACCAAGAAGACAATCATCCAAGTGGTGAGATGAGCTGTGCTGAAGGATGCACAGGACAGGAAATTGGAGATCAAGTTGAAATGGTTATTTTATGTGTCGGCCTTTAGTCTTGAGCTGCAGTCTGTGGTAGCTTGATGGAAAGGGGCCTGCTTGCGGTGTAAAAGGCTCAGGAGGAGGCTCACCTAGTGAGCAATGCCCAGCAGTGGCAAGTTTGGAGGCCGGAGTGGCCTATGTGGCGGATGCTCTCTATAAATTGGTTCGGATGTCTACCAGGACCATGGTTTCCACGTTGGCAGCGCGAAAGCTCCTGTGGTTGTGTAACTGGTCCCTGGATGTGTGGTTCAAGTCACAGCTGTGCAACCTTCCCTTTAAGGGAAAGCTGTTGTTCGGCGAAGATCTGTAACAGCTGATGAAGCAGTTGGGGGAGTCTAAGGGGAATAGATTGCTAGAGGATGAGAAGAGTTCCAAGAAATCCTTTCCTCTCCATTCCCACTTTCGGGATATGTGGAGGTTTCGGACTGGCAAGAGGTTTTCAGCTTTGGGTCAGAAATAAGGCTTGGAGAAGCAACAGTCCTTTCGGGGCTCCCGTAGACCCCCCGGAATGCTTCCAGTCAAGGGTCTGGAGGTGGAAAGTCTTTGCAATGATGCCAGGCTAGTCCACTCATTCATGGAAGTGGTAGGGGGAAGATTGACCCACTTTAACGAGGAGTGGACCAAGATCATGTCGCACCAGTGGGTCCTGTAGGTGATAAGAAACGGCTACGTGTTAGAATTTTCTCGTCTAATCCATGGTGTGCATTCTGAAGCAAACAAGAAGCAATTCGGGTTATGTTACAAAGACTAGATTCAGTTGTGCTAGTACCGCTAAAGGAGCAGGAACAGGGGAGAGGTATTCAGTTTACTTTGTAGTTCCCAAGAAAGAGGGTGTCTTTCAGCCCATTCTAGATCTCCAAAAGGTCAAGTTGGGATTGTGAGTTTCACGTTTTTGTATGGAGATGTTGTAGACAGTGATGGCAGCAGTCCGTAGGGGAGAGTTTTGGGTATCGCTGGATCTGATGGAGGCCTATCTACATATCCCCATTCGAGCAGAGCATCAGAGGTTTCTGCAGTTCATGGTGCTAGAGCAGCATTTCCAATTTCAGGCTCTCCCGTTTGGGCCCGTTTGCGCACATCCACAAAGGTGGTGGTGGCGGCAGCGGCTCTGAGACGAGAAGGCATTTTGGTTCACCCTTATCTGGACAACTAGCTCATACGGGTGAAGTCGGAGGTGGAATGCTGTCGGTCGATTCAACGGGTTATGGAACTGTTGCAGTCTCTGGACTGGGTGATAAACCTGGCTAAGGGTCATTTATTTTATTTATTTAGTTATTTAGTTATTTTATATACCTTCGTTCCAAATGAAGATCACAACGGTTTACAAGAATAACATTCATAATTTTGGTATACACATACTTTGGTAAGACATATACTTAGGTCAACATGAATTTTTATATAACATATACTACAGTATTACAAACTTAGGTCAACACATATTTAGGTATAATACAAAGAGTGGTCATGTGAGTCTATAGTAATGTACTTAAATGCCATAGGTGGTTATAGTCATGAGATTCTTTCATTCTCTCATTATTTAATATTGTCTTTGTCCTTATTAATGTTATTCTGCATACTGATAGGGTTAGGTTGAGTAATAAGTGGTTTTAAATAGCCCCGTCTTTAGTTCTCATTGGAATCTTTCTTTCTGGGATCTTTCATATTGACTATGGTAGTGAGTCCATTATTTAGGACATGCTATGGAAATCATGTGATCTGTTATGTGCTTCAGGTGGGTATTCCGGACTGTTGTTATAGTTAATAGACCTTTGTTTTGGGATCTTAGAGTTCTCTGTAGTGCATATGGTTGTAGCGTAACACCTATCAGTCCTAGGTGATTAGTGTGAATGATTTTAAATATTAGAGTTAATACTTTGAATTGGATTCGGTATTGAATCATTTAGTGCCATCTCAGTTATTGGAGTATCTGGGAGCATGGTTTGATACCTAGATTGGCAGAGTGTTTCTCACCTCGGAGAGAGTGGTGAAGTTGTAGGCTCAAATGGCTAGTTTGTTACGACTTGTAGTGCCCCAGGCCTGGGACTATTTGCAGGTTCTGGGTTCTATAGCTTCCATGCTAGATTGGAGCCATGGACCTTTGCGCACATGCGTCCCCTCTAGAAGGTTCTTCTTTCCCATTGGAATCCATTGTCATAGGAGTTTCTTCTTTACCGCTGCCAGGGGATTCCAGATCCAGTCTTTGTGGTGGCGGCTATCTCGCCACAACCTAGAAAGGGGAGTGGATCTGGAGACTCCAGATTGGGTGGTAGTGACCACAGATGCCAGCCTCAAGGGCCGGGGAGCAGTCTGTCATGGGGCAGACTGCTCAAGATCTCTGGTCATCAATGAGGGATCCTGGTCTATCAGTCGTTTGGAAATGAGGGCAGTTCACAAGACGTTGAGGTGTTTTCTGCCAAGGATTTGAGGAAGAATGGTGAAAGTTTTCTTAGACAATGTGACAATAGTGACATATATCAATTGTCAGGGCGGGAAGAAAAGTGGCGTTGGAAGCCAGGAGCTCTTTGTATGGGCAGAGCAGTATCTGGAAGGAATAGTTGCATTGCATTTTGCTGGAGTGGATGATGAGATTTTCTCAGCAGGCAAACGTTGGCCCCCGGGAAATGGGAGTTGTCCCCAGAGGCATTAGAACTGATTTGCACCAGGTGGGGCAGTCCCCAGCTGGATTTGATGGCATTGAGAGGCAATGCCAAAGCGCTATGGTTCTTCAGTCACAAACGGGAGGTTAGGTCCGAGGGGAAAGACGTCCTGGTTCTTTCTTGGCCAATGGGGATCCTGCTGTACATGTTTCCTCCATGGGTCTCTCGTAGGTCGAGTGATGCGATGCATAGAATGTCACCCAGGGAGGGTTGTTCTGGTGGCGCCGGAGTGGCCGCGTCATCCATGGTTTGCGGATTTCATGCATCTCACAAAAGATGGTCCCATCAGGTTGGCTCATCTGCAGGGGTTGCTTTGGCAAGGGCCCAACTTCTCAGATCGGACGAATTGCTTTTGTTTTGCGGTTTGGCTTTTGAGACGAAGTGACTACATTTGAAAGGGTACTTGGAAGTGGTGATTACCACCTTACTTCAGGCTTTGAAGGTCTTCTACTTCCATAGCTTATGTTACGGTATAGAGAGTGCTTGAGGAAGGGTGTGGATCCTTTATGAGCGGACATTCCTCACATCTTAGCCTTTTTGCAGCAGGATTTGAAGAAGGGCTTGGCCTACAATTCGCTTTGGGTTTAGGTTGCTGCCTTGGGATGTTTTAGGGGAAAACTTAAGGGAATTCTTTGGCCTCTCATCTGGACATTGTTTGTTTTCTAAAGGGGGCCAAACACTTTAGAAAACTCGTGCGAAGGTTATGTCCACAGTGGAATCTTAACTTGGTTCTTCGGGTTTTGTGTGGCCCTCTGTTTGAACCTTTGTGGGGGATGTCATTGAAGGATCTTACCTTGAAGGTGGTTTTTCTGGTGGCCATCTGTTTGGCCAGGTGGATTTTGGAGCTCCAGGCTATGTCCTGTAGAGATCCTTTCTTGAGGATTTCGGAATGCGGAATGTCTTTGCATATGGTGCCTTCTTTTTTACTGAAGGTGGTTTCCTCCTTCCATCTGAACTAGACGGTGGAGCTGCCTGCATTTCCAAATTTGTCTTTGGGGACACTGCATGTGAGGGAACTTTATTTGTTAGATGTTCGTTGGATTCTGTTGCGATGTCTTAAGGTCACAGTTTTCGTTGGTTGGATCACCTTTTTGTCTTATTCAGTGAGGCAAAAAAGGGATGTAAGGCATCCAAGTTCATGATTACTTTTTGGTTGAAGGAGACTTATTATTTCAGCCTATCTTTGGCTTCCAATTGCCGAACGCATCCAGTACAAAACAGCAGTCATTACTCCATGCTGTGCACCTCTGTTACACCATGGTGCAATGCCTTGTTGCATACGTACTGTCCGACACGCCAATTGCGACATCACAAAGGGGTCTTTTGGATGTACTATCTTTGCACTATGCCAGACTGAGCAGTACTAGAGACTGTGCCTTCTCTGATGTGGCACCTATTCTCTGGAACTCCTTTCCAGAGGCATTATGCCTAGCTGATGGAGTAAAAGCTTTCAAAACTTTGTTGAAAACCTGGTTATTTAAGCAGGCATATTACTAGCCTTCTTGGGACTTAATAATTGCTATCTTTATTCATGCTTCTGATTATGGATTGCTATGTCACTCCTATGAATTTCATGATTTGAATTTATCTGTTCTTGTAATTGTTATTTGTATTTTTTATGTTTGTTTTATTTGTACATCACCTAGAGTACTGTGTTAGGCGATTTATAAATCCAAATAAAGAAGAAAGATAAAGAGGTTGAAAGGTTCCAGAGGGATTGCGAGCACATTCTACGAGGGCGCAAGCAGCCTTCTGGATGGAGTATCATTTAGTGTCTCCTCGAGATCTGTAGGGCTGCAACATGGTCTTCATTTCGCACTTTCACCAGGCATTACCAGTTGGGTGTTTGCTTGTCGGAAGATGCCACCTTTGGTGAGAGTGTGTTGCAAGCGGGTCTTTCAGGATCCCATCCAGTGTAGAGGAGCTTGGGTACATCCCACTTGTGTGGACTGATCTGGGTTATGAACAGGAAAGGAAAATTGGTTCTTACCTGGTCATTTTCATTCCTGGAATACCACAGATTAGTCCAGAGGCCCATCCTCTTCCGAAAGATTGTTCTGGTGGTATTTTCTGCAGGTTTTGATATATGTTGACCATAATGTTTTGAAAAGTTTTCAGTTCCTTGTTGGATGCAAGGACTCCAGTTCAGGGGACTCCAACCCAGGGCTTGTCTGTTAGCCCTGGAAGGAGGAAAATTTTGACAGTTTTTGCTTCTATGATAGTTTGGGTACAGGTCAATACTGAGAGACTGTAGGTGGCTCTCTCGGTTATGTAGCAGTATCTCAAGGTTTTTGTTGTCTGGCTCCATTTGCTGGTAGGGATGCAAACCCACTTGTCTGGACTGATCTATGGTAAACCAGGAACAAACATGTCTAACATGAATTGCTTGTTTGAGTTCTCCCCAAAGTGGCTCAGTGATTTTAAGGTCAGGAGAGTATGGTGACCACTCCAGAACTTTCACTTTCTTCTGCTGCAGCCATTGAAGGGTCGACTTGGCCTTATATTTTGGATCATTGTCATATTGGAAAGTGCAAGTGCACCCCATGTGCAGCTTCCTGGCTGATGAATGCAATATTTTCTGATAAAATGCGGCATTCATCCTGCCATCAATTTTGACTAAATTCCCTGTGCCGCTGTAGCTCGCACCCCCCCACCACCCCAAACAGCAGAGATCCACCTCCATGCTTCATGGTAGGGATGGTGTGCTTCTCTTCATAGGTCTTGTCTGGAGAGAGTCAACATAACATTTACGGTTGTGAACATAAACTTTAATTTTGGTCGCATCACATCAAATTATTTTGTTCCAGAAGTTTTGAGGCTTCTCTAGGTGCTGTTTGGTGTATTGTAAGTGGGGCTGTTTTGTGTCGTTGCTGCAGCAATGGCTTTTTTTCTGGCAACTCTACCATGCAGTGCATTTTTGTTGAAGTATCTTCCTGTTGTTCATGCTGAAACGCCCACACCACTTTTTTTCAGAGAAGCCTATACGTCAGTAGAAGATGCTTCTGGGTTTTTCTTTGCATCCCAACAAATTTTCCTGGCAGTTGTCTGAAATCTTTCTTGTTCTAACTGACCATGGCTCGGTATTAATTGAACCTATAATTTTCCACTTCTTGATCAGAGTTTGAACAGTACTGACTGGAATTTTCAAATCTTTGGGTATCTTTTTAGATCCTTTTCTTGGCTTATAAAGTTGAACTACTTTTGTTCGCATATCCTTTGACAGTGTTTTGCTTTCCCCATGCTTCAGTAACCACCAAAGTTAGTGCAGCCCTGGATGAAATGCACAAGGGTTTCTCGAGCTAAGAAACTCATTGACTATTTATACATAGACACTAATTACAATCAGACAAGATCAGGTGTGGATACCTTCCCTTCACTGCCATTTCAACTTGTGTGTTTCAACTTGAGTGTACATTATCAGCCCAAACGTTCAAGGGTATGCAAACTTTTGAACAGGACTATTTTATTATTTCCTTTAAAGCTATGGTTTGTTTAATTATGGTATTCTGTGATACAGGATAATTTAATTTGAAACACATTAAAAATAACATGTGTTTTCTCTGATCACTCATGTTTTCTTAAAATGCTCTACATCTTAAATTCTGCCAGGGGTAAGTAAACATGAGCACAACTGTATATTCAGCTGTGTCTGTGATTATGCATTGTGGATAACCCAAAAAACAGACTTTTAGTATTCAGGCACTCTTATTGAGATGAAGTATTGATGTGGTTACACCTTTCAAATAAGATGCTACAAGATGCTACAAGTCCAGAGAGTAGCTGCTGGCACTAACTTTCAAAAAGGAGATAGAGCATCTTTTAAACTAGAACAAAGGGGAAAGCCGACAGTCACTCAGCAGTGCATGGTTCGGAGAAATGTATCCTTGAAGGATACTAATGAAACAGGAGAGTTAGGGCATCCCAACAGAGAGGTTCCATTAAAAGCAAATATAGTCCATATGCCTATATGTAAAAAATCACCAAAACTAATGATTTCCGAATTATCCCAAACAACTGAAAAGCAGGTTGTTAAAACAAACAAAAAACACACTTTGAAATGTCTATATGCCAATGCCAGAAGTCTAAGAAGTAAGATGGGAGAGTTAGAGTGTATAGCAGCAAATGATGAGATTGACATAATTGGCATCACAGAAACTTGGTGGAAGGAGGATAACCAATGGGACAGTGCTATATCAGGGTACAAATTATATCGCAATGATAGGGAGGATCAACTTGGTGGGGGTGTGGCACTTTATGTCCGGGAGGGTATAGAGTCCAACAGGCTAAAGATCATACAAGAGACTAAATGCTCAGTAGAATCTATATGGGTAGAAATCCCATGTGTGTTGGGTAAGAGTATAGTGATAGGAGTATACTACCGTCCACCTGGACAAAATGGTCAGACAGATGATGAAATGCTAAGAGAAATCAGGGAAGCAAACCAATTTGGCAGTGCAATAATAATGGGAGATTTCAATTACCCCAATATTGACTGGGTAAATGTAACATCAGGACTTGCTAGAGATATAAAGTTCCTGGATGTAATAAATGATTGTTTCATGGAGCAATTGGTTCAGGAACCAACAAGAGAGGGAGCTATTTTAGATTTAATTCTTAGTGGAACACAGGATTTGGTGAGAGAGGTAACGGTGGTGGGGCCACTTGGCAACAGTGATCATAACATGATCAAATTTAAACTAATAACTGGTAGGGGGACAATAAGTAAATCTGCAGCTCTAACACTAAACTTTCAAAAGGGAAACTTTGATAAAATGAGGAAAATAGTCAGAAAAAAACTGAAAGGTGCAGCTGCAAAGGTTAAAAGTGTTCAACAGGCTTGGACATTGTTTAAAAATACAATCCTAGAGGCGCAGTCCATATGTATTCCACGCATTAAGAAAGGTGGAAGGAAGGCAAAACGATTACCGTCATGGTTAAAAGGTGAGGTGAAAGAGGCTATTTTAGCCAAAAAATCATCCTTCAAAAATTGGAAGAAAGATCCATCTGAAGAAAATAGGATAAAACATAAGCATTGTCAAGTTAAGTGTAAAACATTGATAAAACAAGCGAAGAGAGAATTTGAAATGAAGTTGGCCATAGAGGCAAAAACTCATAATAAAAACTTTTTTAAATATATCCAAAGCAAGAAACCTGTGAGGGAGTCGGTTGGACCATTAGATGACCGAGGGGTTAAAGGGGCTCTTAGGGAAGATAAGGCCATTGCAGAAAGACTAAATGAATTCTTTGCTTCCGTGTTTACTAGTGAGGATGTTGGGGAGATACCAGTTCCGGAGTTGGTTTTCAGGGGTGATGAGTCAGACGAACTGAACGAAATCACTGTCAACCTGGAAGATATAGTAGGCCAGATTGACAAACTAAAGAGTAGCAAGTCACCTGGACCGGATGGTATGCATCCCAGGGTACTAAAGGAACTCAAAAATGAAATTTCTGACCTATTAGTTAAAATTTGTAACCTATCATTAAAATCATCCATTGTACCTGAAGACTGGAGGGTGGCCAATGTAACCCCAATATTTAAAAAAGGCTCCAGGGGTGATCCGGGTAACTATAGACCAGTGAGCCTAACTTCAGTGCCGGGAAAAATAGTGGAAACTATCCTCAAGATCAAAATTGTAGAGCATATAGAAAGACATGATTTAATGGGACACAGTCAACATGGATTTACCCAAGGGAAGTCTTGCCTAACAAACCTGCTTCATTTTTTTGAAGGGGTTAATAAACATGTGGATAAAGGTGAACCGGTAGATGTAGTGTATTTGGATTTTCAGAAGGCGTTTGACAAAGTCCCTCATGAGAGGCTTCTACGAAAACTAAAAAGTCATGGGATAGGAGGCGATGTCCTTTCGTGGATTACAAACTGGTTAAAAGACAGGAAACAGAGAGTAGGACTAAATGGTCAATTTTCTCAGTGGAAAAGGGTAAACAGTGGAGTGCCTCAGGGATCTGTACTTGGACCGGTGCTTTTCAATATATATATCAATGATCTGGAAAGGAATACAATGAGTGACGTTATCAAATTTGCAGATGATACAAAATTATTCAGAGTAGTTAAATCACAAGCAGACTGTGATACATTACAGGAGGACCTTGCAAGACTGGAAGATTGGGCATCCAAATGGCAGATGAAATTTAATGTGGACAAGTGCAAGGTGTTGCATATAGGGAAAAATAACCCTAGCTGTAGTTACACGATGTTAGGTTCCATATTAGGAACTACCACCCAAGAAAGAGATCTAGGCGTCATAGTAGATAATACATTGAAATCGTCAGCTCAGTGTGCTGCAGCAGTCAAAAAAGCAAATAAAATGTTAGGAATTATTAGGAAGGGAATGGTTAATAAAACGGAAAATGTCATAATGCCTCTATATCGCTCCATGGTGAGACCACACCTTGAATACTGTGTACAATTCTGGTCGCCGTATCTCAAAAAAGATATAGTTGCAATGGAGAAGGTACAGAGAAGGGCAACCAAAATGATAAAGGGGATGGAACAGCTCCCCTATGAGGAAAGGCTGAAGAGGTTAGGGCTGTTCAGCTTGGAGAAGAGACGGCTGAGGGGGGATATCATAGAGGTCTTTAAGATCATGAGAGGTCTTGAACGAGTAGATGTGACTCGGTTATTTACACTTTCGAATAATAGAAGGACTAGGGGGCATTCCATGAAGTTAGCAAGTAGCACATTTAAGACTAATCGGAGAAAATTCTTTTTCACTCAACGCACAATAAATCTCTGGAATTTGTTGCCAGAGGATGTGGTTAGTGCAGTTAGTGTAGCTGGGTTCAAAAAAGGTTTGGATAAGTTCTTGGAAGAGAAGTCCATTAACTGCTATTAATCAAGTTTACTTAGGGAATAGTCACTGCTATTAATTGCATCAGTAGCATGGGATCTTCTAGGTGTTTGGGTAATTGCCAGGTTCTTGTGGCCTGGTTTGGCCTCTGTTGGAAACAGGATGCTGGGCTTGATGGACCCTTGGTTTGACCCAGCATGGCAATTTCTTATGTTCTTATGTTCTTATGTTCTTAAAATATTTACTGCAGGTTCTGCAGTTGGTACAAAACGATGTAGCTAGAATGGTTTATGGTTTGCAGCATTTGAAAGAACTTGATACTCATTCATAAATCTTTATGCTTGGATCATTTCTATTTAAGGGACAAGTTAACTTGTTATGTACCTTCCCAGACTTGATGTTCTGCATCTCAACATTTACTTGATGTGCCATCTATATCCATAGCTAGGCTGAATAATTAAGACGTTGTTTGTTATCTATCCTCTGACAAGGAATTCTATTCTGTTAGAGATTTGCAGCATACTAGATGGGAAGCTTTCAAAAGCCTTTTTATTTCCTCAAGCTTTTATTTTGATTTTTTATGTTTGTTTATTATGTTGTGTATGATCTGCGATGGAATAGTTTTGAATTGCGGAATATTGCCTGCCTTGTTTATCTCTGCGGTTTACATCTCCAGTCAGCCTGAAGTGCAGAGTGCCCCTCTCTCCCTACACCTCCAAGAGAGCCCTTACCTACATATTTATTCCTGCAAATAAAGGTTAATAAAATAAAAACACAAAAATTATCAAAGGAGATACCTTTATATTAGATTAACTTAATGCATTTCTTGACTGACTTTCAGGAAGAGAGTATTGGCTCTCCAACAGCCAGTGAAGAAATGTGTTGTTAGTCCAATGAAGAGGTATCACTTTCTCTATTTTTTTAGTTAAACTTTATTTCTGTATTTTCAAGTGAACTACGACAGCCACATTAATTCATTCATTTTTATTCCTTGTAAAAATTATGGTGTTATTCTACTTTAAAGTATTTGCATATTTCCTAGTGTGTAGCCAGATAGACTCAGACCAGTGGGTTATGTGCTCCTCTGCTAGTAGATAGGAGACAGAGTCAGATTTCAAGCTGATGTCCTCCTGGGTACATACCCCTGCACTGACCTCACTTCCTCAGTATCACTCCGTCTCCTAGCAGATGCAGACACTATTCCACACTCTAGCACAGTATTAGGAAAATTACAAAAAGAAGATAAATTTACCTTAAGAAGATTGAGCTCCACTCTGCTGCGGTGATACCTAAGGGTCCCTCCCCCAGTTGAGAATTCCTGAGGTGATCTCCAATATCCCTCAGAAGAGGTGTTCCTTGATCCTGGCGTGGACTTAGCCCCCAGAGTGGCTAAAAAGCAGCGGGTGCACATCCGAGCGCGGTGGTGAAGGTAAAACCCTCTCCCCCCACAGCTGGAGACCGTCGATGCACAAGTGATTATCGACGAGACCAGGTAAGAAGGAAACTTTAAATTCAGGTCTCCAGGGCTCGGATCGCCGTACCGACTCTGCTTCCAGCAGTTAAAAGGGAGCACCGATCAGGTTGAGCAGCCTTGGTTAGGCTAGGCCCCGATCCGGTGCAAGGGTCCACACACGTGGAGACCCTTGGGAGGGCGTCATCTTCCCTTCCCCTCGGCGGTACACGCAGAACATTCTGGCGGCCGATGCACATAACTTGTGTGCATCTCATAGAGTCGCGTGCATAGCTGCGTGCACAACTTGGAGCCGGGCGCACTCTGTGCTCATAACTATGGCCGCGCACAAATACTCACCATGCACATAACAATGGCTGCGCACAAATGCTCACCATGCGCATAACTATGGCCGCACACAAATTCTCACATGTAGTGAAACTTGTGCGCCTAGACATAGATTCAATGGCACTGGCGTCTAAGAAGGCCAGAAGGCACTCTCTTTGCACAGCCTGCCACATAAGAGCTGCGCAGCCTGAACTAGAGTCCTGCCTGTGTCAGCTTTGTGAAGAAGCCGAGGGGGGACCAAAGCCTAGTTCGTCACTGTTGGAGGACGGGTCTGGAGCTACTACATTCGATAGCTCCCTGGACCTATGCAACTCCCAGATGACTTCTCCACAGGAGGGCGCCTCAGGGGCCCCTACTCCGACTCCCCCCTGGGATTAACATGGACCTTCTCCTGGTTAGAATTTTTCCAAGGGATGCAAGCCTTTCTACAGGCTCAATCAGCCCCGGCTGCAACAGAGGCTCAACCCCTGCCGGAAGCACAAAATCCTCTTGGCCTTACTCGAATGCCTCGCCTAACTAAGAGTCTCCTGGTCAGGACCCGGATACCTCAGATGATGATGAAGGAGGAATCCCTCCAGGCCTGGAACCATACCGAACCATGCTTCGTTTCTTCCACAAGGATGAATTACCAGCCCTTGTTTCCCAGACTGTGAAGACTCTGGGTATTCCAGGCACGGACCCTATGGTGGAACCAAAGAAGAATCCCATTCTGGTGCCCCTTCGTAAAGACTCATGCTACTTCCCAATGAAGGAAGCCATCCAGGAACTGATTTACCTGGAGTGGGATGCCCCGGAGACCAGCTTTAAGGGAGGTTGGGCTTTGGAAGCCTTATATCCTGTGGAACCAGCGGCCAAGGAACGCCTGCGCTTTCCAAAAGTGGACGCCATGGTCTGTGCTGTATCAAAGCGAACAACCATTCCCGTCGAGGGAGGGGCTGCATTGAAGGACACTCAGGACAGAAAATTGGAATCCATTCTTAAGCAGGCCTTCGACACAACAGCAATGACACTGCAGATTGCTTCCTGCTGCGCACTGGTGGCATGTATGTGCTTGCTCCTCTCGAGAGAGGTAAATAACTCCGGAATGTATACTGGCTAGATGATGAAACCTGCAGCAGCCTTACTGACGGATGCAAGCTCAGACCTAGTGCGTACCCCAGCCAGAGGAGTAGCCTCGGTAGTGGCAGCCAGAAGACTGTTATGGCTGCGAAATTGGTCTGCTGACGCGACCTCTAAAGTGAATCTCACAAGAATGCCCTTTAAAGAATCTCTCCTATTCGGAAGAGAACTGGAAAAGTTAGCCAGCAAGTGGGGCGAAACCCCATTGCCTCGGCTACCGGAAGACAAGGGAAAAAGATCCCAGCACCCCTCACCCAGAAGAGCCAGGGGCAGAGGTTCTCAATGCTTTAGACCTTACAGGAACTCAGTTCCAAGCACCCTGTCCTTCCTTCCGGAAGACCCCAGGCCTTTCAGAACCGACAGACCAAGAGAGGAACAGGCCCGGGGGCAGGCTCCGGCCATGCCCTCCAATGAGATGGGGCCGATCCATCTGTGAGAAGAGGAATAGGTCGACTTTCCCTCTTTTTACCAAAGATGGGTCGAGATCATGTCGGACAAATGGGCGTTAAATATCATCTGAGAAGGTTACTCCCTGGAGTTCCGCAGCATCCCTTGGGACAAATTTATGATGTCACCTTGCCACTCCCATACCAAGAGATTGAGTAATCTTGTCAGAGTGGTTTCCACTGCCAATCTGAAGGCAAAAACTATGGTTCCTGCACCCCAACAAAATACAGGGCGCTATTTCATCTATTTTATTGTTCCCAAGAAGGAAGGATCATTCTGGCCCATCTTGGACCTAAAGAACGTCAACCCTCATCTGCGGATACTACACTTCCACATGGAGACCCTTCACTCCGTAATAATGGCAGTACAACCAGGGGAGTTCCTGACCTCCCTGGATCTCTCCGAAGCCTACCTTCACATTCCAGTCCCTCAAGAGCACCAGTGTTTTCTACGCTTTGCGATACTGGGTCACCATTACCAGTTCCGGGCGCTACCCTTCGCCTGGCAACCACCCCCAGAACATTCTCCTAAATTATGGTGTTCGTGGCGGGAACACTAAGGAAGGGAAGGAGTCTTGGTACACTCTTACCTAGACGACTGGCTGATCAGGGCGAAGTCTTCGGAAGAGAGCCAGCAGGTGATCAGCAGAGTCAAGAACCTACTGCAGGAGCTTGGTTGGATTGTGAACACGGGCAAGAGCAGTCTGTAGCCCTCCCAGTCTCTGGAGTACCTGAGTGGCCCGGTCGACACCAAACAGAACAATCTTTCTTCCTCCCCTGAGGAGAAGGAAGGTGATGGAACAGCTACGATGATGGATGACCAATGCGCGCCCCAGAGTATGGGACTATCTTCAAGTCCTAGGCCTCATGGCATCAACCCTGGAGGTCATTCCATGGGCAAGGGCCCACATGCGACCGCTCCAGCGGTCCTTGCTCTCACGCTGGAACCTTCTGTCCCAGGACTACTCAGTTCACCTCCAACTACCAGCAGAGGCAAGTTCTCAGCTTCAGTGGTGGCTACAGGAAGACCACCTAAGCAGAGGAGTAAACGTATCCCACCAAACTGGATCTTGCTCACCACAGATGCGAGCCTGCGAGGGTGGGGAGCCCACTGTCAGGAACTGACGGCCCAGGGACAATGGAGCAAGGAAAAAGTGGGATGGAACATAAACCGCCTAGAAGCTCGAACAGTCAGAGTAGCTTGCCTGCGATTCAGCCACAGACTCCAAGGCAAAGCGATTTGAGTAATGTCGGACAATGCCACAATGGTGGCCTACATCAACCGCCAGGGAGGAACCAGGAGCCAGCAGATGTCCCTGGAGATAGATCCTCTCATGGCATAGGCATAGATAAACCTACAAGGGATCTCGGCCTCCCACATCGCAGGAAAAGACAATGTCTCAGCAGATTTCCTCAGCAGAGAGAGCCTGGACCAGGGGGAATGGGTGCTGTCGACCACACTCTTCCAACTGATAGTCAATCGCTGGGCCCTATCAGCCATGGATCTACTAGCCACCTACGTCAGAGCCCAAGTCCCCAGGTTCTTCAGCCGCAGACAAGAGCCACACTCCCAAGGGATCGATGCCCTCGTCCAGACCTGGCCTTCCCCCCATGGCCACTACTGGGCAAGGTCATCCGCAAGATAGAACACCACAGGGGACTAGTTCTACTATTAGCCCCAGATTGGCCAAGTCGCCTATGGTACACAGACATGCAAAGACTCCTGATGGGGAGCCCTCTGTGCCTACCTCCACACAGGGACCTTCTCCAGCAGGGCTCAATTCTTCACAAAGATCCATCTCGATTCTCTCTTACAGTTTGGCCCTTAAGAGGACTCTCCTGAAGAAACGCAGTTATTTGAAACCCGTGATTGACACCCTGCTCCACATCCCTGACATACATACGGATCTGGAGAATATTTGAAGCCTGGTGCGAGGACTGCAGGACTCTCCCACGGACAGCCAGAATTCCCATGATCCTGGAGTTCCTACAAGACAGTTTGATGAAGGGGCTGTCTCTCAACTCACTCAAGGTCCAATTAGCCGCCCTCTCCTACTTCAGAGCCGAAGTGAATGGTATCCGTCGAGCAGCTCATCCGGATTTGACCCGTTTCCTAAAAGGGGTTAAGCAACTTCGGCCACCCCTAAAGTGGCCAGTGCCCCTATGGAACCTCAATCTGGTATTAGACTTCCTAGCGGGGGCTTCTTTCAGACCAACTAGTGGTCTGTCACTACGCCTCTTAACATTGAAGACGGTGTTCCTAGTGGCAATATGTTCAGCTCATCGTATCTCCGAACTACAGGCACTATCCTGCCGGGAACCGTTCCTTAGATTCACTCCTGGAACCATACAGCTGCGCACCGTTCCCTCCTTTCTACCAAAGGTGGTTTCTGAGTTTCATCTGAACCAAGCCATCTCTATACCATCTCCTGATGAACATAAGGACTCGGAAGACTCACGCCTTCTTCGCCACCTAAATGTTGGTAGAATCCTGGTGCGATACCTGGAAAGATCAGAACCGATGTGCAAAACGGATCGCTTGATTGTCCTCCACAGTGGGAAGAAACAAGGAGAAGCGGCCTCGCGGGCAACCATTGCCCGCTGGATCAAGGAAGTAATCAAGTCAGCCTACCTAGAGGCAGGGAAGCCTTTCCACTACAGGTTAAGGCTCATTCTACTAGGGCCCAAGTAGTATCTTGGGCAGAAGCCAAGCTGCTATCACCCACCGAGATCTGTTGGGCAGTGATGTGGTCCTCCCTACACATCTTCTCCAGGTTCTACTGCCTGGATGTTCAGGCCCGAGAAGACGCAGCCTTCGCAAGGGCAGTACTAAGTGGGCCACGGGAGTAGCTTTTGTACATCACAGTGGTCTGAGACCATCTGGCTACATGCTAGGAAATGGAGAAATTATTTACCTGACAATTTCGTTTTCCTTAGTGTAGACAGATGGACTCAGCATCCCTCCCACGGCTGCCCCCAGAGAAGGAGGACCTGGGAAAGCGAACCTCGAGACTAAGCAAATACGGGTAAGCCGTTGCCTACCCTTAGTTCAAGACACCCACAGTTAGCTGGTGTTGGCGTTGACTTATTTGAGTGCACTGGCGGTCTCCAGTTTTTGAAATCAGTTGAATCAGTTAACCAAGTTTAATAAGTATAACCAAGTTATGCAAAATATATATCCACAATGGCTTTCCGAGGAGGATTCTGAGGAAGTGAGGTCACTGCAGGGGTATATGTATCCAGGATGACATCAGCTTGAAATCTGACTCCGTCTCCCATCTGCTAGCAGAGGAGCACATAACCCACTAGTCTGAGTCCATCTATCTACACTAAGGAAAACGAAATTATCAGGTAAGTAGTTTCTCCATTATCAAAGGGTATTTACCGTCCGTCGTCATATTTTATCCTATGATGAAGCATAAGTTAATACGATAACTTCATTACCTTGTGTGCGGCTTCTTCACATTTTTGCATGAATTATTGACATCATACCTGATTCTGGAACCTAAAAGTTTGTCATATTTCCTGCAATCGGTGAGCCATTCATAGAGTTAAAAATGCTCTTAGGATTGCAAGCGTGGTTTCACTTGTGCGTCTTGGGCACGTGACACGATCAGGATAATGAAGGCTGTCCGAGCTCCCCCATGGTACAGGGATGGCAGCGTGCTTTTCCATAGCCACCCTGTATGGCATGGCCAACGTGCATAGAAGCCCCGGGCTATCCAGCCTCCCCTCTCCAACATATTTGAATTTGGCTTGGTTTCTGGCTACAAACCTTTACCAGCAGTTGAGCCAGAATTACAGCCAGATGGTTTTCCCCGGCAGTGCAAGCCAGATGTTCCTGTGTACGCAATTCATAAATTTGCTTTACAAGATTTGAGCATGTCTTGGAAAGTTGGACTTGGGCCAGCTTTTTTGGGGGTTTTTTTTTTTGTTGTTGTAAAACTAGGGTAGAAGATGTAAGAAACATTCTGTTTTTTGTCCCATATATTCAGATACGCACACAGGAAGTCTGCTATGGAGATGTGTTCAGCCAGGGTGCCAGACACAATAACACATATCTTTTGGGGGTCACTAACATTTTACTAAACGTTTATTTTCTTCATATGTTCTGATCAGCAAACAGAGAGGTATTTTTACATTTTTGCAACATGTATAGCACTATGTGATGTATATCAGCGCCGAGATACTCACACTGTAATTGCTTTCTTTTTGGGGATGAGAGAAACATGGTGCAAAAATATAGAATTGGAGCCGCATTGGTCATTTAAAGCGATGCTGCAGCTTCACTGGGCCTGAAAAGCAGACTAAGTTTAAAGGGTCCATCGGCACTTAAAGCACTGCACGAGACAGTGAGCAGCTGAACTCTTTCCTCTGTGGCTGAGTGCATGGAGCATGACATGCAAACACTTGATCTCTCCCTAGCGGCTCCCTGAGAGGCTTCCTGGGGAACTTAAAAGTGCAGGCAAAAAAGAAATGGAAGAATCTGTATGCAACACCTAGAAGAAGCCGCACATCACCCCGGAAAGAGGATAAAAACATTTCCCTCTTCAATTTAGGCTACTATTGCAGTGCTTTTATGTAATGAAACTTGCATTTCAGGCAAATACGAGATCACAAAATCAGTTCCACTTTGTACTTCTTCATCCAAATCTTTTTTTTTTGTGACTGAAGTAGCAGCTTCCCTGATATTTCCATAAGAGGGCACCAGAGTTTGTGTAATATTGATGGGAACAATTGTCCGAAGTCTTATTGTATGTAAATGTATATACTAGAAATCCATATTGAGAAACTTTTCATGTATTTTCCCTACTGCTTTAGGGTGTGTATGTGCAGTATAACTGATATTTCATAGCAATCCTAATTGAATTCAGACTTTTCCAAGCGAATACCCCAGCAGCGGAACGGTGTAACAGAACTGCATTGTGCTGTTACAGATGGGGATCTGAGCTACATGCAGAGGGTCATTTTCAAAGTCCTTTCAGGCCTTACCCATGCAAATGGACATTTTGCAAACTTGCCGTCCTGTGTCCAGCCCTATAACCGTGGCAAGCGGGGTTCCTGGGGTATGGGCAGGGAGGGGATTTGCTCTCATGCATCGACTTCTGCATTTGCTTTGGGAAAACTCCCTGCACAAGTTACTAGATGCAGATGTGCCCAGGTAATTTCCCTGGGGTAATTTTCAAAGGGAACGTATGAGGA
The DNA here is from genome assembly GCF_901001135.1 of Rhinatrema bivittatum. NCBI lineage: Eukaryota > Metazoa > Chordata > Amphibia > Gymnophiona > Rhinatrematidae > Rhinatrema > Rhinatrema bivittatum. The sequence continues at coordinate 87,311,971 of NC_042621.1, read as the reverse complement.
CGGTCTTAAAATTCACCCCCATGCAGGACAATATTCAAGGGGATTCCCATGCGTAAATGAGTTTGCCTGCAGGAAATCCCCCGTTGAAAGTTCTCTCCTCCTCCCGCCACCCCAGTGCGTATATTTTTAGCCACCCGAAAAAAAGAAGCAGAGACGGGCCAGAGCGAGGTTGGGGGGGAGGCAAGAGTGCGCACGGGTGCATTTGTACACACTAAAAATGGAGCCCCATCCCTGCGCCCAGCGCATTGTCCAAGGGAAACCCTGTGCGGAGTTACCTTTCAAAAATGAGCTTCCAGTTATGAGGGCAAAATGTAGCCATGGGCTTGCAAGCCTTATGCAGAGTTTCAGAAAGGCACCCAGGATGTGCAGATTGTTCTCTGACATGGTGTTATGACAGTTTCCTGGGCCGGCTGCACAGAATAATGATTTCTTCAAGGTTCTTCCTTTCCCAGTTTGCTTTCCTCGACATCTGTGAGTTTGTTCTGTTATCAGAGCAATTCTTGCCATCAAGTCTTCATCAAAGCCAATTCATTGTTCCTGGGCTTTGGAGCACAGACCATTCACATTTTCTTCTGCCATTTCCAGGGGACCTGCTGAGTTTAAACTTGAGTGTGTTGCGTCTTGGTAGTGGTGTGATTCTGCTGGCAGCACGCTGACAGGACTTGAGATTTTAGACAGAGGGTCTTTTACTGGTGTGTCATGCATGTTCTTTTCTGCCTTGCTTTTAGGTCACTGCACCTGGGGAATGAGCTGCAGGTTTATCCACCCTGGAGTGAATGATAAAGGAAATTACTCCTTGATATCCAAACAGGACCCATTCTCTCCCAACGGTGCACCTCCTGGTGGTCCTCACCCATTGATGCCAGCCAATCCCTGGGTACGAGGGTGCTTCTTTTACACTTTGAGGATATACAGTAGTTATTAACAGGGACTTTTGTCTTTTGAACTGTGCTTGCATGTGTTTGATGTGGTGGCCAAAGTAGGTTGTTTTTTTTTTCTATCTCTGCATCCTTTTAGGAGGAAGGGGTTTCATTCCTAGCTCAGTTGTCCCATTGTGGTTATTGATTGCTGGAAATATTGCTAAAACTGCACTTACAGCAACTGTGAAATTAGAGAGCCAAATACTCCATTAAAATAGATATGATGGCAGAAAAGTACCATGTGGCCTATCTAGTCTGCCTATTCCTACCACTCCCTCAGAGAGCCCCTGTGTTTACCCCATGCTTTCTTGAATTCAGATACTTAGTTACTGATCTTATCTCTACCACCTCCACAGAGAGACAGTTCCATGCATCCATCACTCTTTTTGTAAAGAAATATTTCCTTAGATTACCCCTGAGTCTGTCCCCTTACTCCCTCATCCCACGACCCATAGCCTCTTGTGCATGGAAACCTTTGATATATTTAAATGTCGCTATCGTATCTCCCCATTCTTGCCTTTTCCTGTGGGGTATACATTTTTAGATCTGCTATCCCCATATACTTTAGAACAAAGAGCATGGATCATTTTAGTAGCCTCCCTCTGGACTGACTTCATCTGGTTTATATCCTTTTGAAGGTGCGCTGTCCAGAATTGTAATATAATGTTAATAAGTTCTAGTCGCCAGCGAAACAAGCAGCATTGGCAGTAGCTCTGTAATGAGTTAGATCATGCAGGCTGCCACAGATCAGTGCAGTGGTTGGCCTATATTTGGGGGCAGGATATGGGAGGGATGATAGCAACAGGAGACACCCAAATAAGCAGGCAAGCTTAGCAGGGGAAAATGAGCAGTGGGGTGATATTTTTTGTCTTATTACTGCCAGAGGAAAGGAGCATAACACTTTTTTGATTTCGAGAAGGTTTGTAGCAGGAAGTCAGGTAGATTGTGGCTACTGGGACTGATCTTTTAACTTGTAACATAGGTTCCCTGGGCAGCTAGAATCTGAACTATAAGTACAGTTGTGCTCATAAGTTTACACACCCCTGGAGAATTTGTAAAATGTGTAGCTTTTTAAAAAAAACATGCGTGGTCAAACAAAGCCTGTCTGTAATTTTTAATGTTTTTCATAATAAACTGTTTTATGCATCACAGAATAGCACAGTCATTAAACAAACCATAGCAATAAGGAAAATAATAAAATTGTCCTGTTCAAAAGTTTATTTACCCTTCATTCTTAATATCATGATTTGCCCTCTTTTTCATCAATGACGGTTTGCAGACTTTTGTGATAGTTGTGAATGAGGCCCTTTATTTTCTCATGTGGTAAAGCTGCCCATTCCTCTTGGCAAAAGGCCTCCAGATCCTGTAAATTCTTTAGTTGTCTGCATGAACTGCATGTTTGAGTTCTCCCCAAAGTGGCTGAATGATGTTAAAACATAGAAATGATGGCAGAAAAGGACCGATGGTCCATCCAGTCTGCTCAGCAAGCTTCCCATGGTAGTATCTGCCGCGCTGTGCAAGTTACCCCCATGTATCAGTCAGTTTTACTTGACGTGCTTTGCTTATGGATTTGGCCATAGAAGCAGTCCTGAGATTTTTCCTTAATGTCTGAGCTTGTTTAGTAAATTATTTAAAAAAAAAAAAAAGAAGACAACCTGCTGAGGCTGGGCTCAATCGTGAGCAGGCTGGTTAAGCTGCTGAGCCGGGATCGCTTGGGGGAGAGGTGTGTAAAAGTACCCGATGCTGCTGGGGGACTTGGGGTTTATCGGGGGTGCAGTGTGCAGCAGCTGCAGGCTATTTTTGGCGGTTCTTTCCCACGTGGTGATGAGCCTTTCACTGCGAGGCAGCCACATGTTAGTCCTCATGGCTCCTGCCTCAGAGCACGCCAAAGCCTGTCGGGCCTACGGCTTGTGCCGGATGTTTCTAGATTTTAATGCCCTGTGCAATGAATGTGCCTTGGGAGGTAAAGGAACGTCCGAGGACGCTGCGGGAGGCCAGAGAAGGACCTGGTCTATGGGGCCAGTATCAGAGGTCCCCAGGGGGGCTGGAGGCGCAGAGATGCTTTCAGAGGCACCAAAAAAAAAAAAAAAGAAAGGGGTTCCGCTCCAACAGGAGGACTACCCCTCCTTCTCTTTCCCCTGTGGGGCTTCCTCCTGGGGAGGATTTCTGGGGGTGGGGGGTCCGGATGAATCTAAACCCGTGGAACAGCAGGATTTGTTTTCCAGATTTTGTTCTGTTGATGCACAAGGCATTCTTGGCCAGGTGAAGAGCAATGGAAAAGCAGTCCCGGGGAGGAAAGCCGCAGGACCAAGGTGGTTCCAGCAGAAGGATCAGGAGGTCTTCTGGTGTCACTTGGGACTGACTTTGTCCTCTGGATCAGGGGAACCAGTGGAGGCCATGGAGTGTTCTGATCAGGAGGATTCATTTGAGGCCAGCGATGATCCGGGGAACAGTCTGGGGGATGACCCAGGGACCCAGAAGCACTGGATGGTGTAGCAGATCCGGGCGACATACCGGTAATCGAGGGGGATGACCTGAGGGTCGTCCGGTTGTTTTGCAAGGGCAAATTGATCCCTCTTATCCCTCATCTCTTGGATGAACTGAGTTTAAAGGTTACTCAGGAACATTCAGACATGGTGGCTGTGGACTCGGCATTGGATGGCCTGTGGGGTCTGCCAGAACCTTTCCATTGCCCAGGAAGATCAGGAAGTTGGTGGTTCGGATATTCCGGAAGCCAGCTTGAAAGTCAGCGGAGCAATGGCAAAGTTGTATCCGATGACGAAGGACACTTTGTAACGCCTAAGGCTGCCTAAGGTGGATGCGGCAGTGTCGGTGGTCACAAAGAAGATCACTATCCCGGTAGTGGGTTCAGCTGCATTGAAGGATGTGCAGGACCGTGAAGTTCACCCTGGGAAAGCAGAGGATAGTTCAGTAGTGTTCACTCTGTTTGGCTTGGGTACAGGTCAATACTGAGGGGACTGCAAGTGGCACTCTCGGATATGTAGTAGTGCCTCAAAGTTTTTGTTGTCTGCCTCCATATGTTGGTAGGGATGCAAAACCCACTTGTCTGGACTGATCTGTGGTACTTCAGGAATGAAAGTTAGCAGATAAAAACCAATTTTCCTTTTTCTGGCAGTTCTACTTTGCAGCCCATTTTTGTTCAAGTATCTCCTTATTGCGCATTCTAAAAAACCCACACCACTTTATTTCAGAGAAGCCTGTATTTCAGTAGAAGTTGCTTGTGGGTTTTTCTTTGCATCCTGACAAATTTTCCAGGCAGTTGTGTCTAAAATCTTTCTTGGTCTGGTTTGGTATTAACAGAACCCATAATTTTCCACTTCTTGATCAGAGTTTGAACAGTACTGATTGGCATTTTCAAATTTTTGGATATGTTTTTATCCTTTTCCTGATTTACAAAGTTAAACTACTTTTGCTCACAGGTTCTTTTGACAGTTCTTTTGCTTTCCCCATGCTTCACTAATCACCAAAGTCAGTGCAGCCCTGGATGAAATGCACAAGGGTTTCTCAAGAGCTAAGAAACTCATTGACTATTTCTACACAGACACTAATTACAATCAAACAAGGCACAGGTGTGGATACCTACCCTTCACTGCCACCTCAAGCTGTGTGTGTCAACTTGAGTGTATATTATCAGCCCAAACATTCCAAGGGTGTGTAAACTTTTGAACAGGACCATTTTATTATTTCCTTTATTGCTATGGTTTGTTTAATGATTGTGGTATTCTGTGTTGCAAAGAATAGTTTAATTTGAACCATATTAAAAATAACAGATGTATTTTATCTGATCACTCATGGTTTCTTAAAATGCTACACATCTTACAAATTCTGCCAGGGATATGTAAACTTATGAGTACAACTATATTCATCAATCCTGCTTCTTTCCTTCCTAGTGTGTCCTGATACTAGTAACTGCATTCTTTCAAAATTGACAAAGCAGTACTACAGATACCACTTGCAATGGAAGCTGTAGTAGACAAAACAAGATAATCTGGCCCGTTATCACTAAGCCAGCTCTTTCTTTTGAAGTTGCAAGACTGTTGCTGTCCTCTGGTGGTTAAACAGATGCTGATTTCTTCCTCTTGACTACTCCTTTAGGGGACTCCTGCAGTGGAGGAGCTGCTGCCGCCACCACCACCCACAGACCCCCCAACAGAAAGTGCCTGGGAGCGGGGACTCAGGCATGCTAAAGAGGTACACAAGGCGCGCATATTAATATTAACAAGGAAAATAGCGGCTGACTCTTCCTTTCAACCAGAGGTGGCTCAAGGCAATCAAGGGCTGAAACAATTCCCCCTCCACCCCCAGATGCGATGCAGATGAACTCACCAAGAGGGCTTGGGGGATGTCCCCCATTGGGAGTGGCCCTTTTAGTGATTTGTAATGCTGCAGAAGGGGGGTGTCAGGGGTCAGGGTTCCTAGAGGAGTGGCAGATACAGTGTCATCAATATTTCTAGGAAGCTGGCAACCCTGCCACACTCCTAGGAACCCTATCACCTGCCTCCCACCTTTCCCCAGCATCTGCCGCTGGGGATGTTGGAGACTGGTGAATTGTGGGACTGTGTAGGGCACAGTGATGGTGCCATGGGTATTAAGGCAAACCTTACAGCCTTTTGTCTCACCTTCCCTCCCCACGCAATTAAAAATTATGCTTTTTCTGTTTTCATTTTCAAAATTGTTTATTAAAACCCCTTCCTCAGTCTTAAAAAGAAGATTTTATATGGAAAAGGGATTTTCAAAATACAATCTTTTGAAGTAAAAATATCACTTCAAAATGTATATTTCCTAGCGTGTAGCCAGATGGACTCAGGACCAGTGGGTATTGTGCTCTTCTGCTAGCAGATGGGAGACGGAGTCAGATTTCAAAGCTGACATTCACTCTATATATATCCCTCCAGTAACCTCAGCTCTTCAGTATTTCTCCATCTCCTAGCAGATGCAGACACTATCCCACACACTAGAATAGTGTTAAGAATTACAGCAAAGAAGAAACAAAATTTACCTTAAAGAAGATGAGCCTCACTCTCCTGCGGTGATACCTAAGGGTCCCTCCTCCAGTCGAGAATTCCTGAGGTGATCTCCGATATCCCTCAAGAGGTGTGCCTTGGTCCAGTAGCCGGTTTCCGGCGTGGACTTAGTCCCTAGGGTGGTTGAAAGGCCGCGGGTACGGAAACGAGCGTGGCAGTGAAGGTAATTCACTCTCCCCCCTCAGCTGGAGACCGTCTGGCACACAATCGGTAAGCTCCAAGACCAGGTAAGAAAAAAAATCTTTAAATTCAGGTCTCCGGTCTCCAGAGCTCGGATTGCCGTACCAAAGTCTTCTCCGGCGAGGTTAAAAAGGGAGCACTGATCGGGTTGAGCAGCTTTGGTTGGGCTAGGCCTCGATCCGGTGCAAGGGTCCACACACATGGAGACCCTCGGGGGACACCATCTTACTCCGATTCCCACTGGGATTAACATTGACCCAGGGAGCTTCTCCTGGTTGGAATTTTTCCAAGGACTGCAAGCCTTCGTTCAGGCGCAATCAGCCCCAGCTGTGTCCCAGGCTTAACCCTTGCCGGAAGCACAAGATCCGCCCGGCTCGGATGCCTCGAGACATGCCTCGCCTAACCAAGAACTTCCCTGACAGGGACACAACCACCTCAGATGATGAGGATGACTCCCTGGAAGAAGGAGAAATCCTTCCAGGAATGGAACCATACCGAACCATGCTTCACTTCTTCCACAAGGACGAATTACCAGCTCTTGTTTCCCAGACTCTGAAGACACTGGGTATTCCAGGCACGGACCCTATGGCGGAACCAAAGAAGAACCCCCATCTTGATGTCGCTTCGTAAGGCCTCATGCTACTTCCCAATGATGGAAGCCATCCAGGAACTGATTGACCTGGAATGAGATACTCTGGAGGCCAGCTTCCAGACTTGGCCAGAGGAAGACTTATTGTACACCTTCCCTCCATGGCCACTACTCGGCAAGGTCATCCACAAGATAGAACATCACAGGGGACTAGTTCTACTAGTAGCCCCAGATTGGCCAAGACGACTATGGTCCGCAGACATGCAAAGACCCCTTGCGGGGAACCCTCTGTGCCTACCTCCACACAGGGACCTTCTCTGGCAGGGCCTGATTCTCCAGGAAGATCCGTCTCGATTCTCTCTTACTGTCTGGTCCTTGAGAGGACTCGCCTGAAGAAGCGCGGTTACTTAAAGTCCGTGATTGACACCCTGCTCCGAGCATGCAAGTTCTCCACATCCCTGTCATACATACGGATCTGGAGAGTATTCAAAGCCTGTTGTGAGGACCTCGGGATACTCCCACAGACAGCCAAGATTACCATGATTCTGGAGTTCCTACAGGACGGTATGAAGAAGGGGTTGTCTCTCAACTCCCTCAAGGTCCAAGTAGCCACATTGGCCTGCTTCAGAGCCAAAGTGGACGGTATCCGGTTATCAACCCATCCAGTTACTTAAAGTCCGTGATTGACACCCTGCTCCGAGCGTGCAAGTTCTCCACATCCCTGGCATACATACGATCTGGAGAATATTCGAAGCCTGGTGCGAGGACCGCAAGATACTCCCGTGGACGGCCATGATTCTGGAGTTCCTACAGGACGGTATGAAGAAGGGGCTGTCACTTAATTCCCTCAAGGGCCAAGTAGCTGGTCTCTCCTGCTTCAGAGCCGAAGTGAACGGTATCAGTCTATCAGCTCATCCGGATTTGACCCATTTCCTAAAAGGGGTTAAGCAACTTCAGCCACCCCTAAAGCGGCTGATGCCCCTATGGAACCTCAATCTGGTATCAGACTTCCTAGCGGAGGCTTCCTTCAGACCAACACACGGTCTATCATTGCACCTCTTAACATTGAAGACGGTATTCCTGGTGGCAATATGTTCAGCTCGTTGCATCTCTGAATTACAGGTTTTATCCTGTCGGGAACATTTCCTTAGGTTCACCCCTGGAGCCATACAGCTGCGCACCGTCCCCACCTTCCTACCGAAAGTGGTTTCCGAGTTTCATTTGAACTAGGCCATTTCCCTTCCATCTCCAGATGAACATAAAGACTCTGAAGACTCCTGCCTTCTTCACCATCTAAATATCAGCAGACTCCTGGTGCGATACCTGGAAAGATCGGAACCGGTGTGCAAAACGGATTGCCTGTTCATTCTTCACAGCGGGAAGAAACAAGAAGAAGCGGCCTCGCGGGCAACCATAGCCCACTGGATCAAGGAAGTAATCAAGGCAGCCTACATAGAGGCAGGAAAGCCTTTACCACTGCAGGTTAAGGCTCATGCTACTAGGGCCCAGGCAGTATCTTGGGCAGAAACCAAGCTGCTATTGCCCGCCAAGATCTGTTGGGCAGTGATATGGTCCTCCCTACACACCTTCTCCAGGTTCTGCCGCTTCAGGCCCGAGAAGACGAAGCCTTCGCCAAGGGCAGTACTAAGTGGGCCATGGGCAGCCTCCTGCCCTGTCCGGGAATAGCTTTTGTACATCCCACTGGTCCTGAGTCCATCTGGCTACATGCTAGGAAATGGAGAAATTACTTACTTGATAATTTTGATTTCCTTAGGGTAGACAGATGGACTCAGCATCCCACCCATGGAATGGAGGACCTCGGAAGCGAACCTCAAGACTAAGCAAATACGAGTAAGCCGTTGTCTACCCCTAGTTCAAGACACCTGCAGTTAGTCTGGTGTCGGTTTACTTAGTTGAGTGCACTGGCAGTCTCCAGTTTTTTGAAACCGGTTTAATCAAGTTTAACAAGTCTAGTCAAATTGTTTATGCAAAGATATTTCTCACAGGACAAGCAGGATGGTAGTCCTCACATATGGGTGACATCACAGGATGGAGCCCAATCACGGAAAACTTCTGTCAAAGTTTCCAGAACTTTGACTGGCCCCTACTGGGCATGCCCAGCATGGCACTAACCCTGCAGCCAGCAGGGGTCCCCCTTCAGTCTTCTTTTTTCCGCACAGCAGCATCCTCGCAGTAAAGGAGCTCTGCAGAGATTCCTGACAGGTAAGTTTTTACCCATTTTCCATCGATTACCGTCTAGTTTGGCCCTCGCAGCCTACTGGCCATCGACCGTACCGCGGCTTGATTTTTTCCATGGCCATGGCGTCTGGTTCCGTCGGTGCTCGGACTATACTCGAACCATGTCCATCACAGACCCCCATAAAGTCTGTGTTATCTGTCTAGGACGCGAGCACGATGTCTTGACTTGCACCAAATGTGCCCTAATGACATCAAAAGGTCACAAGGCCAGAATGGAGAAGATGGAACTTCTCTTCCGTGCTCAAACCTCGACTCCATCCATTGCATCGACGTCGTCAGAGCCGGCACGGTCAACTTCGCGCCAGCATCGACCACCGGCCGGTGACCGCCCGGCATCGACAACATCTCGGCCATCGACACCCTCTACTCCCCCTCAAGACCGAGGGGATCGAAGGGAGAAACATCGCCATCGGCACCGAAAGACTCTGACCATCGAGGGGGCGAAATCATCGACCTCGCTATTGTCCGAGCCGTCGTCGAAGAAACCCCGTCCAGAAAAGGCACCGACCATTTCTGCGACCGGGTCACCGAGGCAACCCTCACCCGACAGGGGATCGGGAGCCGCAACTCCGCCTTTAACGGTGGTCCCTCTGGCTATGCCGCTGCCTCCTTCTGTTCTGGAGCCGGGGCTGCTTGCTCTAGGTCTCCGAGAAGAACTGGACCGGATGGTTCAGGAGGCCATCGATAAGGCGATGCAACGACTCCAGGTTCCTCCGACACCGGTACCGATTGCGGAACTGCCCACCGACCCAATTCCGGCAGCGTTGGCACTGCTGCTCTCCAGGATGGAAGCGCTCATTGCCGCTCTTCCACCGATGGATCCTGGATCCCCGATGTTACCGGTGCCCTCCCCGCTTACATTGTCATTGGAAGGAGAAGCACCATTCCGCGTCCCTCCATCGGGAGTTGTGCCTCAGCCATCGATGCCGATACGTCCCTCACCACTGATCCAACCATCTGTGCCGATACGTCCGTCGGCGCCACAGAGTCATCCATCGATGCCGGCACCTTCAATGCTTTCATCTGTGCCTCCGATAATTCCTCAGATTCCTTCGGAGCCTAGACCAGGACCTTCAGGTATTCCACCACACTGTCCCCCTCTAATTCCTAGAGGGACAGGTGCTGATCCCTACGACACCTGGACTGATGATTCCCCTCCAGACACCGATGATTTACCTTCACCACCACCACCCACTGAAAGTAGGAAGCGTTCTCCTCCAGAGGACCTCTCCTTTATAAATTTTGTGAAGGAAATGTCTGAATTGGTCCACTTCCAATTGCAGACTGAACAGGATGATAGGCACCAGATGATGGAGTTACTCCAATTCCTGGATGTCCCCAAGGTAATAACCTCCATTCCTATCCACCAGGTTCTTCTGGATCTCCTGAAGAAGAACTGGGAACATCCTGGCTCCATTCCTCCAGTCCACAGCAAAGCCGACACTACCTATTTGGTGCAGTCAGCTCCAGGCTTTCAGAAATCACAATTGGATCACCACTCTGTAGTGGTGGAGTCTGCACAGACGAGAGCAAAGAGGTCAAAGCCTCACTCTTTTGTTCCCCCTGGCAAGGAACAAAAGTTCCTAGATGCCATCGGTCGCAGTGTCTCCCAAGGGTCAATGCTCATCTCTTGGATTGCCGCCTATCAGCTCTATATGACCCTATATAACAGGGTCATTTGTAAGCAGATACAAGACTTGTCGGACTTCCTGCCTCAGCAATTTCAAGAACAGCTACAAACCCTAGTAAACAAGGGTTTTGAGGCAGGCAAGCATGAGATCAGGACATCTTATGACATCTTTGATACTTCTACTAGAGTATCTGCAGCTGCTATTTCGGCAAGAAGGTGGGCCTGGCTCAAGTCTTCTGACCTTCGCCCGGAAGTACAAGACAGGTTATCCGACCTGCCTTGTGTCTGAGATAATCTGTTTGGCAAACAGATTCAACGGACGGTGGCGGAACTTAAGGACCATCATGAGACCCTAAGACAGCTCTCTCTGATGCCTTCTGACTGTTCTTCTAAGCAGCCCTTCAGAAAGGACTCTAAAAAGTCTTTCTTCCGCCCGAAGAAGTCCTATCCACCACCAGCCAGATCCCGTGCCATGAGACCTTATCAAAAACCACAGTCTTGTCAAACACGTAAACAAAAGCCACAAGCAGCTGCCTCACATACCAGTGGGAGGTCGATTGTGCCACTTCCACAACACTCAATCACCTCAGACCAGTGGGTACTGGCAATAATTGCTCAGGGTTACCATCTGAACTTTCTCTCCCTGCCTCTGGACTCCCCACCTCTACCGAGGTGGAGAACATCCGATCACTCCATTCTTCTGGATCAAGAGGTCTCCCTCCTTCTCCAGTCCAAATCAATAGAAGCCGTACCATACTCTCAGCACGGCCTTGTGTTCTATTCCCGGTACTTTCTAATCCCCAAAAAATCGGGAGGCGTTCGTCCTATTCTGGACCTATGGGCCCTCAACAAGTACCTACAGCGAGAGAAGTTCAAAATGGTAACCTTGGGCTCGCTTCTCCCTTTTCTACAAAGAGGAGACTGGCTCTGCTCTCTAGACCTCCAGGACACATACACTCATATTGCGATAACTCCATCTCATCGCAAATACCTGAGGTTTCTAGTAGCCCCAAGCACTATCAATCCCGAATGCTTCCATTCGGCCTAGCGTCTGCGCCACAAGTCTTCACAAAATGCCCCGTAGTAGTTGCAGCCTTCCTCAGAACCAAAGGTGTTCACGTCTACCCCTACCTAGACGACTGGTTAGTCAGGGCTCCCACTCAGCAAACTGCTCTGTCGTCCCTCAATCTAACCTTACACACCTTAATTTCAATAGGATTTCTCATCAACTACAACAAATCCTATTTAGTCCCATCTCAAACATTGTCGTTCATTGGGGCAGACTTGGACACCCTGCAAGCAAAGGCTTTCCTGCCTCGACAGCGAGCACTAACTCTCGTGTCTCTTGCTCACCAGCTGCAGTCTCAGCACTCTGCGACTGCACGCCAATTTCTCATCCTCCTGGGACACATGGCGTCCTCATCCATGTCACACCAATGGCCCACTTGGCCATGAGACTCATGCAGTGGACTCTAAGGTCACAATGGACTCAATCCATTCAGCACCTGTCGACCGTTGTCCACGTCACCGACTCACTCCGTCTGTCTCTTGCCTGGTGGAAAAATCAGATCAATCTCCTCCAGGGCTTGCCCTTCCAGGCTCCAGGCCCTCAAATCACGCTCACCACCGACGCTTCCAACCTCGGCTGGGGAGCCCATGTGGCCAATCTGCAAATAAATTTCCTGGAGCTTCGAGCAATCAGATATGCTCTTAGGGCTTTCCAAGATCGCCTCTCAAACCAAGTCATCCTGATTCAGACGGACAACCAGGTGGCCATGTGGTACATCAACAAACAGGGAGGCACAGGCTCCTTCCTTCTGTGTCAGGAAGCTGCGCAGATATGGGCGGAAGCTCTTTCCCATTCGATGTACCTCAGGGCCACCTACTTGCCGGGAGTGGACAATGTGTTGGCAGACATGCTGAACCGTATCTTTCAACTGCACGAATGGTCTCTCAGCCCCTCGGTAGCAAACTCCATCTTCCAACAATGGGGATATCCTTGGATTAACCTTTTTGCGTCTCCTCACAACCGCAAAGTAGAGAACTACTGCTCTCTCATTCCCAGCAAACACGCTCAGCCCAGAGACGCATTCTCCCTCTCATGGGCAACCAGACTGCTCTATGCATTCCCTCCACTTCCTCTTCTCTCGAAGACTCTCGTGAAGTTACGTCAGGACAAGGGAACCATGATCCTGATAGCACCTCACTAGCCACGCCAAGTGTGGTTTCCAATACTTCAGGATCTCTCCTTTCGCGGGCGCATTCCCTTAGGAACGGACCTGCTTCTGATCACTCAAAACGACAGGTGCCTACACCATCCCAATCTTCATGCTTTGTCCCTGATGGTATGGATGTTGAAAGGTTAATCCTTCAGCCACTTAACCTTTCTGAACCAGTTTCCTGTGTCTGTCTTGCTTCACGGAAGCCTTCCATGAGAAAATCTTACTCTTACAAATGGAAAAGGTTCACGTCATGGTGCTCTTCTCAGTCCCTTGACCCCTTTTCCTGTCCAATCCCGATGTTTCTGGACTATCTCTGGCATCTATCAGAGTCGGGTCTTAAGATTTCTTCCATCAGAATGCATGTCAGTGCGGTAGCCACCTTCCATAAAGGTGTCGGGGATGTCCCTATAATCAGTACAGCCCCTTGTAACATGTTTTTTTGAAGGGCTTGCTCCACATCAAACCTTCACTACGTCCTCCGGCCCCTTCTTGGGACCTTAATCTGGTTTTAGGTCGGCTCATGAAACCACCATTCGAGCCTCTTCACTCTTGTGAACTTCGACATCTCACATGAAATGATTTTCCTTTTGGCTATCACTTCAGCTCGCAGAGTTAGTGAATTACAGGCCCTAGTTACCTATCCGCCATACACTAAACTTCTGCAGGACCGGGCGGTACTCCGCACTCACCCTAAATTCTTACCTAAGGTAGTTTCGGATTTTCATCTCAATCAATCCATCATACTACCTACCTTTTTCCCCAGGCCCCATGCCAATCCAGGAGAACAGGCTCTGCATACCCTTGACTGTAAACGGGCTCTAGCGTTCTACCTAGACCGTACAGCTGCCCACAGGGAAAGCACTCAATTGTTTGTTTCTTTCCACCCTAACAAGTTATTGAAGCCTGTGGGTAAGCAGACTCTCTCCTCTTGGTTGGCGGACTGCATATCCTTTTGCTATCAGCAAGCGGGCATTCCATTTCAAGACCGTGTTAAAGCACACTCTGTGAGGGCCATGGCGACTTCAGTAGCACACCTGCGATCGGTGCCGCTTCCTGACATTTGCAAGGCTGCAACCTGGAGTTCTCTCCACACCTTTGCAGCCCACTATTGTTGGACAAAGCCGGAAGACAAGATTCCATCTTCAGCCAGTCTGTCCTTCTTAACCTGTTTACAACATGACGTACCTACACCCTTCCGCCTGCCCGGTGGGGTTCAGGATGCCCTCTACCAAATTCCACCCCAGTTGTTGTGCCTATTGCACGCCTTTGGGTACATTTGGTGCATGTTCGGACATCCTCAGCTCGGTACTCACCCATATGTGAGGGCTACCATCCTGCTTGTCCTGTGAGAAAGCAAATGTTGCTTACCTGTAGCAGATGTTCTCACAGGACAGCAGGATGTTAGTCCTCACGAAACCCGCCTGCCGCCCCGCGGTGTTGGGTTCGTAACGTTTTATTATTTTATTTTTTGGAAGCCTGTAGCTTTTAAATAAGACTGAAGAGGGACCCCTGCTGGCTGCATTGTTAGTGCCATGCTGGGCATGCCCAGTAGGGGCCAGTCAAAGTTCTGGAAACTTTGACAGAAGTGTTCCATGATTGGGCTCCATCCTGTGATGTCACCCATATGTGAGGACTAACATCCTGCTGTCCTGTGAGAACACCTGTTACAGGTAAGCAACATTTGCTATATCCACAATGGCTTTTCGAGGAGGATACTGAGGAGCTGAGGTCACTGCAGGGGTATATCTAGGGTAACGTCGGCTTTGAAATCTGACTCTGTTTCCCATTTGCTAGCAGAAGAGCATATAACCCACTGGTCCTGAGTCCATCTGTCTACACTAAGGAAAACGAAATTATCAGGTAAGTAATTTCTCCATTTGTTAATGCAAATTAACCTGATTTTTAAGCCCAATATATGTTCAAGAAACCTTGGACTAGTTGATTTCTTGAGGTCCCTTCCTGCCATGTTTTTCCATAGCTGTACACTGGGTGCCATGTTTATTATCCACCGTTCTATATATAAAATAATCATGCTGAAATATGACTTTTTTTTCTTTGTCAGACTTCATTGTGTCCTTCAACCTGTGGGATCCGAAAACAGCACAAGGGTTCCATCTTTAGCACCCCAGAGACTGAAGATACTGTCCTTTGGTTTAGTGATTGGGGACTTTGAGTAGACCCCCTTATACTGTGTCAAGTAACTTAATTTCATTTAAGCCCTCACCCAACTGAGATTCTCCTTTGCTGAGCAATACTGGCCTTTCTTAAGTAATACATCCCAAAGTCTTTAACATACCAGAGCTCAAATGGGAGATTCTGGCCCTTTAAAGTGTGGGGCAGTGAGAGACCCTGAAGAAGGAAACAGAATAGGGGACCCTGAAGCTATATAGGTTGAGTGCATTATAAACTTTGTGGTGACAGGTTACAATAAGGAAATGTGAGCTGATGGTAAACTAAGGGTTAACAATGTCGTCCCTACAGGACATCCTAGAAGAGTTCTTCCAGGGGCCAGAGGAAGAGCAGCACAGCCCTCAGCCTTCTGAGCAGGCTATGTGGAATTGTGCTTTATTTTTTTCTTGCTTGTAAGAGATAGGAAAGAGCTTTGACACTCTTAGTATTGTAGATTCTGTGGAGCAGCATGGGCTCCCCATCATCAGCCATACTGTGTTTGTTTGTTGCAGAATGTGTCTGATAAGTCCCACAGGATGCTCTTCCTCTGGTCCCTAGTGAATGTACAGCACACGCTCCTGGAAGAACTCAGATGTCCTGTAGGCACAACTTTCTTAACCCTCAATTTACTATCAGCTCACATTTCCTTAACTGAACTGCTTGAACACCTGAGTGGGTCGTGCTCAGGTGGGCACTCAGACCTGAGGTTCCAAGGAAGGGCAGCAGGTGCTACTTTTAATTTTACCATGGTTAGTTTTGGGTTTTTTTGTCTTTTGAGGAATATCACTCCAATGCGATCATTGTACAGTTGTACTGAGCTCATGGTGACTGGAGCAGCCACGTTTCCCATCCATACTCCTGCAGCGTACATACAGTGAAACTAAATGAGAGGAGGGAAAGGGAGACGGAGCTGGCAAGCAAGAGGTAAAGGGTCATAAGCATCTGACATTCCTAACACTTCATCCATTTTTTCTTTTTTATTTACACGTTCAGGTATTAAAAAAAGCAACAATACGGAAGGAACAGGAGCCGGACTTTGAGGAGAAGAGGTTCACGGTGACCATTGGGGAGGATGACCGGGAGTTTGACAAGGAGAATGAGTTCTACAGAGAGTGGAATTACCGCATTACCAGAGACGTTGTGCGAGAGGCAGGGTATGGCAGCTCTTAGGCCCTCATCCTTTTGGAGGACTCTGCAGTGTGTCTGAAATTTCTGCCTCTGACAGGTAGTCTTCCTCTCGGGTAACCTGTGAGGTTCATTGCTCTCAAAACTGATGTTACCTCCGTGAAACAAGCTCCAGGCAGTGGTGCTAAAGCACACATTTAACCAGTCGTGACGGGCTGTGGTGAGAATCTGAGATGGGTTGCAGCTGAACACACAAGCTCCTAAGGTTTCAGTTATCATAAAATGAAATTATCCTTTCAAAAAGAAACATTTCTTTATAAAGAAGTTGACATGTGGGGCATGTTCGTGTCCCATCCAGGCTGTGCAGGGATTTCTAGAATCATTTGGAAAATCCATTTCTTGTGAATTATCTGAAATGTAAATGTTCTTAAGCTTCATATTTACCTACGGTATGTTAGCTGGATTTATGCTCCAGGACAGTTTTTCATAGGGGCTAAAAGCCAGGTGTCTGTAAGGTATGGGGAGCACTGGGCTACCCTAAGTTATTTTATGATCCTGTTTCAACCAAGAAGAAGTCGCAAACCCCAAGGCTGAGACTATCTGCCAAGAGGATTTTTTCGGGTACGAGTTGCCTTCTTACTTTTTGAAGATTTATGAATATCTTTTTTTGTTTTTCCTTCTTGAAACACTTTAGGGAAGTGGACTACAGAGAAACCATTAGCTATGGGTAAGCAGGTTACGTGAAAAGTCTTCTCAAATGGAACTGTATTAAGTTTTCTCATACTTTCATTTTTCTCATCTTCCTTTTATAACTTTTGAGGCAGTCATTTGTGCACACAACGGAAATCCAATGACCAGAGAGTTTTATATTACCCTAATGGAGCCAAGTCTTGCATAGCTGACTTCACTGTAACCTGGTACTCACCCATTCATTATTAGCAGTACAGGGACCCGAGGACTAGTGGGCAATTCTATTTATTTTTCTCTTTTCTAATATAAGTAAATTGAAACCTGTTTAGAAAACAAAAGCTCATGAGATCTTTAAAATATCAGTGCCACCTGTTTGTAGAAAAAATAAAATTTGTTGGAGTAGTGCTGTTTGAAATAGCAACAACAACCAAGAAAACTGGTGAGACCTGAGCAAATCAGCCAAGTCAGATGGATCTCTGTGGTGTGCACTTTCCACATCCCTCATCCCCTGCACTTCACAGCGCAGGTTCATGTAGGATAACAAGAAGGGGAATTGGAAGGGGGGCACTAAAACTGGGTCATAAGATGATTTGCTGCTCCCTTTTTTCCCTTGTTGGGAAGTAGCCCCCTTCTTTCACCCATATCCTGCTGCTGTCTGACAGTGTGACCTGTCCCTTTTTCCTCTGTGCAGACTCGAAACCTACTCTGATCCATACTATGATTATGAAATAGAGCGGTTCTGGCGAGCGGGACAATATGAAAACTTCCGAGTCCAGTACACAGAGACAGAGCCACATCACTACAGGGTATGTATGGAAATAACCATCTAAGGCCAAAGGGGGATTCTAGGGATTTGTACCAGAAACCCAAGTATCAACCTTTTTAAATGCCACATGATGACAACAAGTATTAAATTCCATAACCTCTGCATGTAACTTTTTTCCAGTTCCTTTCTAAGAAGGTTTGGTTCTAACAAATTGAAGTAAAGACTCCAAAATAAATCTTGAACCATGCTTATGGTAGCAGTCAAACTCTTTTAACACATTTATCTCTTTATAAACATGGCTTGTGATTTTCAGGGAATATTTTTCAGTGCCACCACCTTTCTGTTGGAAGCAGCCCATCAGGCTTCAAGTTGAAACCATTGTGGGAACATGGTTGCCAGCAGCTTGGACTCTCAATTGGACTCTAAACCTTTCCAATAAATAATAAGCCCTACTCATAGCACACTTTGGCTGTTCCAAAGGACTGGAGCGGTGCAGATGTGGTTCCTATTCATTAAAGTGGAAGTAAGGAGGAGGCTGGGAACCACAGGCCAGTTAGTCTGATCTCTGTGGTGAACAAATTAATGGAATCATTGTTAAAACAAAATGTAGTTTCCCTGTACGTACCTGGATCAGTCCAGACAGTGGGTTATGTCCCCAATCCAGCAGATGGAGTCAGCACAAGCTTTGAGGGGGCGTATCCATATATACTACTACCCCCTCTGCAGGAGTTCAGTATCTTCTGACTCCAGCAGATGCGAGTAGGGGAATCAGGCTTCCCCTCCTTTTCCTTCACTTTCTTGCTTGATTATGGCTTGTTGTTGTCTTTTTCTGTGGATCAAGTTTGTATCAAGTTTGTATTAAGTTTAAAAAAAAAAAAAAAAAGGCAGAGTTCTTTCAACTTCTGGGGAGTGGCTTCTCTTCCTTGTCTCTTCTCTGCGGCCTTGCTGTTTATTTCTCGTTGCAGCCAGGGGTAAGTTTGTTTTTC
The DNA here is from genome assembly GCF_901001135.1 of Rhinatrema bivittatum. Classification (NCBI taxonomy): domain Eukaryota; kingdom Metazoa; phylum Chordata; class Amphibia; order Gymnophiona; family Rhinatrematidae; genus Rhinatrema; species Rhinatrema bivittatum. The sequence continues at coordinate 87,293,390 of NC_042621.1, read as the reverse complement.
CTTTGTAGTTTTTTCCTTTACAGCTCAGCCCCCGGTGCCCGCGAAAGCCGGTGGAGCCGGCCTCTTCGCTCTTTACTCCCTCACCCGCGGCCATTTTACAGCTCCTCATGGGCTGCTGAGCCATTTAGGGAAAGATGTCTGGGGCGGGTCGTGTGGCCAGGAAGGCCCCCCCCGCGGCACCCTCCTCTATTTTCAGACAGCGGGCAGTGCGGGCCGACCGGGCCCCCCCGCAGCGGCGCCTTTGTGCGCGTGGCCCCCCCCCGTGGCTTTTTCTTTTCTCCTGCAGCGATCCCGATGCCGCGGCCGTCCCGCTGTGCGGCCTGCAGAGACCCGGGGTCCCGGATTTCCCGGGAGGGCATCTGTGCACGATGCCTTCCCGGGGGGGAAGGTACCTCACAGTCCCTGACTGATTTCTCTTTTTTGCCCGGGCGGTGCGGGCCGGCCACTCCGCCATTTTTGGCGGGAACAGCGGCCATTTTACATTCTGAGCGCCCTGAGGCGCAGGCCACGAGGGGGAACGGATCCCTGGAGGCCACGAGGGAGAACGGATCCCTGGAGGCCACGAGGGAGAACGGATCCCTGGAGGACTCTACCAGCGGGGGTGTTCCCCCGATTTTGGTGCAGGAACCAAGCACCCAGAGCCAGGGAGCAGGAACCACGCCGCCCCCGAAGCACACCCGAGCAGGCCGGGGTTCTCTCCGGAGTTTATGCTGCTCATGCATACCGCTTATCTGCAGGAGCCGGGTAGGAAGGCGGGAGGCCCCCCGACCCTCCGGGAGTGGGGGCCTCCCGCCTTCCTACCCGGGTCCGATCCACGCCCGCGGCAGTGGGGGCGGTGCCAGACCCAGCGGGACATGGACTTGACCTCCCGGACGGGGGACAAGGGGACGGCACACAGGAGGGGGATGATCCGCGTACCCTACGCCTCTTCCAGAGGGAAGAGCTGGACGACCTCATCCCGCAGATCATCCAAGAATTAGATTTGGATCCGCCACCAGACCCGCCTGCCCCAGTAGCTCCCGCTGTCATCACTTCTTCAAGGAAGGGAGATCCTGTCCTGGCGGCACTCCGGCCGAGGGCTCGGGCTTTTCCCATTCATGACTCGTTTTTACAACTTCTCACCAGGGAATGGGACACCCCGGAGGCCTCCCTGAAGAGCAGCCGGGCTATGGAAAAGCTGTACCCGCTCCCCAAAGATTTTCTGGACCTCATCAAGGTCCCAAAGGTGGACTCCGCAGTGTCGGCGGTCACGAAGAGGACGACTATCCCAGTGACGGGAGGTGCGGCGTTGCGGGACACACAGGATCGTAAGTTGGAAGTTTTCCTTAAGCGGGTTTTCGAGGTATGCGGGGCGGTGATGTGCAGTTCGCTTGCCCAGCGGGCTAGTCTCCTTTGGGTGCAACAACTCCTCACGTCTCAGAACCTGCCGTCCGATGAGGCTGCCCAGGCAGATCGGCTAGAAGCCGCAGTGGCGTATGGGGCGGACGCCTCGTACGACCTTTTTCGGGTCCTCGCAAGATCCATGGTTTCGGTAGTGGCAGCACGACGACTACTGTGGCTACGCAATTGGGCGTCTGATACGTCCTCTAAGTCCAGTCTGGGCTCTCTTCCCTTCAGGGGCAAGTTCCTCTTCGGGGAGGATTTGGACCAGATCATCAAGTCCCTGGGGGAGAACGCTGTTCATCGGCTGCCGGAGGATAGGTTTCGACCATCCAGAGCGTTTTCTTCTTCTCGGACCAGAGCCAGAGCGCAACGGCGCTACAGGGGCTACAGACAGACGGGCTCCCGGCCATCCGCCCCCAGGTCTCAGCCCTGGTTGCGCGCCTTCCGCGGGCATCGGCCCGCACGCACTACTCCCGGAACCGGGAACCCCTATAGCAAGTCTTCACAATGATGCCAGTCTCGCCCACTCCCCTGTCCCCAGGATTGGGGACCGACTAACGTATTTCTAAGCGGAGTGGGCACGGATCACCTCGGACCAGTGGGTCCTGGATACCATAAAACACGGCTACGCATTGGAATTTGTCCGCCCCCCGCAGGGAAGGTTCATCTTTTCCCCCTGTGGCTCGGACCTCAAGAGAGGAGCGGTGCAGCTGACTCTGGACAGACTCCGGGAGATAGGCGCTACTGCGCCCGTGCCCTTTGGAGAGGTGGGCTCGGGCCACTATTCCATCTATTTCGTCGTACCAAAGAAGGACGGTTCCTTCCGGCCTATCCTAGTCCTCAAGGAAGTCAACAAATCCCTTCGAGTCGTTCGGTTCCGCATGGAAACGCTCCGGTCAGTGATTGCGGCGGTGCATCGGGGGGAGTTCCTCGCCTCCCTGGACTTAACGGAGGCCTACCTGCACATTCCCATCCGCCCGGACCACCACAGTTTCCTTCGTTTCAAAATTCTGGACCAGCATTTTCAGTTCACGGCTCTCGCGTTTGGATTGGCACCGGCGCTGCACACCTTCACCAAGATCATGGTAGTTGTGGCGGCAGCTCTCCGGAAGGAGGGCATCCTGGTTCATCCTTATCTGGACGATTGGCTCCTCCGGGCGAAGTCATTCGATCATGGACGCTCAGCGGTGACTCGAGTAGTACGGTTTCTAGATTCCCTGGGATGGGTAGTGAACTTCTCCAAGAGCTCCCTCATGCCCTCGCAACGCTTGGGTTTTTTTTGGGGGCAACTTTCGACACCCTACTGGGCAAAGTTTTTCTGCGCCAGGACAAAGCTCAATCCTTGCGGGATCACACACGACGGTTCTCTGCGTTACCAGAGCCCACCTCCTGGGACTACCTGCAACTCCTGGGAGTGATGGGGTCCACCATCGACCTTGTACCTTGGGCTTTCGCGCACCTCAGGACCTTACAGTGGGCGCTCTTCTCCCGTTGGAAACCAGTATTGCAGGACTATCAGATGATTCTCCCGCTCCCACAGAATGCCAGGGACAGTCTGGGCTGGTGGTTGGATCCACCGAACCTGGCCCGTGGCATGTCCCTCGATCTGCCAAATTGGGTGGTGGTGACCACCTATGCCAGTCTAGCAGGCTGGGGTGCAGTCTGCGATCGAAGCGCCACGCAGGGGACGTGGTCCACGGTGGAGGCGAAGTGGTCAATCAACCGTCTGGAAACCAGAGCGGTCCGGCTAGCTCTGCGACATTTCCTCCCGCTTCTTCGGAACCGAGAAGTCAGAATCCTATCGGACAACGCTACCACCGTGGTCTACATCAACCGACAAGGAGGCACGCGCAGCCCGCAGGTCGCGCTCGAGGCGGCGCTGCTGATGCAATGGGCGGAGCGTCATCTCGTCCGGCTAGCGGCCTCGCACGTCGCCGGTGTGGACAACGTCCAGGCGGACTTTCTCAGTCGTCAACTGCTGGACCCGGAGAGTGGTCTCTCTCCGACAAAGCAATGCAACTTCTCGTCCATCGGTGGGGGGCCCCCCACTTGGATCTGATGGCGTCCGCTCTCAATGCCAAGGCTCCACGCTTCTTCAGTCGCCGGAGAGAGCGCGGAGGGAGTGGATGCCCTGGTCCTCCCGTGGCCGCCATATCTTTCTTTTCCACCATGGCCCCTGGTGGGCAGGATGCTCCGCAGAATAGAAAGCCATCAGGGGACCGTGGTTTTCGTCACCCCAGAATGGCCCAGGCGACCCTGGTTTGCGGACCTGCTACAGCTGGTGATCGACGGGCCAATCAGGCTGGGGCACCTCCCCCAGCTCCTACATCAGGGCCCGGTATTTTTCGAGCAGGCAGAATTCTTCTGTCTTGCAGCCTGGCTTTTGAGAGGCGCCGCCTCCGGCGTCGGGGCTACCTGGAGGTGGTAGTATCCACGCTATTGCGGGCACGAAAGACATCGGCCTATGTTCGAGTCTGGAAGGTGTTCGAGCTGTGATGTACCAGCCAGGCCACGAGACCCGCTAAGGCTTCTGTACCTCAGATCCTTCAGTTTCTACAGGCGGGGGTGGAAAAAGGGCTCGCCTATAATTCACTACGGGTTCAGGTGGCCACCCTTGGTTCGCTGTTGAGCGATGGGGGCTCTCTTCTACAGCATCCTGACATTGCTCGTTTTCTCAAGGGTGTCAAGCATATGCGTCCTCCGTTACGGGACCCTTGTCCCTCCTGGAGTCTTAACCTTGTGCTTCGCTCCCTGTCGGGACCACCATTCGAGCCGCTGCGCAGTGCAACGATAAAGGATCTCACTCTCAAGACTGTATTTCTTGTGGCCATCTGTTCCGCTCGACGCATCTCGGAGCTGCAGGCTCTGTCGTGTAGAGAGCCCTATCTCCGTTTCTCCGACTCTGGAGTTTCGCTTCGCACCGTTCCCTCCTTCCTTCCGAAGGTGGTTTCTGCATTCCATGTGAACCAGACGGTGGAGTTGCCGTCCTTCTCTTCCTCAGAGCCGAAGTCTCTCCGTCTCTTGAATGTCAAGCGCACTCTGCGCCTCTATCTGGAGGCTACAAATGAGTTCCGGACCTCTGACCATCTCTTCGTACTCTGGGCCGGTCCTAAGAAGGGGTCTCAGGCCTCGAAGACTACCATTGCCAGATGGCTGAAGGCCGGCATTGCTGCTTCTTACATTGGGGCGGGTCGGACTCCCCCACCCGGAATCGTAGCGCATTCTACACGTTCTCAGGCGGCTTCCTGGGCGGAGGTTCGCTCGGTATCCTCGCAGGAAATTTGTAGGGCAGCCACCTGGAAATCGTTACACACGTTCTCGAGGCACTATCGTCTGCACCTCGCCTCTTCGGTCTCTGGACACTTTGGCGAGCAGGTTCTCCGAGCAGGCCTCGCAGGACCCCACCCGATTTAGGGAAGCTTGGGTACATCCCACTGTCTGGACTGATCCAGGTACGTACAGGGAAAAGAAAATTATTATTTACCTGCTAATTTTCGTTCCTGTAGTACCATGGATCAGTCCAGACGCCCACCGCGTTTGGGTTCTTGATCCTGCTCAGCTCTGCGCTGCTTCTTGCTCGCAGTGTTCTGTGTCTTCACAGTTGTTTCTTTTCGCTGTTTTTCACAGCTCCCTACAAGTTGGTAGGATGTTTGCAGTTACTTGTTGCGGTTACAATTGTTTTCATTATCTGTTTCCACAAACTTGATCCTTCGGGGGTTTCTACTCGGGCTTTGATATACTCGATACTGAACTCCTGCAGAGGGGGTAGTAGTATATATGGATACGCCCCCTCAAAGCTTGTGCTGACTCCATCTGCTGGATTGGGGACATAACCCACTGTCTGGACTGATCCATGGTACTACAGGAACGAAAATTAGCAGGTAAATAATAATTTTCTTATAGTTTCTGGAATCCAGTGGATTACAAGATCCGAGGCAGCATGGTTTTACCAGAGGTAAATCTTGTCAGACGAGTCTGATATTTTCCTAGCGTGTAGCCAGATGGACTAGGGACCGATGAGTTATGCTCCCCTGCCAGCAGATGTAGACTGTCAGGTTGCAAAGTTGACGTCACAGTACATATATCCCTGCAGTGACCTCAGCTCTCCAGTATTCTCTGTCTCCAGCAGATGGTGGACGTACCTCTCCCTATAGGGATTGTTGTATTTTTTTGGAAGGAGAAATTCTGCATTCTAAATTGAAGGAAATTGAGCCCCGCTCTCCTGAGGCGATTTCCGAGATCCGTCAAAGGTGTGCCTTGGTCCGGTAGCTGGTTCCCAGTGTGGACTTTACTGCTTAGGCAGCTGAAAGACAGCAGGAGCAGGAAGCTGAGCGCAGTGGTGACGGCCAAAGCCCTCTCCCCCGACAGCCAGAGACCATCTCTGTACTCAGCCAATAAGCGCTTAGCCCAGGTAAGTTTAAAAAAAAAAAAAAAAAAAGGAAGATTACCTCCCAATTCAGAGACAATCAGAGGTAGCTTCGGTAGGTCTCCCCTCTGTCTCCGTGCTTGGCGCGCCATACAGATGTCGTTCCCACTTCCGTTAGGGGTGAGAGGACTTGGGCTTCCGAGCGAGTTGAGCAGCCTCAGTGGGCTAGGCCCCGCTATAGGCTTGGTCAGCACATCGCGTGGTAGGCCATGGCGGCTCCATATTGCATGCATTTGTGTGCTTGCCGTATTGCCTTACATAGGACGTCAATAAATGCGGTGCGTTGGCTCTGCACATGCGCTGTGCGCATAATGGGCACGTCCCTATGCGCACAACTTTGATGGCACGCGATATAGGAAGAGCTGTGCGCACAGGCTGTGTGTACGCATCGCCACACCCAGCACAGACAGTCGGAATTTGTACGCATACATTTTTAAGCCCTCGCTGAGAGAGTGGCCAACCAATGTGTGTTGGCTCTGCACATGCGCTGTGCGCATAATGGGCACGTCTCTATGCGCACAACTTTGATAGCACGCAATATAGGAAGAGCTGTGCGCACAGGCTGTGTGTACGCATCGCCACACCCAGCCCAGACAGTCGGAATTTGTACGCATACATTTTTAAGCCCTCGCTGAGAGAGTGGCCAACCAATAAAACTAAGCACCTTGCTCTCTGCAACGCTTGCCATATTAGAGCCTCTCAGTCTGACCTGGACTCCGACTTATGTCGGCACTGCGAGGAAGCCCAAGGAGAATTGACCTCCTCGGACTTTGCTAAGCCAGGCTCCTCCCATTCGGATGATGGGTTGGGCCCTGCCTTAACTGGAAGTATGCTTAATATCCCCTTGACTGTTTCATCCTTGGGAGAGGGAAATACTAGTCCCACCCCAGTACCTTCTGGATTAGGCATGGACCTGGCTGCCTTTTTTCCTGGATGGAGTTTTTCCAGGGGCTACAAGCCTTCGTGCAGGTGCAATCTACTGCCTTTCTTGCGCCTGTCCAGACGGAACCTCAACTGGTGGCCCCTCCCTCTCACATTCCTACTGGCCGATCCCGAGGTATGCCTCGCCTCACCAAGGGTATCCCTGGCAGGGACCCAGATGGCACAGACAAAGAGGAAGATACAGATTCCTTGGAAGATGGGGAAATTCCCCCTGGGTTAGAACCGTATCAGATCTTGTTATGGTTTTTCCTTAGAGACTAATTTCTGGCCCTGGTTTCCCAGACCCTAAAGATGCTGGGAGTCCCTGGGGCGGACTCTGATGGAACCAAAGAAGAATTCCATTTTGATTTCCCTGCAGAAGGCCTCCTGCTACTTTCCAGTGATGGATGCCATCCAGGAGTTGATTGATCTGGAATGGGATGCCCCAGTAGCAAGTTTTAAAGGGGGCTGAACGTTGGAAACTCTATACCCTGTGGACCCAGCAGTAAGGGAACGTTTACGTTTTCTTAACATGGATGTGCTGTTCTGTGCCGTCTCTAAATGAACTACTATCCCAATGGAAGGAGGCGCGGCCTTAAAAGTTGCACATGATAGATGGATTGAGTTTATCCTTAAACAAGCCTTTGATGCTGTAGCAATGACCTTCCAGATTGCTTCTTGTTGCGCTCTGGTGGTTCGTCCAACACCCACTATCCACACTCTGTTGAATGCCATTAACCCCCTTTTCCCGCATTCCCTCCCACAGCCCACCCCCCCGCCCTCCTTTCCTTCAGAACCCAGCATTGCTACTTTATAAGTAGTGTGCTGCAGCAGTCAAAAAAAGCAAATAGAATGTTAGGAATTATTAGGAAGGGAATGGTTAATAGAACGGAAAATGTCATAATGCCTCTGTATCGGTCCATGGTGAGACCACACCTTGAATAATGTGTACAGTTCTGGTTGCCGCATCTCAAAAAAGATATAGTTGCGATGGAGAAGGTACAGAGAAGGGCAACCAAAATGATAAAGGGGATGGAACAGCTCACCTATGAGGAAAGGCTGAAGAGGTTAGGGCTGTTCAGCTTGGAGAAGAGACGGCTGAGGGGGGATATGATAGAGGTCTTTAAGATCATGAGAGGTCTTGAACGAGTAGATGTGACTCTGTTATTTACACTTTCGAATAATAGAAGGACTAGGGGGCATTCCATGAAATTAGCAAGTAACACATTTAAGACTAATCGGAGAAAATTCTTTTTCACTCAACGTACAATAAAGCTCTGGAATTTGTTGCCAGAGGATGTGGTTAGTGCAGTTAGTGTAGCTGGGTTCAAAAAAGGTTTGGATAAGTTCTTGGAGGAGAAGTCCATTAATGGCTATTAATCAATTATACTTAGGGAATAGCCACTGCTATTAATTGCATCAGTAGCATGGGTTCTTCTTAGTGTTTGGGTAATTGCCAGGTTCTTGTGGCCTGGTTTTGGCCTCTGTTGGAAACAGGATGCTGGGCTTGATGGCCCTTGGTCTGACCCAGCATGGCAATTTCTTATGTTCTTATAAGATTGTATACAGTGTAAGATTGCATAATTTTCCATGTTGTAGTCATAAGATTATATATAGTGTAAGATTACAGTTACTCATCCATGTTTTATTTTTTGTGATCACTTATCAAGGTTATACTCCGTTTCTTTACATATAATTGTTCCTCTTATTTTTTTCCTTCGCTAGCACTCTACTTTCCCTCTTTCCTCTCCCTCCCTCTTTTTCCAGCCTTTTCCCTCTTCCCCACTCCCTGTTCATTGTAATTTTCTCCATCTTTAATTGTTAATTGTAAACCGGCGTGATGTTTCGTACGAATGTCGGTATATAAAACCTTATAAATAAATAGATAAATCTCTGAACTGCAGGCATTGTGCCAGGAGCCGTTCCTCCAGATGACTCCAGGGCCATTACAGTTACATATTGTCCCATCCTTTTTGCCCAAAGTAGTCTCTGAGTTTCATTTGAATCAGTCCATTTCGTTTCCATCCCTAGATAAACTCAAAGATGCAGAGGAATATAGTCTCCTCTGTCATTTGGTTGTCAAGAAACTTTTAGTTCGGTAACTGGAAGTCTCAGAACTGGTCCAAAAGATGGACCATCTGTTTGTCCTTCAAGGTAGAAGGAAGAAGGGCGAACCAGCTCCACGGGCTACCATAGCTCGCTGGATTTAAGGAGGTGGTCACAGGAGCCTATGTGGAGGCTGGAAAGCCATTACCTTCTCAGATGAGAGCTCATTCCACTAGGGCTCACGCAGTCTCATGGGCAGAAATTAGACTGCTGTCTCCCTTTGATATCTGCTGAGCGGCGACATGGTCCTCCTTGCACACCTTCTCCAGGTTTTATTGCCTGGACGTGCAGGCCCAAGAGGACGCAGCCTTTGCACAGGCGGTGTTGATCAGACCCCGATCAGTAGTAGCTTTTGTACATCCCATTAGTCCTTAGTCCATTTGGCTACATGCTAGGAAATGGAGAAATTACTTACCTGATAATTTCGTTTTCCTTAGTGTAGACAGATGGACTCAGCTGCCCAAGAGCTGTGCCACATTTCCTTCCTGGAGTGGGCCTCAAGTCCAAGAGATCACAGTAAGTGTTCATACAGTCCCTAGATTTAGGGTACCTATATTCTTACTGAAGTTCATTGTTTATAGTTGTTTGAGTACAGTTACGGTTGTACGTTTTTAATCATATTTTTTAGACAAGTCTTTTCACTAGTATAGCACTTTAGAGCGTCGAGCTGCCAGCGCCACTGGCCCCCATACCGGTGCCCGAGTCTCTGCCTTCAATGCTCGCGCCCCTGCAGGAATGTCTGGATGTGCTTCTTGGTACCCTACCGATGCAACTGGTACCCGAGAGGCCCTCAATGCCTCCCACGGAGCAATCACGATTCTCTGGTCCTATGAGGAGGATAAGGCCATGGGGACCGAGCTCCCATGCCCACGGTTCCCCAGACCACTGTCGCCGCCCCCCCCCCCCCCCCCCCCCCCCCACTAATGTAACACGGCCGATGCCCCCTCGATGCCCGAGGGCCCATTGATGCCGTTGGTGCCCCCACGGCCTTGGTACCTTTAAGGCCCAGGCCTAGTGCCCCTCCAGGTCCCCGTCCTCGGCATTTGGACCCTAGTGAGGAGGAGGACCCGTATTACCCGAGGGGCGATGACTTCTTGGATGCATCGTCCGAGTTCTCCACTCAAGGGCCTGTCTTTCACCAGCTTTGTAAGGGCCATGGCTGAAGCCATCCCCTTCCAGCTCCTGTTGGAGGAGGATACCCCCTCATAAGATGCTGGAGGTCCTCAAGTTCATCGATACCCCAAAAGAGATCGTGGCGGTGCTGGTCCATGAAATCTTTAAGGAGCTCCTCCTCTGCTTGTGGGAACACCTGGTGTTGGTCGCCCTGGTTAACCAGAAGGCGGATGCGACGTATCTGGTTCAACAGGTCGTGGGCTTTGAACAGCAGAAATTACTCCATCAGTCTGCTGTGCTGGAGTCCGCACTCAAAAAGGCCAGACGCTCCCGGACACATGCGTCTGCCCCTCTGGGGTGCGAACACAGGGAGCTTGATGGCACTGGGAGAAAGATGTTCCAGGGGGCTACGCTGGTGGCCTGTATTGTGACCTTCCAGCTGTACATGACACAGTAACTTATGGAAGCAGGTCCAAGAGTTTGCGGAGGGTCTTCCCCAGCAACAGCAGGAGTCCTTCACAGCCATTGCCACGCTGGGTCTTTGAGGCAGGTAGACACGAGATCAGGTCTACCTACGACGTCTTTGAAACTGCAGCTCTCTAACCACCAGGGATGTAGGCGCCAGACGGCTGGCTTGGCTCCAAGCCTCCAATCTCCGACCAGAGGTTCAGGACAAGCTTGCAGACCTTCCCTGTACAGGAGAAAATCTGTTTGGGGACAAAGTGAAAGAGGTCATGGCGCAGCTGAAGGATCAGCATGATACTCTTCAGCAACTCTCCGCCAGCCCCCCTGAAGGCCTGTCCGTCACCAGGAAGTCCTCAGGGCCAGGCTCTCGCAAGCCCTTCTACCGGCCAAGGAAATACTTCCCTCCAGCTGGCCATACTCGACCACCTCGATCCAGCCCTAGAGGCCGCGGCTGGCAGCAGCGAGTCCCGAGGGCCCAACCAGCCCCCCAGCGGGCCCCATCCGTCAGCTTTTGACTGGTGGCAAGGGGGCACGAGCCAAATGCCGGTTCCCAGAGCAACCAATCCCCCAGTTGGTGGCAGGCTCATTTTCTTCACCCGCTGTTGGGAAGCGATTACTTCAGACCGCTGGTTCCTCTCCATTATTCGCCAGGGCTACCGCCTGAACTTCAGCAGGCTCCCAGAGACCGCATCCCCATGCCCATCGTGGAATTCGTCCGCCTATCAGGTCGCCCTTCAATCGGAACTTTCCGCCCTTCTAGCGGCGGGCGAGGTGAACCGGTTCCCCGTGAGCAATGGGGTCACAGCTTCTACTCGAGGTACTTCCTCATTCCGAAGAGGAAGTACCTTTAGCCCCATTCTTGACCTCAGGGCTTTAAACCGGTATCTCGTAAGAGAAAAATTCAAGATGGTCTCTCTGGGCAACGCTGATCCCACTCCTCCAAGGGAGGAAACTGGCTCTGCTCCCTCGACTTAAAGGAAGCTTTCGCCCATATTGCAATTGTCCCCAGCCACAGGAAGTACCTTCGCTTTCTGGTGTGGACAGCCCATTTTCAGTACAAAGTACTGCCCTTTGGGCTGGCATCAGCCCCACACATCTTCACAAAATGCTTGGTGGTGGTGACTGCCTACCTCAGGCATCGCTTGGTCCACGTCTTTCCATACCTGGACGACTGACTGATCCGGAGCGATTCACGCTCCAGTGCCATGAATGCTCTAGCCTTGATGGTCCAGACCTTACAGACTCTGGGATTTGTTATCAACTTTCCCAAGTCACATCTCAGTCCGTCTCTATGGCTGGACTTTATCGGCGCCAGGTTGGATACGGCACAAGCGAAAGCTTTTCTGCCAGGGATCGTGCGATCACCCTCTCCTCGCTGGTTACCCTCGTTCGCAACAAAACGAAGCTACCGGCCCATCTGCTGCTCCGCCTGCTGGGCTACTTGACTGCCTCGGTCATGTGACCCCCTTGGCCCGCCTCCGCATGAGGGACCTGCAGTGGGCCTTGCGGTGTCAATGACGGCAGGCATCCCAGGATCTGGAAGCGCCAGTGAATGTCAAAGACCCTCTCCGTCTCTCTGTAGCCTGGTGGGAGGCCCTGTCCAGTCTGGAACTAGGACTCCCATTCCAGCCTGCACCACCCCAGTGACCCTTACCATGGATGCCTCGCCTCAAGGGTGAGGGACCTACATATGAATGGCCTGCATACTCAGGGCCTTTGGACTACGATCGAGTCCCACAGCCAGATAAACTTTCTGTTACGCCTTATGGGCCTTCCAGGACAGGCTGCCCTCCAAGGTCGTCCTCATCAGAACGGACAACCAAGTGGCAATGTGGTACATCAACAAGCATGGAAGAACGGGCTCCTTCCCCCTCTGCTAGGAGGTGATACAGGTCTGGGATTGGGCCCTCTCCAAGGGGATGTATCTGTGGGCCACATACCTGCCGGGCCACCTATTCACGTTGGCGGACTGCCTCAGCAGGTCCTTCCAACTACACGAGTGGTCCCTAAACCCGGTGGTAGCAGCCAGCCTATTCCGCCGCTGGGGCATGCCGGACATGGACCTGTTCACCTCTCCCCACAATCACAAGGTGATCATCTTCTGCTCCCTGAATCCGGGGAAAGACCATTCGACCCGCGACGCATTCTCCCTTCAATGGGGACAAGGTCTTAAATACACGTACCCCCCAATTCCGCTTCTCTTGAGGACTCTGACGAAGCTGCAAGAGAACGGGGGAACCATGATCCTGGTGGCACCCTCCTGGCCAAAACAGGTATGGTTCCTGCTGCTCCAAGACCTGTCCATGAGCGCACCAGTTCTGCTGGGGATGGCTCCCGACCTCCTATCGCAGAACCAGGGCCACCTGCACCACCCGAACGTCCGGGCTCTGGCCTTCATGGCGTGGATGTTGAGTGCATGATCCTCCAGCCCTTGCAGCTCTCAGACTGGGTCTCCAGGGTATTGATTGAATCCTGGAAACCTTCCACTCGCAGATCTTACAGCTCAAAGTGGAAGCATTTCTCCACCTGGTGCGGGTTCCATGGACTGGACCCTTTCTCCTGCCCATTACCTCGCCTGTTGGATTATCTGTGGCACCTGTCAGAGTCTGGCCTCCAGACCAGTTCGGTCCGAGTACGCCTCAGCACCTACCGCCGGGGTATTGCCGGGGCACCCATTTCAGCCCAGCCGCTGGTTGGATATTTCATGCGGGGCCTCGTTCAACTCAAGCCCCCTCTTCGCCCGCCAGCACCTCCATGGGATCTCAACGTCGTCCTGGCAAGGCTAATGCGGCATCCATTTGAGCCTCTCAAATCCTTTGACCTGAAGTTCTTCACCTGGAAAGTTGTGTTCCTGGTGGTGATCACTTTCGCTCGCAGGGTTAGTGAGATCCGGGCCCTGGTTACGTATGCTCCCTACATGAAGTTCTTTCATGATCGTGTAGTGCTGCGCACGCATCCAAAATTTCTGCCGAAGGTGGTGACTGCTTTCCACATCAACCAGTCAATCACCCTTCCCACGTTCTTCCCACGGCCTCATTCTCACCTGGGAAAACGTACCCTTCACACCCTGGACTGCAAGCTGGCGCTTGCTTTCTACTTGGACCATACAGCGAGCTACAGACAGTCCACCCAGCTCTTTGTGTCTTTTGACACCAACAGGCTGGGAGCAGCAGTGGGGAAGCAGACCCTATCCAACTGGCTAGCGGATTGAATTGCCTTCTGCTATTAGCAAGCAGGCCTCCAGCTGGCCAGCAGAGTGAAGGCTCGCTCTGTGTGGGGCTAAGGCAGCATCAGTGGCTCATCTGCTTGTGGTCCCCGTCGCCGAAATCTGCAGTGCCGTGACCTGGAGTTCTCTCCACACATTTGTAGCGCACTACTGTCTTGACAGGGATAGTCACCAGGACAGCACTTTTGGCCAATCTGTCCTCCGCGATCTATTCCAATCCTGAACCTAACTGTTCTCATGGTGCTCTCTGTGGGGCCAGACTGTCTCTGTTTCCCACAATGCTGCAGTTGTGTTGTGCCCATTGGCACCTTGTTCGGCTACTGTGGGTCCCTCTGATCACAGGGGGCATTCTGGAGCTCTGTAATCACCCACATGTGAGGACTACCATCCTGCTTGTCCTAGGAGAAAGTGCAGTTGCTTACCTGTAACAGGTGATCTCCTAGGACAGCAGGATGTAAATCCTCAGGAATCCCGCCCGTCTCCCAACGATGTTGGGTTTACCTTCGGCTTATTGTGTTTTTTTTTTTTTTTCTTGCTCGTATTTTTGCTATGTTACGAGACTGTAGGGGGGACCTCGCATGGACATGCGGATAGTGGCAGACTGGGCACGCTCAGTCTGCCATTCAAAGTTTCCCGTGCCGGGCTCCATCTAATGATGTCACTACATGTGAGGACTAACATCCTGCTGTCCTAGGAGAACACCTGTTACGGGTAAGCAACTGCACTTTCTACACCTATCAGAGACTGGCTTGAAGACCAACTCCATTAGAGTTCAACTCAGTGCAATTGGCACATTCCATGGAGGTGTAGATGGTACGCTCATCTCTATACAGCCGATAGTTGTACGCTTTGGGGCGGATTTTAAAAGGAGCGCGAATAGCCTACTTTTGTTTGCGCTCCAGGCGCAAACAAAAGTACGCTGGATTTTAGTAGATACGCGCGGAGCCGCGCGTATCTGCTAAAAACCTGGATCGGCGCGCGCAAGGCTATGGATTTTGTATAGCCGGCGTGTGCCGAGCCGCGCAGCCTACCCCCGTTCCCTCCAAGGCCGCTCCGAAATCGGAGCAGCCTCGGAGGGAACTTTCCTTTGCCCTCCCCTCACCTTCCCCTCCCTTCCCCTACCTAACCCACCCGCCCGGCCCTGTCTAAACCCCCCCCTTACCTTTGTCGGGGGATTTACGCCTCCCAGAGGGAGGCGTAAATCCCCGCGCGCCAGCGGGCCTCCTGCGCGCGGGGCCGCGACCTGGGGGTGAGTACGGAGGGCGCGGCCACGCCCCCGGACCGCCCCGGGCCGTAGCCATGCCCCCGTACCCGCCCCCAAAACGCTACCGACGCCCCCGAAACGCCGCGACGACCGGGCCCGCCCCCCTCGGAGAACCCCGGGACTTACGCGAGTCCCAGGGCTCTGCGCGCGCCGGTAGGCCTATGTAAAATAGGCTTCCCGGCGCGCAGGGCCCTGCTCGCCTAAATCCGCCCGGTTTTGGGCGGATTTACGCGAGCAGGGCTCTTAAAATCCGCCCCTTTGTGCGGGACCTGCTTCAATTGAAGCCTCCTGCTGTCTCTTGGGACCTCACTGTGATGTTAGCTCAGCTGATAAAAGCTACTTTTGAGCCGCTGTGCACCTGTGACCTGAAGTGCCTGACTCGGAAGATCATATTTTTGGTAGCGGTCACTTCAGCATGCAGGGTCAGCAAGCTCCAGGCCTTAGTGACATCCATCTTATACTAATTTTTATCATGCCAGGGTGGTCTTACATAGAAACATAAAAATGACGGCAGAAAAAGACCAGTCAGCCCATCCAGTCTGTACAGCAAGCTCCCACACTTATTTTTCATACTTAGCTGTTTCACCGACCACCAAGTTCAGGGCCCTTGTTGGTAACTGTTTGATTCAAATTTCCTGCCACCCCCTGCCATTGATGCAGAGAGTATTGTTGGAGTTGCATCAAAGGTGAGCATAAGGCTTAATGGTTAAGGGTAGTAACCACCGCATCAAGCAAGTTACCCCAATGCTTGTTTACCCAGTCTGCACAGATCAATGCCTTGTTGGATGTTGTCTGAGTGTAAATCCTCTCTTCCACCTTTCTCCCTGCCGTTGAAGCAGAGAGCAATGTTGTATATGCATTCAAAGTGAAGTATCAGGCTAATTGGTTTAGGGTAGTAACCGCCGCAATAAGCAAGCTACCCCCACGCTTATTTGTTTAACCAGACTGTGTAGTACAGTCCTTGTTGGTTGTTGTCTGAATGCAAATCCTCTTTTCCACATTTCCCCTTGCCATTGAAGCAGAGAGCAATGTTGGAGTTGCATTAACCGTGTGAAGGCTTATTGAGTAAGGGTAGTAATCACCAGGTAGTAGCCTCCATTCCAGCAAGCCACCCCCATGGCTCTTTTCTTCATTCCTATCCTCTAGCCTTTATGGATCCACAGTGTTTATCCCATGCCCCTTTGAAATCCTTCACAGTTTTAGTCTTCACCACTTCCTCCGGAAGGGCATTCCAGACATCCACCATCCTCTCCGTGAAGAAATACTTCCTCACATGGGTTCTGAGTCTTCCTCCCTGGAGTTTCAAATCGTGACCCCTAGCTCTACTGATTTTTTTTCCAACTGAAAAGGTTTGTTGTTGACCATGGATCATTAAAACCTTTTAAGCATCTGAAAGTCTGTATCATATCACCCCTGCTCCTCCTCTCCTCCAGGGTATACATATTTAGGTTCTTCAATTTCTCCTCATAAGTCATTTTATGAAGACCATCCACTTTTTTGGTCGCCCTTCTCTGGACCGCCTCCATCCTGTCGCTGTCCCTTTGGAGATACGGTCTTGCAATATGCACCCTAAATTCCTGCCTAAGGAAGTGACGGATTTCCATTTTAACCAGTCAGTCATCCAGCCCGTATTCTTTCCCAGTCCCATTCGTACCAAGGCGAATGAGCACTGGGCAGTTTAGACTACAAGCAAGCCTTAGCCTTCTACCTGGAGAAAACAGAAGCCCATAGACAGTCCACCCAGCTTTTTATTTCTTTTGATAGGAATAGGTTGTGCGTTGCCGTTGCCAAATAGACACTATTCAGTTGGCTAGCAGATTGCATCTCCTCCTGTTATGCCCAGGCGGGATTGCATCTTGGGGGTCATGTCAAGGCTCATTCTGTCAGAGCCATGGTAGCGTCGGTGGCCCACTTGTGAGCAGTTCCCGTGGTGGAGATCTCCAAGGCTGCAACATGGAGTTCCCTGTACGTACCCGGCTCAGTCCAGACACCTGGGTTCATCTCCCCTTATCAGCAGATGGAGACAGAAAAGAAAACCTCGCTGACACTGTATCTAAGCAACCCTGCCACCTGCAGTTCCTCAGTATTTCTCTCTCTCCAGCAGATGGCAGAAGCTGTTAATCCTCCAGTTCTTCATTTGACTAATTCTTTTCTTTTGAGCCTTCCTCCCGGGGGTTTCTTTTATTTTTTTAGAATCCTTAGGGTTCTTCCTTGTCTGGTTGAGGCGGCCGAGCCAGGGGTTGGTACCCTTGTGTGTGCTTGGTCAGAGCGCCTGTGAGGTGTAAATCTCATTGTCCCCTCCCTTCATGAGGCCGCTGAGGCGGCTGCAGGCTCTTTACAATACTATTTTACAAGAAATGTTTGGCTATTTTTGCCTATTTTTCAGGGCAGGTTGTTCATTTTTAACTAAAGCTAATTAAAAACAAAAAACTGTGTTTGTACAGGAGAACTGCTCTACAGGCGAGCGACTTCCTCCCCTTAGGTAGGAGCTTTTTGTGGTACTCTGGCTGTTTGTTTGGGGGACCTTTTCTTCTGTCGTGGTGAGTACCTTCAGAGAGCGGATTTTAATTTTATCTCTACCTTATGGCTCGCGGCAGGGCATGCCGTTATTGCGGCTCTGATTCTTCCCGGCTTAATAGGTCAGGGTTATGTGCTAACTGTGCCGATGGTGGGGAAGGTTTGTCTGTGGCTCCTTCTCCCGCTAAACAGCGTCGAGTATCGTCTTTTGGACCGGCTGCAACTTCTTTTTTACCTCACCCGGCTGGTGCGGGAACGGTGGCCATTTTGGATTTTGCCACGGCAGTTCTCTGGCCCTTTCCAAGTTGGGGACAGGCAGGGAGGGCTAGAAGGGGAGGAAAGCTCTGGTTTGCCTGTTTTTCAACAAGACCATGCTGGTTTTGGTGCAAGGAGGCTTTTCTCCACAAACTTTGTTTTGTTACTTGATGATGCCTATATGGCCAGACAGAAAACAGCTTGGACTACACAGTCGCAGATTCCACCAGTCCAGCCCACTGAGGGTCTTCAGGGAGTCCCAGGAGGTCTCTTATGCCCGGTAATAGGGTTCCCTCAGCACAGGGCTTGATTTTTCACCCACAGGGTGATGCAGCTAGGGCGATTGATCCGGAGGATACTATCATAGCTCCTGGTGGTACTGGTTCGGGGTCTGGCCAAGTTCCCCTGGTGGCTCCGGTTATTCCGGCTATCGAGGATGCAGGTCAAGGGGATGATCCGGTCTCTTTTTTTCATGGTGGTCTGCCCTTTTAAAAGGGAAGAGCTGGAGGTTTTGCTTCCCTTGGCTTACCAGGTTCTTGGGGTTAAAATGCCTCAGGAGAACCAGGATTTGGACGGCGAGGACCCGGTACTATGTGCCATCTGAGATCCTCCACCTTCTTTCCCTTACCACAAGTCTGTTAGGAAATTAGTAGAAGAGGAATGGGGGACTCCTGATTCTGGTTTAAAGGTTTGCAGAGCCATGGGGAAAATTTACCCTCTACCAGAACAGGATGTAGAATTTCTTTCTCTCCCAAAAGTAGATGGGGCAGTGACTGCTGTGACTAAGCGCACCACGATTCTGGTTATTGGTTCGACCGCTTTAAAAAATGTACAAGATCGTAAGATGGAGTTACACCTTAAAAGGATTTTTGAGGTGGCATCCCTAGGTTTGTTCAAGTTTTTTGTAGCATGCTTGTCTCCGGTGGGTACAGCAGCTTCAAGGTAATTTGTCTCAATCAGCCGTGGACGCGGATACGGCTGAGCATGTGGAAGCAGCTGTGGTTTACAGTGCGGATGCCCTGTATGATTTGGTGCGTACTTCCTCCAGAGTAATGGCATCAGCTGTGGCCACCCGAAGGTTGCTTTGGCTTCGCAGTTGGCGGCGGATGTTTCCTCTAAGGCACAATTGGCATCCTTGCCTTTCAAAGGATCTAGAGCAGCTGATCCAGTCTCTTGGAGACAATAAATTCCTCAGGTTACCCAAGGATAAACCCTAAGGGTAAGAGATTTTTTCAATCACGGTCTCGTTTTCGGTCCGACAGAAGATTGCGACCTATCCGTGGTATGCCAGGACTGCAGTGACAATATTTTTCGTGGGGGTAAGCATGGGGACAATCCTTTCATGGAACCAGAAGGTCCTTTTAGGGAATCCTCTGGTGGCTCCTAGGCAGGAGGCAAGTCTACCCAATGATGCCAGGCTAGTCCACTCCATCGTTCCTGTTATAGGAGGTCGCTTAAGGCACTTTTACGATGAGTGAGCCAAGATCACTCAGGACCAGTGGGTTCTCAATGTGATAAGAAACAGTTACGTTTTAGAATTTGCTTGTCCCATACTGGAACTTTTTCTAATTTCCCTATGCAGCAATCCGGTCAAGCGGGCGGTGGTACAGCTGACTCTAGACCAGTTATGTCTGTTAAGTATACTACCGTCCACCTGGTCAAGATGGTGAGACGGACAGTGAAATGCTAAGAGAAATTAGGGAAGCTAACCAAATTGGTAGTGCAGTAATAATGGGAGACTTCAATTACCCCAATATTGACTGGGTAAATGTATCATCGGGACACGCTAGAGAGATAACGTTCCTGGATGGAATAAATGATAGCTTTCTGGAGCAATTGGTTCAGGAACCGACGAGAGAGGGAGCAATTTTAGATCTAATACTTAGTGGAGCACAGGATTTGGTGAGAGAGGTAACGGTGGTGGGGCCACTTGGCAATAGTGATCATAATATGATCAAATCTGAATTAATGACTGGAAGAGGAACAGTGTGCAAATCCAAGACTCTCGTGCTAAACTTTCAAAAGGGAAACTGATAAAATGAGAAAAATTGTTAGAAAAAACTGAAAGGAGCAGCTACAAAAGTAAAAAATGTGCAAGAGGCGGGGCCATTGTTAAAACATACCATTCTAGAAGAACAGTCCAGATGTATGCCACACATTAAGAAAGGTGGAAAGAAGACAAAACGATTACTGGCATGGTTAAAAGGGGAGGTGAAAGAAGCTATTTTAGCTAAAAGATCTTCATTCAAAAATTGGAAGAAGGATCCAACAGAAGAAAATAGGATAATGCATAAATGGCAAGTTAAATGTAAGACATTGATAAGACAGGCTAAGAGGGAATTTGAAAAGAAGTTGGCCGTAGAGGCAAAAACTCACAGTTAAAACTTTTTAAAATATATCTAAAGCAGAAAGCCTGTGAGGGAGTCAGTTGGGCCATTAGATGATCGAGGGGTTAAAGGGGCACTTAGAGAAGTTAAGGCCATCGCGGAAAGATTAAATGATTTCTTTGCTTCGGTGTTTACTGAAGAGGATGTTGGGGAGGTACCTGTACTGGAGAAGGTTTTCATGGGTAATGATTCAGATGGACTGAATCAAATCACGGTGAACCTAGAAGATGTGGTAGACCTGATTGATAAACTGAAGAGTAGTAAATCACCTGGACCGGATAGTATACACCCCAGAGTTCTGAAGGAACTAAAAAATGAAATTTCAGACCTATTATTAAAAATGTGTAACCTATCATTAAAATCATCCATTGTACCTGAAGACTGGAGGATAGTTAATGTAACCCCAATATTTAAAAAGGTCTTCAGGGGTGATCCGGGAAACTACAGACCGGTTAGCCTGACTTAAGTGCAGGAAAAATAGTGGAAAGTGTTCTAAACATCAAAATCACAGAACATATAGAAAGACATGGTTTAATGGAACAAAGTCAGCATGGCTTTACCCAAGGCAAGTCTTGCCTCACAAATCTGCTTCACCTTTTTGAAGGAGTTAATAAACATGTGGATAAAGGTGAACCGGTAGATGTAGTATACTTGGATTTTCAGAAGGCATTTGACAAAGGTCTTCATGAGAGGCTTCTAGGAAAAGTAAAAAGTCATGGGATAGGTGGCGATGTCATTTCGTGGATTGCAAACTGGCTAAAAGACAGGAAACAGAGAGTAGGATTAAATGGACAATTTTCTCGGTGGAAGGGAGTGGGCAGTGGAGTGGCTCAGGAATCTGTATTGGGACCCTTACTTTTCAATATATTTATAAATGATCTGGAAAAAAATACGACGAGTGAGATAATCAAATTTGCAGATGATACAAAATTGTTCAGAGTAGTTAAATCACAAGCAGATTGTGATAATTTGCAGGAAGACCTTGTGAGACTGGAAAATTGGGCATCAAAATGGCAGATGAGATTTAATGTGGATAAGTGCAAGGTGATGCATATAGGGAAAAATAACCCTTGCTATAGTTACACAATGTTAGGTTCCATATTAGGTGCTACAACCCAAGAAAGAGATCTAGGCGTCATAGTGGATAACACATTGAAATCGTCAGTTCAGTGTGCTGCGGCAGTCAAAAAAGCAAACAGAATGTTGGGAATTATTAGAAAGGGAATGGTAAATAAAACGGAAAATGTCATAATGCCTCTGTATCGCTCCATGGTAGGACCGCACCTTGAATACTGTGTACAATTCTGGTCGCCGCATCTCAAAAAAGATATAGTTGCGATGGAGAAGGTACAGAGAAGGGCGACCAAAATAAGGGGAATGGAACAGCTCCCCTATGAGGGGAGAACAGATGGCTGAGGGGGGATATGATAGAGGTGTTTAAAATCATGAGAGGTCTAGAACAGGTAGATGTGAATCAGTTATTTACTCTTTCGGATAATAGACTAGGGGGCACTCCATGAAGTTAGCATGTGGCACATTTAAAACTAATCGGAGAAAGTTCTTTTTTACTCAATGCACAATTAAACTCTGGAATTCGTTGCCAGAGGATGTGGTTAGTGCAGTTAGTATAGCTGTGTTTAAAAAAGGATTGGATAAGTTTTGGAGGAGAAGTCCATTGCCTGCTATTAATTAAGTTGACTTAGAAAATAGCCACTGCTATTACTAGCAACAGTAGCATGGAATAGACTTAGTTTTTGGGAACTTGCCAGGTTCTTATGGCCTGGATTGGCCACTGTTGGAAACAGGATGTTTGGCTTGATGGACCCTTGGTCTGACCCAGTATGGCATGTTCTTATGATCTTAAGTGCAGTAGTATCAGTTCCCTGAGTGGAGCTCCTTCAAGGGAGATACTCCATTTATTTTCTGGTCCCCAAAAAGGTGAGCTTGTTTCGGCCAATATTTGATTTAAAGAAGGTCTATGCAAAACTCAAGGTGCCACACTTCAGGATGGAAACCCTCAGGTCGGTCATAGTAGCTGTACGCAAAGGAGAATTCCTGGCTTCCTTGGATCTCATGGAGGCTTATCTACATATTCCCATCCATCAGGACTCTCAGCGTTTTCTCCGCTTCATGATTCTGGGTCAACATTTTCAGTTTCAGGCTCTTCCGTTTGGTCTCGCCATAGTTCCACGGACTTTCACCAAGGTGATGGTGGTGGTGACAGCTTTCCTTCGAAAGGAGGGTATTCTAGTTCACCCATATTTGGACGATTGGTTGATCAGAGCCAAGTAAGAGTCTCTGTTCCGCAAGTCGGTTCATCGAGTTTTCGAAGTCCTACAGTCCCTAGGTTGGGTAGTGAATCACGACAAACGTCAGCTATCACCAACACAAACTGGAGTATTTAGGCACTCTGTTCGATACCTTTATAGGCAGAGTCTTTCTCTCTCAAGATAGAATCTTGAAACTTCAGGCCAAGATCCGCCGGTTTTTGCGGTTGCAGGTACCCAAGGTCTGGGACTACTTACAGGTACTTGGCTCGATAGCCTCCACACTGGGCTTGGTTCCCTGGGCGGTTTCCCATATGAGACCACTACAGTCGGCATTGTTGTCCCGCTGGAAGCCAGAATCGGAAGAATATCATATCCACTTATCTCTCGAGGGTTTGCCGAGAGTCTGTCATGATGGCATCAGACTTCCAATCTCTGTCGCGGAGTGGACCTCAAAGTTCCCGATTGGATGGTGGTTACTACCAATGCCAGTCTCTCTGGATGAGGGTGTTATGTTTTGTAGGGTTTGGGTGGACCCTTGGACACTGTGGCATCTGACCACGCCCATGGGGAGAAATCCCGTGAGGGGCCACAGGTCAGGCTCAGCTCCGGACACACAAACACAGATTATATCTTTTATTAGACAGTTTTTGAAGTCATCAGAGGTTGCGGCAGTGAGTAGAAGATGGGGCCCGGCTGGGCTAGTATTCCTCAGGGCGCTGGAACAGTGGCTTCTCCGGTAGCAGTGCTGTAGGAATAAGAACTGAGAAAATGAGTACACTGATATATTCACAGAGTCCCCAGTATGGAGACGCCCCGAGATAGGGAGAGCTGGCCCTCAAGGAGCGAGTACCAGATCCCTGGGCACAGAGACTCGGCAAGTACTCACGCAGCAATTCTCCGTGGAAAATGGCACTGGTGCTGGAACGGAGGCAGGCCCTCAAGGAGCGAGTACCTGGTTCCAGGGAAACAGCTCTGAGGAGTAGATGGTAGTTGTACTCACAGATGGTGTTTGTATCGAATTCTTCCAAGTAGAAGAGATGTACACAGGCAGCGAGTCAGGGAACATGGGCCCTCGAGGAGTGAGTACCGGATCCCGGTAGCGACCTGAAAGAAGCAGAGGGGCCCCTGAGGAGCGGGTACCTCGTTAACAGCAAAGAGTCCAAATAGAAGTTGGAGGTAGAGTAGCTGGGTACGGAGAGCGAATCCCATCCGTAGGAAATCCCTTGCTAACTCAAAGGCTAGCAATAAACAGTAGGCTTAAATTTCCGGGCAGCGTGACGTCATCACAGAGGGACGCCCCTGAGGTTCGCGCCATAGAGGAAATAAGAATGAGGGCCGCGTGGCACATGCGCCCTAAGGTACCTGAGGAGCATGGCGGGAGGCAGCGCCCAAGCCGGCCCGGGGACGCCGGAAAGGACGGCGGGCAGACGCTGCGGCAGCCAGATGTCCACAGGGAGCAGGAGGAGTCGCAAAAAAAGAAAGGTAGGCGGAGTGAAGCTGTTGGGCCACGACGGTTGCAACAGGGGGGAGCAGTTTGTCAGTTCCATTCAGTTCAGGGATCCTCGTCCACAAGACAGTCTGTGTGGTCTATCAACCGTCTAGAGACCAGGGCGGTTCGTTTGGCCTTGAAGGAGTTTCTGCTGTTACTACGGAATCGTCCGGTTCGAGTTCTGTCGGAGGAAAAAAGACCTCAGGACCTCATATGTTGTATGTTCTATGTAGAACAAACATGAGGTCCTGAGGTCTTTTTTTCCTCTGATTTATAACATCTGAGAATTATCAACCATTAAGTCTTTTTACAATATTGGTGTTGTGAAGCTTTGTTTTTCTGTTGATTCATCAATTACTTCACTCTGTACCTTTTTAGTTTTGGATAATTCCTATATTTTTCGACCAGGCTGCTCGCTTTTGTTTAGCGGCATGGCTTTTGAGAGGAGGTGTTTGAAAAGGAAAGGTTACCCGGACTCGGTAGTCACCACATTGTAACAGTCTAGAAAGAAATCTACTAACCTCTTTTATGTTCAGGTATGGAAGATTTTTGAGTCCTGGTGTTCCGTCAGGGGAATTCGCCCTCTTATGGCCTTAATTCCTGAAATATTATCTATCTCTTAGTTCTCTTAAAGTGCAGGTAGCAGCACTGGGCTCTCTTCGTGGCAAAATTGAAGGTTCTTCTATTTCGTCTCATCCAGACGTGGTTTGCTTTTTTAGAGGTACGATGAATATTTGTCCCCCAGTTCGAAAATCTTGTCCGTCCTGGAACCTTAATCTAGTTCTTAAATCTCTGTGTGAACCTCCCTTCGAGCCGCTCCGAAAGGCTACGTTAAAGGATTTGACACCTAAGGATCAGTCCAGAGCCCGCCCAATTAGAAGGGGGTTATATTAAGGGGAGAGTCGTCCGCTCAGCTGTAAGATTGTTCTCTGTTGCATTCCATGTTCTTGTTAATTGTTGTTTCATGGTTCCATACTTTTTGCTATTATCTGCTTTGATATAGATATATACTGATGAACTGCAGGTGGCACAGTTGCTTAGATACAGTGTCAGTGAGGTTTTTTTCTCTTTCTCCATCTGCTGATAGGGGGAGATGAACCCAGGTGTCTGGACTGATCCGTGGTACTACAGGAACGAAAATTAGCAGGTAAGAACCAATTTTCCTTTCCCTCCACACATTTTTATCTCATTATTGTCGGGATAGGGATGGCCGACGCGACAGTAGGTTCAGCCAGCATATCCTTCGTAATCTGTTTGAGGTGTAGAACCCAGCTCTCCTGTCAAGGGCGCATTGTTTGGATTCAGGCTGTGTCTCCCCCTCTGTTACCAACAGCACCATTGTTGTGACCCTTGGCACCTAGTTGGGTGTCTGTTGGTCCCCTTTTGTGTTGGGGAGCAACCTGTAGCTAGGGATTCACCCATGTGTGAGGACTGCCATCCTGTTTGTCCTCAAAGAAAGCAGAGTTGCTTACCTGTAACAGGTGTTCTTCGAGGATAGCAGGATGTTAGTCCTCATGAAACCTGCCCACCACCCCACAGAGTTGGGTTTCTCCTATTTTTTATTTTTATCATAATTCTATATTACAAGACTGGAGAGGGCCCCCACGTGGAAGTTTGGTATAGGTTATGCTGGGCATGCTCAGTGTGCCTAGTCAGAAGTTCTAGAAACTTTGACATAAGATTTACATATTGGGGCTCTATCTGATGATGACATCCATGTGTGAGGACTAACATCGTGCTGTCTTTGGAGAACACATATTACAGGTAAGCAACTCTGCTTTACTTGGAGGAGGGATAAAGTACTAGTGATGTG
Organism: Rhinatrema bivittatum; assembly: GCF_901001135.1. Taxonomy (NCBI): domain Eukaryota; kingdom Metazoa; phylum Chordata; class Amphibia; order Gymnophiona; family Rhinatrematidae; genus Rhinatrema; species Rhinatrema bivittatum. The sequence goes on along the minus strand of NC_042621.1, from coordinate 87,267,755 downwards.
CCTCCGGGATCTGTTCCGGCACCAGTTCCTTACATTTTTATGAACAACATAGCAGAAGGAATGTCAGGAAAGGTTTGTCTTTTTTTCTGATGATACCAAAATCTGAAACAGGGAGACAGCCAGGAAGGTGTGGAAAACATGAGGAGTGATCTAGTGAAGCTCAAGGAATGGTCTAAGGTCCAGCAGCTAAGTTTTATACTAAAAAATGCAGACTAATACATTTAGGCTGCAAAAATCCTAGGGAGAGGTACTGTATTGAAACTGAAATTTTTCTAAGCACAAAAAAAGAGCGGGATCTGGAGGTGATTATATCTGATGATCTTAAGGTGGCCAAGCAGGTAGATAAAGCTGATGGCAAAAGCCAGAAAGATGCTTGGCTGCATAGGTAAGAGGAATGGTCAGCAAAAAAAGGGAGGTGATATTGCCCCTGTTAGGTCCCTGGTGAGCCCTCACTTGGAATACTGAGGATATAAACAGGATGGAGTCGGTCCAGAGGGTGGCTACTAAAACGGTCAGTGGTCTTCGTTCTAAAGCATATGGGGATAGACAAAGATCTTACCCATGTATATCCTAGAGGAAAGGCGAGATAGAGGAGATAAGATAGATATTCAAATATCTCAAAAGTTTCCTTGCACAGTAGGCAAGCCTCTTTCAATGGAAAGTAGGCTTTTGAGCAAGGGGTCATGGGATGAGGGTGAAAATGACTAGCGCTTCCCAGTCTTAGCCAATGTGACCCAATTTGAGCACTTGAAAATTCATATGACCCCAGAGGACAACCAAAACAAATTAACTGGAGTGTGGTTCCCCCGCCAACAATTCACATGACCCCAGAGAGTAACCAAAACAATCACTCCAGCTGATCCTCTCTCTCAACCTCCACCCTCTCTAGTCAATCCTAGTGGGAGCACTGAGAGGAGAGGATCACCTTGCTGGTGGCTGAAAGGAATCAGTAAGTTTTGCTTGGGACATTTTTTTTTTTTAAGTTTTGGGGAGAAGTAAACTATTGGGGTAAATTATTTAGTGTGTTTGTGCTTTAAATAGTAAGGCAGCTAATAAAAGAAGTTAGTGTGTTTGTATTTCCCATCCCTCCCACCCTCCCCTAGCTCATCCTTAAATTTATAGGCAGGTACCACTTTCACCCAAAAAAAAAAAAATCAGTCTTTTAACTACACAAATTCCCCACACCTTATTGAGAGTTTGATCAATCCCTTGTAGGCCACTACCAGACATATAGTGAATTCACTAATACATTTAAAGTACCCTATTTAGACGCATAGCAAACTAATTAGACGCATAGCAACCTAAAACTTAACTAGGAACTGAACAAATTTGAGATGAAGGCAGCAGTCCAGAAGCAAGAGGGGGGCCTCCCAGATTTTTGCATCGAAAGTCACATGTATGATTTTTTACCCGCCGGTGAGAAGTTGTACGTGTGCATCCGATGCAAAGAGCTCCTGTCTCTCAGAGAATGAGTCCGATCTCTGGAGGCTAGAGTGGCAGACCTGGAGGAGCTGAGGCAGACAGAGAGGTATATAGATGAGACCTTCAGGGACATAGTAGCCAAGTCCCAACTTCAGACTGGCAGCCCTGGTGCTGCCTTGGAGGAAGAAGGTCTCCTGATCAGAGAGCATCAACCTGGTGCAGCAGGAAAGGATCCTGTAGCAAGGACCTGCTCTCCAGGTGGTGCATTGTCCTCTCGCACTGAGGATGTGTCTCCCAGGGCTACTGGCCAGGAGGGAAAGGTTAGATCGGCTGTCATAGTTGGTGACTTGATTATTAGAAATGTAGACAGCTGGGTGGCTGGTGGGTATGAGGATCACCTGGTAACTTGCCTACCTGGTGCAAAGGTGACGGACCTCGCGCGTCACCTAAATAGGATTTTAGACTGTGCTGGGGAGGAGCCGGTTGTCATGATACATGTGGGCACCAACGACATAGAAAATGTGGGAGGGAGGTTCTGGAATGTAGAAAGCTGAAATCCAAAACCTCCATTCTCTGAAATGCTCCCTGTTCTACGCGCAGGCCCCCAGAGACAGGCAGAGCTCCGGAGTCTCAATGCGTGGATGAGACAATGGTGCAAGGAAGAGGGATTCAGTTTTGTAAGGAACTGGGGAACCTTTTGGGGAAGGGGGAGTCTTTTCCAAAGGGATGGGCTCCACCTTAACCAGGGTGGAACCAGGCTGCTGGCACTAACCTTTAAAAAGGAGATAGAGCAGCTTTTAAACTACAGCAAAGGGGAAAGCCGACAGTAGCTCAGCAGCGCATGGTTCAGAGGGAGGTATCTTCAAAGGATACTAATGATGCATTAAAATTAGGGCATCCCAACAGTGAGGTTCCAATAATAAGAAAAGTAGTCCAAGTGCTTGTAATTAAAACTCACCTTAGCTAAAAGATTCCAATTTATCCCTATCAATTAAAAAGCAGAATGAAAATACAAACAAAAAACACACTTTGAAATGTTTGCATGCTAATGCTAGAAGTGTTAAAAGTAAGATGGAAGAATTAGAATGTATAGCAGTGAATGACAGACTTAATTGGCATCTCAGAGATGTGGTAGAAAGATGATAACCAATGGGACAATGCTATACCAGGGTACAAATTATATCACAATGACAGAGGAGCATCTGGGTGGCAGGGTGGAGCTTTATGTCCAGGATGGCATAGAGTCCAACAGGATAAAGATCATGCATGAATCTAAATGCACAATCAAATATTTATGGGTAGAAATCCCTTGTGTGTTGGGGAAGAATATAGTGAGACGGACAATGAAATGCTAAGAGAAATTAGGGAAGCTAACCAAATTGGAAGTGCAGTAATAATGGGAGATTTCAATTACCCCAATATTGACTGGGTAACTGTAACATCTGGACATGCTAGAGAGATAAAGTTCCCGGATGGAATAAATGACAGTTTAATGGAGAAATTGGTTCAGGAACCGATGAGAGAGGGAGAAATTTTAGATCTAATTCTCAATGGAGCACAGGATTTAGTGAGAGAGGTAACTGTGGTGGGGCCGGCTGACAATAGTGATCATAATATGATCAAATTTGAATTGACTGGAAGAGGGACAGTAAGCAAATCTACAGCTCTAGTGCTAAACTTTCAAAAGGGAAACTTTGATAAAATGAGAAAAATAGTTTGAAAAAAACTGAAAGGAGCAGCTAGAAAGGTAAAAAATGTGCAAAAGGCGTGGACATTGTTTAAAAAAAAAAAGCGAAACCATCCTAGAAGCACAGTCCAGATGTATTCCACACATTAAGAAAGGTGGAAGGAAGGCAAAACGATTACTGGCATGGTTAAAAGGTGAGGTGATAGGAGGCTGTTTTATCCAAAAGAACTTCATTCAAAAATTGGAAGAAGGATCTAACAGAAGAAAATAGGATAAAGCATAAGGGTTGGCAAGTTAAATGTAAGACATTGATAAGACAGGCTAAAAGAGAATTTGAAAAGAAGTTGCCCATAGAGGCAAAAACTCACAGTAAAAACGTTTTTAAGAATATCCAAAGCAAACAGCCTGCGAGGGAGTCAGTTGGCCCGTTAGATGATTGAGGGGTTAAAGGGGCACTTAGAGAAGATAAGGCCATTGCGAAAAGATTAAACGATTTCTTTGCTTCGGTGTTTACTGAAGAGGATGTTGGGGAGATACCCGTTCCGGAGAAGGTTTTCATCGGTAATGATTCAGATGGACTGAGCCAAATCACTGTGAACCTAGAAGATGTGTTAGGCCTGATTGACAAACTGAAGAGTAGTAAATCACCTGGACCAGATGGTATACACCCCAGGGTTCTGAAGGAACTCAAAAATGAAATTTCAGATCTATTAGTAAAAATGTGTAACCTATCATTAAAATCATCCTTTGTACCTGAAGACTGGAGAGTGGCTAATGTAACTCCAATAAAAGGCTCCAGGGGCAATCTAGGAAACTACAAACCAGTGAGCCTGACTTCAGTGCCGGGAAAAATAGTGTAAAGTGTTCTAAAGATCAAAATCACAGAACACGTAGAAAGGCATGATTTAATAGAATAAAGTCAGCATGGATTTACCCAAGGCAAGTCTTGCCTCACAAATATGCTTCACTTTTTTGAAGGGGTATTAAACATATTTAGAGACGTGTGAAGAAGCACCAGCGTGACATAGAGGGAGATAAAGTCATGATATTGAATAGTGATTCCAAAAGAAAATTGGAGTAAAGGATTATGGAACCCCATACCCCTCACCACCCCCTAGTAAATTCCCTACCCCTAGTCTACAATAAAGGCTTCGCTTTGCGAGGAGTCAGAGTCATGTGTACATGTGTGTGAGGGTCAGTCTCCTTTCTTCGGCGGGAGAGATAATAAGAATCAGACATTTATATGCAGGTATCCAATTAGCTTGGCCGTGCCGTAAAGAAGCCACATTTATCCTGGAAATTATGCACAGAGATGAGTTACGGCCATTGTCCTATTCCAGGCCTCTAGTATTGGTGCATCAGAGGAAGGTAGAATTTGATATGTAAAATATAGCGCAATCAGTTATCCCCTAATATTTATTTCTCGGTTGTGGCCGGTGGAGAACATGGCCCTAGTCCACAACATCCATAGCAGTCGTTAAATAGACTTGAGGAATTGCTCGTCGGTAGGAGCAGGGGCCCGCGTATGCCACAACCGAGGCCTTTATTGTAGACTAAGGGTAGGGAATTTATTAGGGAGCGGTGGGGGGTATGGAGGAGAGGGGTGGGGAAATGGTATGGGTTCCATAATCCTTTATTCCAATTTTCTTTTGGAATCACTATTCAATATCATGACTTGCAAGTTATCTCTGATCACGCTCCTGTTTCTCTCATATTTCGCTCAAAATTTAATCTTACCCACACTCGTATTTGGAGATTCCCTAGCCACCTCAGGGACGATATTAAGTTTCAAACATATATTAAAGAAAGGTGGTCAGATTTCACGATGCATAACCAACAACACGCATCTGAGCCCCAGCTGTTCTGGGAAACGGGCAAGGCCGTCTTGAGAGGAGACGACATATCGTATCTTAGCTCACGCAAAAAAGCCACTAACTCTGGATATCTTGGATTTGGAACGCCAGTTAGGGGGTGCAAAAGCCACATTCCAAAAGGACCCGTCCCGCAAACCAAAAACCATTACTATAGCATTTTAAACAGACTAAACACCGTCCTCCACTTACGAGCACAACACTACTTACAAAAGGCTGAACACCTATTCAGATATGGGAATAAAGCAGGAAAACTTCTGGTTAACCTTGTTCGTGCCACTAAACCCACGACTTTCATCCCGCATATGAAAAATACAAGGGGGGAGCAGGTCTCGGATAAACGAGAAGTGTGCAAGGTTTTCCAAGCTTTTTATGAAGCTCTGTACGCAGAGGACCCACATACGGGACAGGAAGAAGAAACCGAGTTTCTTGCAGAGGTGGAACTTCCAACTATCTCGGCCTCCCAATTAGACTTCTTAAACAGGCCTATACAAGCGATAGAAGTTTTACAAGCGATCAACACAGTTCAACCCGGGAAGTCCCCGGGCCTAGATGGCTTTTCATATGATTTCTACAAGTGTCTCCTATCTAGATGGCCTTTCTAAACATTCCTTCCCACCACATTTCAACCTAGTACATATCACAGTACTCCCCAAACCAGGTAAAGACCCATTACAGCTCGCTTCCTATCGGCCAATCTCCTTGCTCAATTGCGATCTCAAGTTGCTCGCCAGAATCCTGGCAGACAGGTTGAATGCTTTGTTGCGCACCCTCATTTCTCAACACCAGATAGGCTTCGTCAAAGGGAGTAAAGCAAATGCCAATATTATCAAATTATTCACAGCCACTCAGAAAAAGCATTCGACCGAGTAGTATGGTCTTATCTTTTCTCCATCCTACAATGGTATGGAATCGGGAGATTTTTTTGAATTACCTGCTTCTTTTATATGATAAACCTGCCTCATGAATTGTAGCGAATAGAACTATTTCCAATGATGTCCCTATATGGCGAGGGGTGAGGCAGGGTTGCCCACTATCGCCCCTCTTATACATACTATTGATCGACCCCCCCCTTCTGCGAAGAATAGACACCAGTCATAACATCTCGGGCTTTGGCCGCCACCCACAAGTTTTTAAGGTAGCGGCATTTGCGGATGATGTGTTAGCTTTTCTAACAAACCCTTCTCATTCCCTTTCAGAAGTATTGAATCTCCAAAAACTATTTGGACAATTCGCAGGCCTCAAAATAAATGAAGAAAAATCTGAAGCCATTGATGTGGCTGGCACTCTCCAAACATCTTGGCCCACCAAGTTTCCACTACGCTGGGTGCAATCAGAGTTAAAATACCTTGGGATCAAAATTCCACTCAATATAAGGGATTTGTATAGCGCAAACATACAACCTCTATTATCGTACATGGAAAAGACATTGGATAGATGGCGATCCCTACCCCTTTCCTTAACAGGACGAATTCAATTATACAAGATGGTTCTGCTGCCAAGATGGCTTTACATCTTGCAAATGGCACCATTATGGCTTACCAAGAAGGAATTACAGTGCTTCCATAAAGCCTTACGGTCTTTCCTTTGGCAAGGGAAAAAGGCAAGATTGTCCATGGCTGTTCTTGCTATGCCCACGAGGTTCGGAGGTCTCGGGTGCCCAGCCCTCAAATTGTACAATTTGGCATGCAGCCTCCATAACATTTGGGATTGGCTTTTCCAAACTTCTACCTTTACCCCATACCAGAACCTCTTGGCTTGGTATGGAGTACCATCGCTTAACCCCCTATTGCAAATAGATTTACAGAAAACTCCTAGCCACCTCAGATCCCATGAACTGTTTCTCACATGTAGAAAGGCCTGGCAGACGTCTCTTACTTAAGATGCAAGTGTAGGAGGCCCAAGATGGCTGCGTGAGCAGTTGCTTTGAAAGTTGCTCCTCCGGAAAATTGTTTCCTGTTTGAAATAATGCCTGCGAAAAGAAAAAGTAAACTACGGGTTTACCCCTCAGAACCCATGATAACTGATAGCCAGAAGAGGATTACTTCTTACGCGACCCCGATGCTGGAGAAAAGGGGAGACGTTCCCGCTTCTGAGGCAGGAGAGGGAGCTCTGCCTCAGTATGGGGAAGTCACTCTTGGTCCCCCGGATTGCAAACCTCTAGTGGCCCCCGCGATGTGGGTGAACCTCCAGGAATAGAGTCGCAGGATGATGAGATCACTTAACCAGATGGGAGGGAAAAGCCGAGTTGGTGAGCTAGCGACTTCACCCCATTTAACCTCTAGCTTGGTGGATTCAACAGCTTACAGACCACTGGAAGAAGTGGAATTGCCCCTTTCTCCAGTGAACCCAGCAGAGGAGGAACGAGGAATCCTGCAGGCTCAAGGAGTGGAGGTACCAGGACTGCCATGTGTTCGGGAAGGGGGGTAAGCTTTTTCAATTACCCCCCCTAAACTGGCAGTTGTAACCCTGGATAAATTATGGGACATTGTGGCTAGCTTGGGACAGCTAGTCGATGACTGTGAGTAAATATGAGAAGGTGGAATCAGAATTACAGTCCCTAAATCTAAATTTGGGTGGACAAGTACAAGATCTGAGAAATAAGATGGCTGAGATGGAATTAAAGACAAACCAAGTGCAGTTGGTGAATCTTAATTTGATAAAGGACATAGGGATCCAATCTAAAAGGTTGGAATCCCTTGAGAATTACACAAGGCACTTGAATCTGAGATTTTTAAATTTCCCAAGAGCTTTGGGAGAGGAGACCCAAAGCACATTAATAAAGTTTTTTGTTGAATGTTTGAAATTCGATGAATCTCAGATACCAGTAATAAATAAGGCCTTTTTCTTGACCAAATCAATGAAGAAATCTGGAGGGAATCAAACTGATGTAATGAAGAATTTAACACAGTTTATAGAGAGCTCTGCTATTGAAATTTTAGATAGAGGAACTTCGCTGGTGTCCTTCGTGATGGAAAGAGACATTGGCAGAGTAACGAAGAGCTATTTCCAAAATAGCACAGCAGAATTCTATGGGCAAGCTGTAAAGATCTTCCCGGACTTTTCTAGACAACCCAAAATAGAAGGAGGGAGTTTATTAACTTAAAAACACAAGTACTAACCTTAGGATATACTTTTGTTTTAAGATATCCTTGTAAGTGCTGGGTAAGGGATAAAAATGAAAACTTCATGTTTACTATGGTAGAACATAGTGATAGGAGTATACTACCGTCCACCTGGACAAAATGGTCAGACAGATGATGAAATGCTAAGAGAAATCAGGGAATCAAACCAATTTGGCAGTGCAATAATAATGGGAGATTTCAATTACCCCAATATTGACTGGGTAAATGTAACATCAGGGCTCGCTAGAGACATAAAGTTCCTGGATGTAATAAATGATTGCTTCATGGAGCAATTGGTTCAGGAACCAACAAGAGAGGGAGCTATTTTAGATTTAATTCTTAGTGGAATGCAAGATTTAGTGAGAGAAGTAACGGTGGTGGGGCCACTTGGCAACAGTGATCAGAACATGATCAAATTTAAACTAATAACTGGAAGGGGGACAATAAGTAAATCTGCAGCTCTAACACTAAATTTTAAAAAGGGAAACTTTGATAAAATGAGAAAAATAGTTAGAAAAAAACTGAAAGGTGCAGCTGCAAAGGTTAAAAGTGTTCAACAGGCATGGACATTGTTTAAAAATACAATCCTAGAGGCGCAGTCCATATGTATTCCCCGCATTAAGAAAGGTGGAAGGAAGGAAAAACGATTACCGTCATGGTTAAAAGGTGAGGTGAAAGAGGCTATTTTAGCCAAAAAAAATCCTTCAAAAACTGGAAGAAGGATCCATCTGAAGAAAATAGGATAAAACATAAGCATTGTCAAGCTAAGTGTAAAACATTGATAAGACAGGCGAAGAGAGAATTTGAAATGAAATTGGCCATAGAGGCAAAAACTCATAATAAAAATTTTTAAATATATCCAAAGCAAGAAACCTGTGAGGGAGTCGGTTGGACCATTAGATGAAAGAGGGGTTAAAGGGGCTCTTAGGGAAGATAAGGCCATTGCAGAAAGACTAAATGAATTCTTTGCCTCCGTGTTTACAAATGAGGATGTTGGGGAGATACCAGTTCCGGAGATGGTTTTCAGGGGTGATGAGTCAGACGAACTGAACGAAATCACTGTGAACCTGAAAGATGTAGTAGGCCAGATTGACAAACTAAAGAGTAGCAAATCACCTGGACTGGATGGTATGCATCCTAGGGTCCTGAAGGAACTAAAAAATGAAATTTCTGATCTATTAGTTAAAATTTGTAACCTACCATTAAAATCATCCATTGTACCTGAAGACTGGAGGGTGGCCAATGTAACCCCAATATTTAAAAAAGGCTCCAGGGGTGATCCAGGTAACTATAGACCAGTGAGCCTGACTTCAGTGCTGGGAAAAATAGTGGAAACTATTCTCAAGAACAAAATTGTAAAGCATATAGAAAGACATGATTTAATGGAACATAGTCAACATGGATTTACCCAAGGGAAGTGTTGTCTAACAAATCTGCTTCAGTTTTTTGAAGGGGTTAATAAACATGTGGATAAAGGTGAACCGGTAGATGTAGTGTATTTGGATTTTCAGAAGGCGTTTGACAAAGTCCCTCATGAGAGGCTTCTACGAAAACTAAAAAGTCATGGGATAGGAGGCGATGTCCTTTCGTGGATTACAAACTGGTTAAAAGACAGGAAACAGAGAGTAGGATTAAATGGTCAATTTTCTCAGTGGAAAAGGGTAAACAGTGGAGTGCCTCAGGGATCTGTACTTGGACCGGTGCTTTTCAATATATATATATAAATGATCTGGAAAGGAATACGACGAGTGAGGTTATCAAATTTGCAGATGATACAAAATTATTCAGAGTAGTTAAATCACAAGCAGACTGTGATACATTGCAGGAGGACCTTGCAAGACTTGAAGACTTGAAGATTGGGCATCATCAGATGACGTACGAGGAGAGATTGAAGAATCTAAATATGTACACCCTGGAGGAAAGGAGGAGCAGAGGTGATATGATACAGACTTTCAGATACTTGAAAGGTTTTAATGATCCAAAAACAATGACAAACCTCTTCCGTAGGAAAATAATCAGCAGAACCAGGGGTCACGACTTGAGGCTCCAGGGAGGAAGATTCAGAACCAATGTCAGGAAGTATTTCTTCACGGAGAGGGTGGTGGATGCCTGGAATGCCCTTCCGGAGGAAGTGGTGAAGACCAGAACTGTGAAAGACTTCAAAGGGGCGTGGGATAAACACTGCGGATCCATAAAGTCAAGAGGCCGCCAATGAAGAGTGGGTGACTCGCCAGAATGATGGCTATTGACACAATACCCTTATTAAATAAACATACACATGCTTACTGTGACTCCTACATCGGTCAAAGCTTCAACAGCAAGAGGTAATGGAAAAAAGGATTTGCACTCACAAAGAGGGGAGTAGCTGGCTCGTTACGGCGGTTACTACCCCAAACCAAATATGCCTGATACTTCACTTTCAATGCATATACAGCATAGCTCTCTGCTTCAATGACAGGGGAGAAGAATAACTGATACTTCACACATCCAGCAGAGCTCTCTGTTACAACGGCAAGGGAGAAGAAAAAGGGTTCGCACTCAATAAGCGGGGAGTAGCTGGCTTGTTACGGCAGTTACTACCCCAAACCAAATGTGCCTGATACTTCACTTTCCATGCATATCCAGCATGGTTCTCTGCTTCATCGGCATGGGAGAAAGACTGATACATCACGCATTTCCAGCATAGCTCTCTGCTTCAACGGCAGGGGAAAAAAAAAACAAAACAAAAAACTGATGCTTCACGCATATCCTGCATAGCTTCAACGACAGGGGTGAAGAAAAAAAGGATTCGCAATCACAAAGCGAGGAGTAGCTGGCTTGTTACGGCGGTTACTACCCCAAACCAAATGTGCCTGATACTTCACTTTCAATGCATATCCAGCATGGCTCTCTGCTTCAACGGCAGGGGAGAAGAAAAAAAAACCAACAAGGGCTGTACAACATAGTCTAGGTAAAACAAATAAGCATGGGTGTAGCTTGCTTATCGCGGCGGTTACTGCCCCTACTACCCCTAACTAATCAAGCTAGATATTTCACTTGGATGCAGCTCCATCACTGCTCTCTACATTAATGGTGGGGGTGGAAGGGGAATAGAACAAGGAGCTAAGAGAAACAGATAAGAATGAGAGAAAAAATGTGTGAGGCTTGCTGGGCAGACTGGATGGGCCATTCGGTCTTCTTCTGCCGTCATTTCTATGTTTCTATGTTTCAAATGGCAGATGAAATTTAATGTGGACAAGTGTAAGGTGTTGCATATAGGGAAAAATAACCATTGCTGTAGTTACACGATGTTAGGTTCCATATTAGGAGCTACCACCCAGGAAAAAGATCTAGGCATCATAGTGGATAATACTTTAAAATCGTCAGCTCAGTGTGCTGCAGCAGTCAAAAAAGCAAATAGAATGTTAGGAATTATTAGGAAGGGAATGGTTAATAGAACGGAAAATGTCATAATGCCTCTATATCGCTCCATGGTGAGACCGCACCTTGAATACTGTGTACAATTCTTGTCGCCGCATCTCAAAAAAGATATAGTTGCGAGGGAGAAGGTACAGAGAAGGGCAACCAAAATGATAAAGGGGATGGAACAGCTTCCCTATGAGGAAAGGCTGAAGAGGTTAGGGCTGTTCAGCTTGGAGAAGAGACGGCTGAGGGGGGATATGATAGAGGTCTTTAAGATCATGAGAGGTCTTGAACGAGTAGATGTGACTTGGTTATTTTCACTTTCGAATAATAGAAGGACTAGGGGGCATTCCATGAAGTTAGCAAGTAGCACATTTAAGACTAATCGGAGAAAATTCTTTTTTACTCAACGCACAATAAAGCTCTGAATTTGTTGCCAGAGGATGTGGTTAGTGCAGTTAGTGTAGCTGGGTTCAAAAAAGGTTTGGATAAGTTCTTGGAGGAGAAGTCCATTAATGGCTATTAATCAATTTTACTTAGGGAATAGCCACTGCTATTAATTGCATCAGTAGCATGGGATCTTCTTAGTGTTTGGGTAATTGCCAGGTTCTTGTGGCCTGGTTTTGGCCTCTGTTGGAAACAGGATGCTGGGCTTGATGGACCCTTGGGCTGACCCAGCATGGCAATTTCTTATCATCTTATGTTCTTAACTAAAATCTTTTTTGAATGCTAGAAATGTTAATATCACATCTGGGCAAGGTTAACCATGGCAATCGTAAAGAAAAAAATGCTCCTTCATAACCGTTAAGTCAATTTTGTCCTAGTTGGTTTTTCTTTTTCCTGTTGAAACTCCCTTTTTCCCTGTACGTACCCGGATCAGTCCAGACTCCTGGGTTAATTCATCCCTGCCAGCAGTTGGAGTCAGACAAAGCTTCGCTGACACTGCTTGAAAACCCCTGGTGCCACCTGCAGAAGCTCAGTATTTGTCTGTCTCCAGCAGATGGCTGGTGCATTAACCTACAGGGCTTTTCTTACCCTTGCTGTTTTTTCTTTTTAGATATTTTTTTTTGTGGGTGAGCCTTCCTCCCAGGGGGTTGGTTCCTTAAGGAACCCTTCTCTGCTCGGTTGAGGTGGACCGGTTGAGGTCCAAGTTGTACCGTGGGGTGTAAATCTGGTGGTCCAGATCCCTCCCCTCACGAGGCCGGCCGTGCAGCTTGCAGCCCCTTTCCTTTGGTCAGACGTTTCTCTCCCTGTATTTCAGCAGCTGTGTTGAGCTGGACAGCTCTCTTCAGCTCTGGGAGGGAAGTTCTGTTTTCTTGTTTTGTTAACTTTAAAGTTAAAAAAAAAAAAGAACATTTTAACAAGCAGGAAGTCGGCTGACGGTAAGGCTCCGGGGTGTCTCTCTCTGTTCTCCCCCCCCCCCCCCCCCCTTTTGTTCTGATCGGGTTTTTTCGGCACTTTTTACTTTTTTCTTTACTTTTAATTTCTTCTGCTCCTGGCATGGTTCGCAGCTCGGCCTGCCGCTTGTGTGGGGCGGTCCCAGCGCGTCTCAGTCGGTCAGGCCTTTGTTCTGGGTGTATTTCGGGGGGAAGGGCCCTCGCTTCTCCCGGGGGGGGAGGGGGGGCAAACGCCGGCACCTCTGCAAGAACGCAGCTGCCACAACGGCCTGTTTTTACCTCTCCTGCTACCACCGGGTCTGCCAGCTCCCTCGAGATGGGAGCAGCGGCCATTTTGGATGCGGTTTTGCGCCCACCGCCATTATCGGAGGGAGAGGGGGATTCTCCTCCGAGGCTTTCTCCCGTCCATCTCGGGCCCCCTGATGCGCAGGGGCTCGCTGGAGGTGCAGGTCCTTCGGATCCCTTACCCCAGGGACCGGAGGGAGGTCAGATCCCCAATTTGCCTCCCGGGGCGCGTCCTTTTTCTCCAGACTTTATCCTCCTGATGCACCAGGCTTACCTGGCGCAGCAGGAGGGGATGGAGGGGTTCCGGGGTTTTTAGCCCCTCCCAATCCGGATCCGCAGTCTGATTCCAGGACGGGATCCGTGCGGCTACCAGACTCAGCCATTCCCTTCGTGCCTGGCCCCGTGGGGGTGATAGGGGGCTCACAGCTCCCAGCTCCGCCGGCTGGGGCAGCATCAGGATTTTCAGCGCCGGATCTGGACCAGGGAAATAACATAGGAATGCCGTCGGTGACGGAAGGGGATGATCCCAAGATTCTTCGGTTGTTCCGGAGAGAAGAGCTGGCACCGCTACTTCCGCAGGTTCTGGAGGAGCTGGGATTGAAACCTCCGCAGGATGTTCCGGAGGTGGACGGGGCAGACCCCGTTCTGGATAGTCTTCGTGCTCCCCCTTCCGCTTTCCCGTACCATAGGTCAGTCCGGCAATTGATTGAGCACGAATGGGAATCTCCGTATTCCGGTTTGAGGGTAGGTGGGGCTATGACCAAGCTCTACCCGTTACCGGAACAAACCTTGGAGCTTTCTGCCCTTCCGCAGGTGGATGCGGCAGTCTCCACGATCATTAAAAAGACTACGATTCCCTTGGAAGGGGCCACGGCCCTCAAGGATCTCCAGGACCGGAAGTTGGAGCTTCATCTTAAAGGGTTTTTGAGAGTGCAGCCTTGGGGCTCCTGGCTGCCGTCTGCTCCAGTTTTATGCAGAGGGCGTCTGCGATGGGTGCAGAATTTCCAGGACGCTCCTCAGGGTACCGATACGTCTGAGGCGGATCGTGTGGAGGCATCTGTCGCATATGTGGCGGATGCGCTGTACGACTTGGTCGTTCGCTCTCGCGCGTCGTGAGTTCGGCGGTCGCAGCCAGACGGTTACTTTGGCTCCGTCACTGGTCGGCGGATGTCTCGTCTAAGGCTCGGTTAGGCTCTCTGCCTTTCAAGGGTCGGCTTTTATTTAGTGAGCAGCTGAAACAGCTCATTAAACAGCTGAGTGAGACAAAGGTTCACAAGCTGCTGGAGGACAAGCCGAGGAATCGCCAGGCGTTTCAATCCAGGTCGTGCTTCAGGGACTCTAGACGGTCTCGTCCTATAAGAGGGCCGGTGGGAGTGCAGTCCCAAAAGCCTTTTCAGCAACCTCGTGGCTCCGGCTGGGGCCAGTCCTTTTGCGGCAGACAACCTTTTCGAGCTCCCGTGGCGGGAGGAGCAGCGGCAGTCAAGTCCTCCCAATGAAGCTAGGCCGGTTTAATCCGCCGTTCCCTATATAGGGGGCCGGCTGGCAAATTTTTACGGGGAGTGGACCAAAATCACACAGGATCAGTGGGTACTGTCAGTGATAAGAGACGGTTACGCTTTAGAATTTGCACGTTCCGTTCCTGACCTCTTCTTAGTCTCCCCTTGTGGGTTTTCAACAAAGCGACGAGCGGTTCGAGAGATGTTGCGACGGTTGTGCGAGTTGGGAGCGGTGATTCCTCTACCGCGTTGCGAACGGGGCAGGGGTCGCTACTCCATCTACTTCGTTGTCCCGAAAAAGGAGGGGATGTTTCGCCCCATTTTGGACCTCAAATTGGTCAACAGGTCCCTATATATCCCACGTTTTCGAATGGAAACGCTCCGGTTGGTGATAGCAGCGATCCGTTCTCGGGAGTTCTTGGCATCCCTAGATCTGACAGAAGCATACTTGCATATCCCAATTCATCCGGCGCATCAGTGTTTTCTTCGTTTCGCGGTATTGGATCAACATTTCCAATTTCAGGCTCTGCCGTTCGGGCTAGCAACGGCTCCCTGCACGTTCACCAAGGTGATGGTAGTGGTGGCAGCAGCAGCGCTCTGACGCGAAGGGGTATTGGTACACCCTTATCTCGACGATTGGCTAATTCGGGACAAGTCGTTGGAGGGTTGCCGTGCGTCAGTGCAGAAAGTCATTTGCCTGTTGGGGTCTCTCGGCTGGGTGGTGTACAGGACGAAGAGTCACTTAGAGCCGTCCCAAGTACTCGAATACCTCGGCGCTCGTTTCGACACGAGTCAAGGCAGGGTGTTTCTCACACAGGAGAGGATGCTCAGACTTCAGTCACAGATTTGCCGCTTATCGGAATTGGAAATTCCACGAGCCTGGGATTTCCTACAGGTTCTGGGTTTGATGGCCTCCACCCTAGCATTGGTACCGTGGGCCTTCGCGCATATGCGTCCCCTTCAAAGGACTCTGTTGGATCAATGGAATCCTCTGTCGCAGGCTTTTCATTTACTGGTTTTGCTGGATACATCGGCGCAGAACCAGTCTATCATGGTGGCTACAATATTCCAATCTGCAGCGTGGAGTCAGCCTAGAGGTTCCGGAGTGGGTGGTTCTCATTACCGACACCAGTCTTTCTGGTTGGGAGCGGTCTGCGAGCGACAGTCTGCCCAGGACACTTGGTCGGTGATAGAGGCCTCGTGGCCCATCAATCGGATGGAGACCGAGCGGTACGATTGGCTCTTCAAACCTTTCTTCCCCTTGTTCAGGGACATTCGGTCAGAGTTCTTTCGGACAACGCCACAACGGTTGCATACATCAATCACCAAGGCGGGACCAAGAGTCAAGGAGTAGCGCTGGAAGTGCGACTGCTGTTTCAATGGGTGGAAAGGTACTTGATTCAGCTGGCAGCCTCTCATATCGCAGGGGTCGACAACGTTCAGGCCGATTTTCTCAGTCGTCAAACCTTAGATCCAGGCGAGTGGGAGTTGGCGGAGTCCGCGATGCGGCTCATTCAGAGATGATGGGGTCGTCCCCATGTCGATTTGATGGCGACTCGACTCAATGCAAAAGCTCCTCGGTTCTTCAGTCGCAGGAGAGAGTTCGGGCCGAAGGAGTCGATGCTCTAGCTGTGCCTTGGCCTCCGAAAGTCTTACTGTATGTATTCCTGCCATGGCCGCTGGTGGGCAAAGTATTGCGCAGAATAGAAAAGCACCCAGAAGAGGTGATCCTGGTAGCTCCAGAGTGGCCGCGCCGTCCATGGTTCGCAGATCTTGTCAATTGGGCGGTGGTCGGTCCATTGCGTCTGAGTCACCTCTCGGAACTGCTTCGTCAAGGGCCCGTATTTTCCGATCAGGCAGATCACTTTTGTCTAGCAGCTTGGCTTTTGAGAGGCGTCGTTTGTGACGGAGAGGATACCCAGAACCGGTGATTACTACACTTTTACAGGCTCGGCGGCAATCCACTTCCCTCTCATATGTTCGCGTCTGGAAAGTGTTTGAAAATTGGTGTTCCCACGAGGGGTTCTTGCGG